>NC_133861.1:24346532-24375035 GCF_044706935.1 Curcuma longa | reverse complement strand
CTCCGCTGCAACTTGATCCTCCTGACCAAGTCCAGCCTTCCGCAACTTGGTCCTCCTGACCAAGTCCAGGTCTTTGCCTGGTGCACGTTGACTCTGCCAAGACTTCTGCCTGATCCTCCAAACCAGGACTTCCTTTTGCCTAGCCTACAACTAGGACTTTCCCTTGCCCAGCTTCACTCACCAGGACTTTCATTGTCTAGTCTAACCGACTAGATCTTTCTCACTCACTTCCACACATCCAAACATCAAGTCCTGTTTGGATCAACCCTTGGTCAAACTGACCAGACCTAGGTGTATTGTCAAACATCGAAACACTAGGCAAGATCTTAGTGCATCTTGCACCAACACAGTTTAGACTAGGTTCTTTTCCTTTGGTTCACGCCCATGTGCCGACCGCTCGGTTCATCGCACGCACGCTGGCTTCTCTCGCTCTCGTAATTTCTCTCTCATGCGGCCCGATTCTGACGAAACTGATAGAATCGCCATGATCTTCTCGCGGTCCCTCATCCGTCAGTGAGAAGATCAAGGCGATAGGGGTTTTAAAGGGGCTAACCGTTGAGGGAGAGGAAGAACAGGCAAACCCTATACATGATTTCCCTCCTCCTCTTTTCTCTGTTCGCGCTGTCCCCTATTTTTTGATTGTGTGGGAGAGGAGGAGAAGTCATCGACCCTGTTTGCACTGTTCGCCGAGAGTAGAGCCGTCGCTGCCTTTGCTCGAGCGCGTGAAAGAAGGCAACATCGGAGCCCTAAAACGCGCTGCCGCTTCTTTCTTCCTCCCGAGTACGCCTGCCACATGAGAACAGAGCTGATCGCATGCATCTCCAGCACCTCTTCTCCGAGGCGACGGTGGCTGACTACAGAACAGAGCTGATCAAGCTTGGCGGTAGTCATCGCCCGCCACCCCTACTTCTCTTGACCGTCGGCTAGCCATGAGTAGAGACCCGATTGTGCCTCTTCCTCTTCTTCCCCGATGTTGCATTTTCCTAATCAGTCTTTCCCTTGCTTTATTGATTGGAGTTGTGGTGGACCGCCGACCTTCCTTTTGGCTTCTCCCCGGTGAAGACATCCCGAGTGCTGCCCCTTCACCAGAGCTTGCCTCCACGGTTGGCGGCTTGTGAAGTCGTCCAACCTCGATGTTCAGCCATCAGAGCCCTTGTGAAGGGCTGTCACCAGCCACTAGTGAAGGGTTGCTGTTTGAGTTGTTGCCATAGTGGTGTTGCCAGGATTTGTCATTGCCAAAAGCTTCACAAGCTTATGGAAAACATTCTATCAATATTGGAAAGGTTCTGACCATTTGTCCTAAATCGGTGATCAAAGGTTGACCACCGAAAACTACACCGGGAATATGATTATCGATGATAGTTATAAAGCTCTAAAAAATGGTTGCGACAAGTGTTGTTGCGTGTTTTTAAAATTAGAGTTTTCTCTCGTATCGACTGTTGTTAATCGTCGACTAGTACTAAAGACGGTGACGCAACTCGTAACTTAGGAAATCATCTAGACGAAAGCTTGGCATGGATCACCAGTAGAGGCGGAACTTCAACAAGGGCCGCTCGATTGATGTCATTCCCGTTGAGCGTCATATGCCAAGTATGCATAGAATATTTATTATTTTAAAAAATTTTAAATTTTCAGTTATGCCATGTATATGTATCCTGTATGCATGTGTTGCAAGTGTTGTAATAATTAGATTTAATTATTATTTTTCTTTCGCTGCATATGTTTACAAAACGTGTAAACACGTGCAACGCACTGGGACGATCTTAACAGTGGTATCAGAGTCTGATAGTACAAGGCATACACGTAAAATTATTTTATGTGTTATAGTTACTCGTAAATTTAATTAAAAAAATTTTATGATTTAATTTATAATTTCTAATTATAAAAATTTCTTAACTTATTAGGAATTTAGAATTAAAAAATTATTTCCTAATTAATTAGATTTTCTTAATAAGAAGTTTATTTTTAAAAAGAAAATTTTGTGAAATAATTGAGGATTTCTAATTATAAAAATTTCCTAATAGTTTAGAAGATTTTTTATTAGGAAAATTATGATTATAGAAGGAAACTGTGTCCTAATATTTAGGTTGATGATGCCCCCTTGATGATGCCCCCTTGATGATGTAAATCCTCTTGGATTCAGAAGTTAATTAATTGAGTTGTCAGTAATTCAATTAATAGACGGACATACGATATCTTAAACACAGGAAAGTTAATGCACTCATAATAAGAAGGAGTCCATATTATAATATGGGATTGGTGCGGTAGTTCAATAATAAATCTTTAGTGGTATGAGTTATTATTGATGGACTTGAGTTGGGTGTTCAGGGAGAACACAGGAAGCCCAAGCCCATCAGGAGTCTAAAACTAATTCCTCCTCTAGGTTCCTATTGTAGCCTCTAGATAAAGTCTCGTATCCATCTGAGAGAATTCTGTTAAGAATTTCTAAAATTCTGTTAAGAATTTTTCTATAAAAAATTATGTTAAGAATTTATCCTTCCTCTCTATCTCCTTTGGCGCCGACCTCTACTTGAGGTTTTCCTTTGATTAGTGGCGGCTTGAAGAGGAGAGGAAGAGAGTAAGAGATAAAGCCTTGGATCTCCCTTGGTGTGTGGCGGTTTTGGAAAGGAAATGAAGAAAGGGAAGAAGAAAGGAAGAGGAGGAAGAAGAAGCTTCTACTTTAAGTTCTTGCCATCGGATAGAAGAGAAGAAATGAAGGATTTGGGTGAAATTCATCTTGGAAGATCGTTGCCCACACAGTGTCCAAGAAGAGGAAAGGAATACAACAAAAGATCAAGATATCTTCGAGTATGTACAATCATCTACATAACTTACAAAGGAGAAATGTACAACTACTTCATTCCGCTGCATAGTTGTTATTGTTTTTTTTGTATGGATCCTGAATACCAACACAAGAGCCCAATGATCTTAATGCATCGATCAAGCACCTAGTTGATCGAATATGAGGGCTACTTGATAAGATTCCGTTTTCGAAAATTTTTGTCCGACAAGAATTAAACGGAACGGAATTCCAAGTTCCCATTAGGGGCAACACATGAGCAGTCGAACTTCTACTAGTCATAACTGTAGGATCGAAATACGTGCTAGAGGGGGGGGGTGAATAGCACGTTGCACGTTTTTCAATTTTCGTAAACTCTTCGAACGATTCAGAAACAAAAATGATAGCGAAGCAGAAACGTAAAATTAGCAGAAAGTAAATAACACTTTTATTTTTACTTGGTTCACAGCGCAACACTGCTACTCCAAGGCCCACGGTCCTTGATCGTTTACTCTGGGCAATCCACTAAGGCACTTGCCCCTTTACGGCAGCAAGTGTGTCGAGAAAATAATACAGAAAACTTGATTACAAGTATGAACAAATTAAAATACAGAGTTTCTTTGTTACCGAACTTTTGGCTTTCTCGGTCGCTCCCCGGAAGTAGAAATCGGTGCCTCGGTGTGAATTTGAGTAGCTTGGAGTAGGTACAACACCGACGTTGAAATTGCAGGGCTTGGGAGTCGCGAGAACGGAGTTTGGAGGCGTTGGAAGTGAGATCCTCGGCTGCTGGTCGCGGGCTCCTTATATAGCCTTGCTGAGTCGACTCAGATGCAGATCTGGGTCGACTCCAGCTTGCGTGGCAGATAGAACTCTATCGTCTTCGCCCGTTATCCTTCCTGAGTCGACTCTGATTGACTTCTGGGTTGACTCCAGTCGCGGTGGCAGCAGCGTTGATAAGTTTTTGACCTGAGTCGACTCAAAACCTTACCTGAGTCGACTCCAGGCTGAGTTGGCGGAAAGTCGACGCGCAGACTTCCGGATTCCAGCTGACTCGGCTGGAGTCGACTCCAGAACTCATCTGAGTCGACTCCAGACCCGAATTTTTAGCTTTTTGTCCGGAGTTAGCGTTCGTCTGACTTTTCCTTCCTGCAAAAGATGTTAGCTCAAAATGGTAACATGTAAAGGATTAAGTTGGTTCATCGAACCAACTATAAGTCTTAACTTCGGATCTCCAGTGAGACCCTGGGTTAGACTGACGCCTAATGTTCCTCTAGGGAACGCGTCCTCACCCACTCCCCTCGGGAGAATTTACCTGACTGCCAACTGAGTCCTCCTGACTCGTTGGACTTTGTGCTCGGCTCTGTCTTTGCCCCCCAGGATTTGCGCTGCAACTGATCCTCCTGATCAGCCCAGTCTTCTACTGCAACTTGGTCCTCCTGACCAAGCCCAGACTTCTACTGCAACTTGGTCCTTCTGACCAAGTCCAGACTTTACCTGGTGCACTTTGACTCTGCCAAGACTTCATGCCTAGCAGCACTAGGACTTAACCTGTTTCCTGTAAACTCAGAATAGCTTGGTTAGCCAAACCACATACTTAACTTGATCCTAGTTCCATAATCAAAACTCTGGTTCGATCTGCTAGTGCTTCCTGCACTAACAATCTCCCCCTTTTTGATTATGGCAACTTAAGGTTTCAAGTTAAGTTTTTAAATCAACTTAAATCATAACTCATATCATGTATAACAAGTCAAAAAATATTGCACTAATACCATACTTACCGTGCAAGTCAATTTTGTAAGTATTGTCATTAATTCTTTCCAACACTTGGAATGGTCCATCTCCTCTTGGTTGAAGCTTTGACCTTTGGGCAGGAAACCTTTCCTTTCTCATATGAACCCATACACCCAATTACCAGGTTCAAGGACAACTCTTTTTCTTCCTTTATTGGCTCTATTCGCATATTGCTCCATTTTCTTCTCAATTTGAGCTTTAACTTGCTCATGAAGCTTCTTCACATATTCTGCCTTTGGTTTGCCATCCTTGTGAACTAAAGAAGAAGTGTTAGGTAAAGGAAACAAATCAGAGGTGTTAGTGGATTGAACCCATAAACAATCACAAAAGGACAAAATTGAGTAGTAGAATGGACAGCCCTATTATAAGCAAATTCAACATGAGATAAACATTCTTCCCAAGACTTAATGTTCTTCTTAATAATTGCTCTAAGAAGAGTAGAAAGAGTCCTATTTACCACCTCAGTTTGGTCGTCAGTTTGAGGGTGGCATGTGGTGGAGAAAAGAAGCTTTGTTCCTAGCTTATTCCATAAGGTCCTCCAAAAATGGCTTAAGAATTTGGTATCACAATCTGAAACAATGCTCCTAGGCATGCCATGAAGTCTTACCACCTCTTTGAAAAATAAATCTGCCACTTGAGTTGCATCATCCACTTTGTGGCAAGGTATGAAGTGTGCCATCTTGGAAAATCTATCAACTACCACAAAAATGGAGTCCTTACCTTTTTGAGTGCGTGGTAGCCCTAAAACAAAATCTATAGACAAGTCAATCCAAGGGGAATCAAGAATAGGTAAAGGAGTGTAAAGTCCATGAGGTGATACCTTAGATTTTGCTTTTCTACACACAATGCACCTTTCACAAAATTTCTGCACATCATTCTTCATGTGTGGCCAATGAAAATGTTCATGTAGCATTTCTAAAGTCTTTTGGACCACAAAGTGCCCCATTAAACCCCCCTCATGTGCTTCCCTAACTAGCAATTCACGCATGGATCCTCTAGGCACACAAAGTCTATTGTTCTTAAACTAGTAATTATCATGCCTAACAAACCCATTTTGTGATTTCTTTTCACACGCAGCATATAATTGGGAAAATTCATTATCATGCACATACAACTCTTGATATGTTCAAAGCCAAGAAATTTAGTTTCAAGTGTAACAAGCAAATTATATCTTCGTGAAAGTGCATCTGCTACAACATTTACCTTTCCTTGCTTATGCTTAATCACATACAAAAATTGTTCTAGAAATTCAACCCATTTGGCATGCCTTTTGTTGAGCTTCCCCTGCCCTTTCAAATACTTCAAAGATTCATGATCACTATGAATGACAAATTCTTTAGGCAAAAGATAATGCTGCCATGTTTGCAAAGCTCTAACAAGTGCATACATTTCTATATCATAAGTGGAATAGTTGAGAGTGGCACCACCTAACTTCTCACTAAAATATGCAATGGGATGTCCATCTTGAAGTAAAACAGCCCCAATACCCACATGAGATGCATCACATTCAATTTCAAATGTGATAAATACCTTGGAACAGATCGCTTTGATATTCAAATTTGGGAAGGATATTGACGCCACACTCAAGAAAGATGAGAAGGTGAGGTATAATTCATGAGGATTTTGATCGCCACAAGTTGCCTTGATAAGATCACAATTAGGGTGCGTTTGGTTCAAGTTATGATATATAACCTTGGTTATGTGATTACCAGGTAATCACATAACCAAGGTTATGGGGCATAAAACATAACCTATGGTGTTTGGTTTGCTTTATTTATTTGGAAGGAATAAAACATAACCAGTTTTATAATTACTATATTACCATTCATTCAATTATATTTTAATATAATTCATTAAATTAATAAGTATAATTTGTTAATTTTATTTTAATAAAATAATTCATTAAAAATAATTATTTTAATAAAAAAATCATTAAAATAATAAATATAATTTATTAATTTTATTTTTTTAATTTTAAAATAAATTTATATATATTAATAAAAGAATTTATTAAAATAATTATTTTAATTAAATAATTCATTAAATTAATAAATATAAGTTCTTAATTTTATATTTTTAAATTTAAAATAAATTTATATTTCTTTTAATAAAATAATTTATTAAAATGATTATTTTAATAAAATAATTTATTAAATTAATAAAGATAATATGATAATTTATTTTAATAAAATAATTCATTAAAAATAATTATTTTAATAAAAATAATTTATTAAATTAATAAATATAATTGGTTAATTTTATTTTTTTAAATTTAAAAAAAATATTTTTTAATAAAATAATTTATAAAAATAATTATTTTAATAAAATAATTCATTAAATTAATAAATATAATTCATTAATTTTATTTTTTAAATTTAAAATAAATTATTTTTTAATTTATAAATATTTAAATTAAAATTTATTGAATTAAATAATTTGATTTTAATTAAATTTCATAGTACTTTTTAATTGTCTTAGTTTTAAAATCGGAGGGTAATCATGGAAAAAATTTCGTTAACCTCAGGAATCGTAGAAAACCTTAGGCTGCCAAGGTAATCACATTACCGGGTTATAACCCATTTGCTGATGTGGCGGTGATGTTGTATTACTTGGGAATCAATCATAACTTGAACCAAACAAGGTTATCATTGATCCTCCTTTTTCTTGAGCTCCATTACCTTTGCTTCAACCAAAGGTTATCAATGATAACCTTGGACAGAAAACCATAACCAAGTCGTTATCAATGATTAACTTTTCAACACTTGGAATGGCCCACTCCCCTTTGATTTCCTTAGGAAACCTGATTTGAAAAAATTAGGCAAAGCAAGAATGGGTGCATGTGTGAGTTTGTCCTTAAGTGCTTGAAATGCATTTTTTGATTCTCCCCCCACTTAAAACTCTTATTTTTCTTGACAATTTCATTTAGGGGTGCTGCCAATGAGCTAAAATCCTTCACAAACCTTCTATAAAAACTTGCCAACCCATGGAAGCTCCTAACCTCACTCACAGTTTTAGGAGTTGGCCAATCTCTAATGGCCTTAACCTTCTCTTCATCAACCTGCACTCCTTTAGAACTTATGACAAATCCAAGAAAAACCACATGATCAATGCAAAAAGAACACTTTTCTAAGTTAGCATATAGTTTCTCCTTTCTAAGGACATGCAAGACAGATTTGAGATGTGCTACATGCTCAACCAAACTCTTGGAATATACCAAAATATCATCAAAGTATACTACCACAAATTTTCCTAGAAATTCTCGTAAAACTTGGTTCGTAAGCCTCATAAAAGTGCTTGGTGCATTAGTTAACCCAAAAGGCATTACCAACCATTCGTACAATCCATATTTTGAAAGCAGTTTTCCATTCATCCCCTTCCCTTATCCTAATTTGATGGTACCCACTTTTCAAATCAATTTTAGAAAAGAAGCAAGCACCATGCAATTCATCAAGTAAATCATCAAGTCTAGGGATAGGATGTCTATACCGAATTGTGATGTTGTTGATTGCTCTACAGTCCGTGCACATCGGCCATGATCCATCCTTTTTAGGAACCAAAATTATGGCTACTGCACATGGACTTAAGCTCTCTCTAACCCATCCTTTTTGCAGTAACTCCTCCACTTGATTTTGTATCTCCTTTGTTTCTTGAGGGTTGCTCCTATAGGTTGGCCTATTGGGTAGAGAAGCACCAGGAATAAGGTCCATTTGGTGTTCTATTCCCCTTATTGGTGGCAAACCGTGAGGTACTTCCTTGGGAAACACATCCTCAAAATCCTGCAAAATAGCAACATCACTAGGCAAAGAGTTAGTATTAGTTTCCAAGCAAGTTTCCTCGCGCAAAAGAAGAAATATAGGTTGCCTTGTCAAATAGGCTCTCTTCACCTCACTTCCTCTTGCAAACAAGTTTTCTATTCTTCTCTCTTTCTTTTCCTCATTCTCTCTTCTTTCTTTTCTTTCCTCATTCTCTCTTTCTTTTCCTCATTCTCTTCTTTCTTTTTCTTAAGCTCTCGCTCTTCCTTTTCTCTTTTATCTCTTATTTTTATTTGATCCGCACTAAAAAAATAAGAGGATCATAAAAGATAAACAATTTAAAATATAGATATCAAAAGCAAGAGTGTAGAGTATTTTTATTTTTTTAATAAGTCATCTTCCATATGATATATTATCCTTTAGAAGTGAGAAGATCGATTCTGATAGATAGAGATGAAGTGCTTTCTCCATCATCAAGATGGCAGCGACTTTCAAGAAGAGCCGCAATTGACTAGGCGAAATCACGAGAAAGAGAGACAAGGAGCCGTTAAAATTAAAGAACAAATTTTGGAATAAACTCTAACCCTAAATTACTTATATATATAAAATCCTAAATTCGAAAATGCAATGAGCGTTGAAACTCCAATTAATTCGTTGTTACGATCTACCTGCATGTGGAAACAACGAAGATTTTAGCTTGGAGTGCGTCTTTCATGATAAAGAGGTTGTATTTTTTTTACGTATATATCTGATTACTATTAGAAAATATAAATATTTACTTTTTCTATATATTTGTAGGGTGAACGCATGCATGGTGAGCTCGCCTATCAAACTACCAAGGTCTTCCAAGAAGAATGTGGCTTGCCTCCATAGGTACAATATCACATAGAACTTGATCTTCATATTTTCCAATGGAGAAATTAATCAGCACTTGTTGATTCACCACCAATTCACCACTATTACTTAGCCATTGGAGTTTATATGGTCTTGCATGCGGTGTAGTCTTGAGGTTGAGTTTGGTAACCAACCTAGTGCTTGCCACATTGGTGTAACTCCTACCATCAATGATCATTGAGCATGTTTTACCTTGAATAAGGCAACGGGTATGAAAAATATTTTCTCTTTGGTCCTCCTCGTGCTCCTTGGCTTGACTTCCCAATAACCTCTTAACAACCAAGAGATCGCAATCTTGCACATAGGCTGCTCCATCATGTTCCTCATCGCTTGAAGAAGAGGAATGAGAAGAAATTTTTTCACTAGAGATACTCCCATTATCCCTAACCATCATAGTCTTCTTATTCGGGCATTCGGATGCAATATGTCCTTTTCCCAAACACTTAAAGCACTTGATATCCTTGCTCTTAGAAGAAGAAGTAGTAGGAAAAGGCTTATTAGTGCTTGTTACCTCTTTTGAATTAGAAGAAGAACCCTCCTTCTTTGGCTTGTCCTTCCAACTTGAAGAGTAGTTTGAAGAAGATGGTTTCTTCATAATGCCCTTCTCTTTAATTGTTGCTCCACTTTCATTGCTTGATGAACTAAGTCTTCAAGCTCCACATAATGTTGTAACTCCATAATGTCTCCAATATCTCGGTTTAGGCCATGGAGAAACCGAGCCATGGTTGCTTCCCTATCCTCCACAATATTGGCTCTAATTAAAGCCACCTCCATCTCCTTGTAATACTCATCCACACTCCAACTCCCTTGGATGAGTCTTTGCAAATTGTTGTGCAATTCCCTGTGGTAGTGGGAAAGGCACAAATCTCCTTCTCATCAAAGTCTTCATTTCATCCCAAGTGTTGATAGGATGCTCTCCATACCTTCTTCTCTCCTTTTGCATTTAATCCCACCAAATTAAAGCATAATCAGTGAACTCAAGGGCAGCCACCTTCACTTTCTTTGCATCATTGTAGTTGTGGCATGAGAAGATTTGCTCTATTTTCATTTCCCACTCAAGATATGTGTCGGGGTCATTCCTCCCTTGGAAGGAAGGTACCTTGATTTTCACATCTCTTAGATCATCTTCATGTCGATAGTCTCTACCTCCTCTTTCATGTCTTTTTCCCCCTTCATGCCTCCTTCTTTCTCTTGGAGAACCATAGATAGGTCACTTTCTTGATGAGATTCTTCATGATTAGAATTGCCCCCATGGTTAGAAACTCTTCCTCCTTCAAGTTGGTCCATCCTTTCATGTAAGCCTTCAAGTTGTCTTTGAAGCATCCTCTCAAAGTGTTGAGTAAATGCCTCCATTTGAAGCCTATTAGGATCTTGCCTAGGGGAATTTTCCCCACTCATGCTTGCAACAAAAAAGATGACAAGGAAAATTACAAAAGAAATGTTAGAAAGACCTCAAAAGTCACTTCAGAAAATTCCCCCAAAAATACCTACGAAAATTGGACACTTGTAACCCTTGAATGCATCTTGGATCATGTAAATTTGGGCCTTCAAGTTTTGTCTTCATGTTGGCTCAATTTCACTTTCAAGTTGAAGGAATGTGATCCATAGTTGTTGCCTCCATTGTGCATTGATCCTCCTTTTCCTTGAGCTCCATTATTAAGCCTTCCAAAGCTTGCTTCATTCTCTTAGTCTTGGATCTTGTCATGGGTCCTCCAATTCCCTTCAATGCCTCTTCCTCCTTGGCTTTGTCTTGTAAGCTTGTATCCCCTCCTTGGTCCACATCACAAGATGAAATTAGTTTATCTTTGCACTTCGTTAGGTCCAATCAGACTATATTTCTTGAGAATTCAATTCTCAAAATTGTTTTAAGTCCTTTAGAAAAAATTGTAGTTGTGTGACCTAATAGGTTCCCAGCTATGTTGACCATCCATAATTAATTATTAATTATGGAATGATTATGAGTGACACTTAGTGTACATCATGATCCCCAATTGACTGAAAAATCAATGATTGATTCCAAAATTATTTCTGAACCGTTCAACAGCTACAATGAGAAATGCCTCATTCCTTTCACCATCTTATACCCACTTAGTTCAGTTCATGATATATGTGTCAGTCCCCATTAGGCTAACTACGTCATACTTAGTCCAAACTTTAATTTCTTATCCTGTGGATTCAAATTACTCATGCATATGTCCAAGTGTACTATACTCTTGACATATAATATTTTAACCAAAGTCTTCAAATAACAATTCTAGCAAACGACTACAGGGGTATACATCTCCTTTTTCAAGGAGTGGTGAATCCTCTATAGGCTATCCAAATTATCACATTTTGATCATGATGATACTATAACACAAAAGGTATCATTGGAGATTCACAAGAACCAAGATTTTAGTTGAATAGTGTGGTCATAAAACACAAATAGCGCATATAGTTATGAACATATATCAAAACACATGCATAAATTTCAAACAGAAAGTGAAAATTTGCCAGATTAATTATTCATAGATTTTCTTATGCAACCATACTACCACAAGTTTGTTTGTTGAGTTCATCTAGGTCTCTCCCCTTGTCAATAAAGAACCATTGTTTCTCCATTTTATTTTGAGTCTAATCAAGTTAAAAGATTGCACAACTATTACATGATGACTAAAAACATAGCACATTGTTAATCAAATCATAAGGTATTACATATGCGAACAATAGGTGAAGGATGCAATTGTAAGAGTCTGCATTCAATAGTTGAGTATCTGCATTCAATAGTTAGGATGCAATTGTAAGACTCATCAATTGACATGAACCCCACCAACAATTGTGAAGGAACCCGGGAACAATCGATGGACAGAACCCCAAGAACTAGAAGACAAGAGTTTGAGCCTTGACCTATAACAAAGAGATGGAACAAACCAAAGACTACGGAGAAAAGAAACGTCACACCGCAAGGGTGATAAGTTTCAGAGATTTGAATGCCATGAGACAAACTCGATAAGTTCAGAAGTTTATCAAGAACTAAGAGATCACACAAACAAGAGCTTCACTCAAAAGTTATCCTTTCCATAAACATACTTCCTATCTTATATAGTGGGAAGAAGTAATTAAGATTACAAAGTATTCACACTAGCCATTAAGAGTAATACATGCATGCAAGCAATTAAGAGTACAAATACATGCATGCAATTAAATAGTTTAGCAACTCAAATCAAACTAGTCCTCTTACTCATTGAATGAGTAAGCAACTCAAATCAAACAAGTCCTCTTACTCAGTGAATGAGTAAGCAACTCAAATCCAACAAGTCCTCATACTCATTTATTGTAAGAATGAGTACTCATTTCATCATGAAATTTAATGTATCAATGGATAATCTGAATCATATTGATGCACTCTTGATTGATACTTTGATTTATCTGGATCTCTTCTTTTTCATAATCAACAAAATGTCTTTCTATTAGTCCATTTAGTGCTTAATCGCTTTGCCCAAAGTCTTATAACTAGACCTTCTAGGAGTGACAAATGATCATTTGTTTGATGTGCATCACGATCAGCTCCTTGATGTGCATCATTCTCCCCTTCTTGAAAAGGATTTGCCCTCAAATCATCACCTACATCCAAAAGAGACAAATCAGCAACATTAAAAGTAGTATGCACATCATACTCACCTGGCAAATCAAGTTGGTAGACATTATCATTGATGTCTCTTTGGAAATCGTTCCTTCCTTAGGTGCAACCAGACCCACTCTCCTGGTTCAAAAAAAAACTTTCTTGCACCCCTTGTTAGCTTGATGAACATAAGGTTGGGTCTTTCTCTCAATATTCAGCCATGCTTGTTCATGAATCTTCTTCATGAATTTAGCCTTCTACTTGCCATCTAAGTTTACATGCTCACTCATAGCCAAAGGAATCAAATCCAATGGTGACAAAGGATTGAATCCATAAACAATTTCAAATGGAGAGAACCGAATTGCAAATATATGCTTCTATTGTAAGCAAACTCAACATGTGGTAGACAATCTTCCCATGTTTTCAAATTAATTTTAATGATAGCACGAAGTTAGAAAAATAATGTTCAATTAACAACTTCAGTTTGTCCATGTTTTCTTGAACATATCCCTTCTCTAACAATTCATTAACTTGTCTTTGAAGTTCCTTTGTTGTTTCCTCTAGATTGCTTCTATAGGCAGGTCGATTTGGGATGGAAGCACCGGGTATGAAGTCAATTTAGTATTCAATTCCTCTACTAGGAGGCAAGCCATGGAACATCTTCTATAAAAACATCCTTGAATTCATGTAAGAGAGAAACAACAACACCTGGCAAAGAATAGTTAATATTGTTAGTGCTCAATAGTATCTCCTTATACAAAAGCATAAGGAGGCAGTTGGTTTGAAAACAAAGTTCTTTTAATCTCACTTTTCTTTGCACAGAGGCTATTTTCCTTTCTCTCTTTTTTTTCCTCTCCATTGACACTTTTCTTAATTTTGCTTTCTTTCTTTACATCTGTTTTTGACTCTTTTTTCTCAATTTCTTTTTCTCTTTTTTTTTCATTCACTCTTTGTAATTTCAGCTGATCCTCCCTAACTTGTCTTGGTGTCAAAGGTACAAGAGTAATAGGATATCCCTCAAGAGTATAGGAATACTTATTCGTACGCCCATCATCTGTTACCTTTCGATCAAATTGCCAAGGTCTTCCCAATAGAAGATGGCATGCATGCATGGGAACCACATCACACAACAACTCATCTTCATATTTGCCATTGGAAATTGCTACCAAGACTTGCTTTGTCACCCTATCTTCACCGCAATCATTCATCCATTGAAGTCTATAAGGAAGCGGATGTTTCTGAGTTAGGAGTGACAATTTCTTTACCAAATCTGTACTTGCCATATTGGTGCAACTCCTACCTCAATAATAATGCTGCAAACCTTGTTATTTACAAAGCAACGAGTATGAAACAAGTTCTCTCTTTGATTATCTTCTTCCTTCATAACTTACATATTGAGAACTCATTGGGCCACCAAAAAGTCTCCAACAACAACATGTTGTTCACCATCACTATCCTCCTTTTGGGGCATTTCTTCATCTATTTCATCCTCATCTTCTAGCTCAAGTTCCTTGGGCGTTTATCACCATCACCCTTTTGTTCACACATTGGATGGCTATGTGACCATGCCCTTGACATTTAAAGCACTTGATATTATGAGATTTGAAAGAAATTGATTTGCTAGTACCTTGAGTAGCAGATGTTGGTTTGGGCTTCTTTAAGACTTCAAACTTTGGCTTGTTTTGATGTTGTTCCTCCCTTCTTGGAGCTCCATGCCATGTATTGTTTGTAGCCTTTGGTTGTACCCTCCTAGCCAATCCTTTCCTCTTGAATTGTTCTTCCACTTTTGTGCTTGGTGGACCATATCTGACAACTCAACATAATGCTACAATTCAACAATATTAGTGGCTTCTCGATCATCATCCACATTAGCATGAATCATGGACAACTCTATCTCCTTGAAATATTCATCTACACTTTTGGAGCCTGAGACAACCTTTGCAGCCGCTGATATAAGCTCCCATAATAATGGTTGGGTACAAATATCCTTCTCATGATCATCTTCATCTCCTCCCATGTGGACACAGGTTCCACTCTATTCCTTCTTCGATTCGTCACCACTTGATCCCACCAAATAATAGCATAATCAGTGGCAGCTAGTTTAACCTTCTCAAGTTATGAAAAATCATGACAATCAAACACCATTTCCATTTTAGTTTCCCACTCCAAATAAACTTCAGGATGATTTTTTCCTTGAAAGGATGGAATCTTCAGCTTTATACCTCCCAAGTCATTAGTCCTTCAATTTCCATCAAGCCTATCTTCTCTATGCCCATTCCTATCTCTTTTATATCCCATCCAACCTAGATCGTAAGTGCGCTCACAAAAATCTTCCACCACCTCTTCTTCTTCTATGTCAACCCCTTGAGCACGTCTTTGTTGCGGAACGGTAGAATGGTCTTGAGGATGTCTTCCCGATGTACCTTCTTCCACTCTATCCAACCTCTCATGGATGGATTCTAATTCAGCCCTCATCATCCGTCTCATCTCTCCCATCAATGCTTGTATTTGAAAATTTGGAAGTGGCCTACCCTCCTCAGCTGCAACATCCTCTTGGATATTGGACATTTCTGCAAAAAAATAATAGAAACCTCACAAGCACTCCCTCGTGTTTTTTTCTCTCGAGAATATGACCACTCACACTTTTGTCATGAGTAGGCGCTCACTTGATGTTATCTCTTTAGTTCTTAATCAAACTTTAGAACAAATCGGAATATCACGTAACAAATCAAAAGAATCCACAGAACTTATGATGGCAGAAATTTAAGAGAAAATGAAAGAGCAAAAGATTAAGAGAAAAAACAAGAAATAAATGGTTGAAGTTACTTTTTGAAACTTTGACTTTGAACAAGCAACTTCTCTTGCAAAAATTTAAGAGGAAAAGAGTATAAGAATGAGAGTAAAAGGAAAAACAACAAATGAATTGTTGAAGCTACTTTTCTAATTTTTTTACTGATCTTTTTTTTTCTGCACTTTTTTTCACTATGCCTTTTTTTCATAAAGCAGCAAGGAAAGATAGATTGATAGATTTAAAACTTGCTTTAGAACCGAAGCTCTGATACACGAACCCCATCAACAATTGTGAAGGAACCTGGGAACAATTGATGGTAGAACCCCAAGAACTAGAAGACAAGAGTTTGAGTCTTGACCTGTAATAAAGAGATAGAACGAACCAAAGATTACAGAGAGAAGGAATGCCACACTGCAAGGGTGATAAGTTTCGGAGATTTGAACGCCACAAGACAAACTTGATATGTTCAGAAGTTCTTTCAAGAACTAAGGGATCACACAAACAAAATCTATGCAAAACTTGAAAGTGTCAGAATTAAATCTATGCAAAACTTGAAAATGTCAGAATTAAATCTATGCAAAACTTGAAAATGCCAGAATTAAATCTATTCAAAACTTGAAAGAAAATATAATGGCAGCTGATGGGGACGATGCTCCAGAACTGGAATCCTAATATGCTGATCTAAGGGGATCTAGTATTGCTCCCTAAGCAGCAAATCATCACTGGAGGTGTACATTGATCGCTGGATCTCATATGAGGGGATTGGCACATTGTTGGCTCCCATTGGGGGATGAAGAAGGAGAGATGCTCAGGGGAAAAGAGACAGTTGGAGGAAGATAAAGACTTATGGTTATCGCCGGATGCTAGAGGAAGATGAAGACACAGAAGAAGATAAGCGCAAATGAAAGCGACATGATTCAACGATGGTTTAATATACCTTGAATATGAGTAGGGCTATCACATCTGCTCGCTGAACCATCAGATGGGGGTAAAGAACGGTGGGATCTCATCTTAGTCGTCGTATCGTGCAACCCGTTCAGTAGAATTGTGGCTCGAATGATGTAATGATTCAAATTCAATCGTCAGATGCCAAACTGTATGAACAAGGAATCAACACCACCATTTGATTTGTGATCACGTCAACAGGACCATTATCCCAAGTTGCCACCATTAATCCAGCAAAGTATTCTCACAACTCAAAAAAGATAGCGCATGCCATCATCAATGCAATCGTGAAATGAGCTAATGATAAGGTGGATAAGTGATTTAGCATATCACCGATATTTAATGTGATATCTTATCTCCAAGAAATTGAAGACCTGACCATTAAGGTGTCTCCACTCAAGCTCATCAAAACCAAGAATCTCCTAGGCAACTTGACATAGTCGTCAGTCGGACTATGCCTCTTTCACTAGATTAATTGGGGAGGCTTGTGATGCGGCAAAAGCCCAAAGCTGCTAGGTATCTCGAGAATGATGTGGAGCTATTAAATAAGTTCAAGGAGGATTAGACAAATCTTGAAGGATAGCTAGATAGCAACCTTAGCCTTGGATCCCAACTTCAACCTGACCTCGTGCGTCGACGTCATTTTAGCTCGAGTCCTGACCTCTGTCTCTACTTGGTCTCATGCACCGACCTCTTCTCAGCTCAAGTCCCGACCTTGGTCTCTACTTGGTCTCATGCATCAACCTCTGTCATGCCCCGAGTGACGGCTGTACGAAAAATTCGGGCAGTATCTCCCCTGTAACAATTCAACTTTCTCTAATACATTTCAACATAAGGCTCACACGGCCATTACCACATACTATGAAGTATATAAAATATCAAACTATAAGAATAAAGGCTTATACGGCCACTCACTAATCCAACAAATGCCTCTAATATAGCAACCTCAACCACAAACTAAAGATGTTTAACCACAACGACCAACTGACAATGAAACTCCACTAAATCACAGATCCAAAAACAATCCAAAATATACATATCAAAACACAATCCAGAAAGAACCACACAAAGAAAACAATGACTCCTTCTCCTGCTATGAGTTGGGGCAGTCTAACAGAACTCCAAGCTTCGAGACAACATCCTTACCTGCTACCTGGGGAGAAAGAAAGGAAACCCCAGGGCTGGGTGTTGAGTATAAAATACTTAGTAGATACTAGATAGAAGTGCACAACACATGTATATAAACATGGATCTCAAAGGATATACAGTCTCAAAGGATACTTAGTGAACAAGGTCAATAATACTAAATAACTAGTAAAAAGTATCATGCAGATTCAACCAATGCATTTAATGTCACACAATGTAACAAGCATAAATCATACAAATGCAACAAACACACACACAGATGTAGTAAAATAATTTGCCGACAAATGCAGAAAAATAACTATCAACAAATGCATACACATATGTAACACACATGAACGGCAATATGCATGGTCACTATCGGCTCACCACCCTCAGACACCCACACAGGCAGTGAACTAGGGCGCCAAACAGGACAACTGCACACACTCCAACAACAGACCACTACACGTGGGTGCGGAGCGAGGAAAATATCTCTGGGGAGCTATCTAGCTATCTGGTCACTATCAGCACTTAACATCCCCAGACACCCACCCAGTGTAGTGAACTTGGGTGCACTATAGGAATCACCTACTTCAACAACAGACTACTACACGTGAGGGGGAGGGGCAGTATCTCAGGAGAGCTATCTAGCTAGTCATGATCACACCCAGACAGACAATGCTATAATGCTATCACATACCACTATCAACAATGGTCTTAGTGAGAGCCAACAACAATAATATGTTATGATGCTATGATGCTCAGTTCAACAAGCAAGTGCTACATCTACCAAGATATACTCAACATCAATCATAATAATTCATCACAGATTAATAACGAATAATGAAACTGTATTGATGGCAACTAGATCATATCAAGGTCAACAGTAAGGTATCAAGCAATGAGTGTGATAAGGAGATTAACATGATGATTAACAACAAATAATAAATCGTGAAGGAGAATAACAAGATGATTAACAACAGATAATAAGTCATGCACTATGAATAAGACCTGTATGGACCAAGTACAGGAGTACCCACCTGATATATCGCACGTCATAATAACAACCTCCAATAAAATCCTCCGTATATAACAGGATCCACAAATCAAGGTCTTGCAAATTTAAAATAAATAACACCCTCTAAATACAATATTATATTTAAATCTTGCAACAAACTAAATCCCCTACATAACTCCACATCTAGCCTCAACCAGATTTAACCTAACTCGATCCAATTAGATCATAATCTCATTGGTTACAACCAGATCCAAAAATTAACCTAACCCAAATCACAACTAGCTTTAACCGAATTTAATCTAACCTAATCAAATCCATCAATTAACCTAAAACAAAAATCCATCCATCACAAGCAAATCCAACCAATCAGTCCCAATCTGATTCCACACTTAATCAACCTTGAATCCATCAACAATTGGAACAGCTAGAACCCAATACAACCCTAGAATAGATCTAACAAAAAGTTCCATCGAGATCAAGTTCTAACACGCAGGAAATCCCAACATAAATTGATCAATCCAACAAGCCCTGGTTCCACCAAATTTCAACAGAAATACAACAAAATTAATCTATTAACATACCCAAATAGCCATGGACCAATCCAACAGAAACCCGATCAATCCAACAACAAACAACCGAACAGAACCTAAATCTTACTATCACCGAAATAGAACAGACCCAAGATTCATAAATTCTCAACACCGGAGTAGAACAAGCTAGGAGAATCAGCATATCCCAACAGCAACAACAGAACTATACCGAATTCAGGAACCAACTTACCTTGATTGAAATTAACAACGAAGTGAGTTTGGGGAAGAGCAAGATAAAAAAGAGGGGTGGAGGTGCTGAGATTCTCCACGCAAGCATCAATGGCAAAGGATAGAGGCAGCAAAGGATCGAGGCGGAGGATCGCGATAGAGAAATTGCGAGAAATGTCGATCGAGAGAGGAGCCGTTCCCAAAGTAAAAATGCCGATCGGGAGAGGAGCCACGTCTTAAATGGGATTGCCAATGGGTTTCAATTTAACCTAAATGGCTGAGTCAAATGGGCTTATCGAGCCAAGTTAATTGGGCTTCAACAGTAACCCAAGTTTGAGCCCAACCCAATAACAACCTTGACTTTAATTGGTTAATCCTAAACATGCTTCATTGGAGATAATAGTTAAATTACCCGTGGATAAATTCCCCCTTAATTCTTGTTAACCAATTAGGGATACATTATTTACAATTAACCCCAAAAATTTTTTGTATCTTACATTCTCCCCCACTAACAAAAATTTGATCACTAAATTTACTATCATCATACTATAGTATAAAAATACTATAGTAATTAAAATATACCTCGAATGACCGATTTCTCGTTCCACTATGCCTCCGCTCTGGTCGTAGCATCAATGTGTTCAAATTCCGCATTGATCGGCTGGGTGGTTGAATGGGATACAGTCTGTCTCCGCTCTGGCTGAAGCTGACTCTGGGTACTGATGTCAACTGATGAACATTTTGATATGGCAAACTGTTGGAAGTTGGTACTGTTGATAATTGCTGTTGCACCGGGGTCGCCGAATAACAGATCTTTGGTTGTTGAGTTGTCGATATGATGGAGTTAAACCAAGTGAATAAGTTGCCCAACAAGCTAATATGGATCATACTCAACCCACTCTATATGTTGTTGATGATCCATTATGAATCAATAGAGGCCCAATTATAAGAGCTAAGGCCAAGAAGATGAAGGAAGCACTTAATATGCTAATTGAAGATGTGAAGGCCAAAGTTACAATTGAAGAAGATTTGACCAAGAGCAAGTCATGAGCTTAAGTAGTCACTTAGTCTCATGTTTATGTAGTAAAGATATGTAGGCTCAATTTAGGTTCAATTTTTAGATTTATTTGGGTTGTAATGATGTCATAAGCTTACAATGGCTAAGTAGTCTACATAGACCTTTACTAAATGGGCTTCCTTTTGGCCTTTTAGGGTTTTTAAGTCACCCTATAGCTATAAATAAAGTGGGTGACGGCCATACATGTATCTTTCAGCATATTTTCAATCTAAAGCATGGTGAGGCTCTCACTTGTTGGTTCTTCATTGAACTATAACTTATCAAGGCATCCCCTTGTAGAATTCAAAGATTTATCAACCTCTATCCCAAGGTTGTGACGTCTTCTCTCTTCATCTATGCCAAGGTTTGACTTTCTTAAGTATCGGGTTAAGTGACTTTCCTTCTTTCTTTCTTCAATTCGTTGTGGGTTCTTGAGATTTTTCTCTTTGGGATCACATCAGTAACATTTCGTACTCTCTCCCTTGTAACTGTTACATCTGCCCTGGAGGTCGCAAATATTTTTGCTGATGGGGTGTTATATATCTTGATGGTACCCCTGCATCGAGGCTGTGTAGATCGCTCTCCTGAAGGTTTAGTATCAGTGAGCTCCAACTGAGCTTTCAAAGTTCAATCCCTGACCATATGACTAGGTTGTTTACAATAATAGCAAACAGCCTAATCTAATGGACAATCCGCTACCCGATGACTACCAGATCCACACCGAAAGCACTTTCTCTCCATAATATCCTTACTCTGGTTCTGCTGGGACCCACTCGAAGATCCTGAAGATGGTTGTTTACCCTTCTGCCGTCTTGAAGAATCCCATGACACTGATTCCTGGCTTGCCTCTTCTGACTAATAATTTGTGAGTTCAGATTCTTTGACTTCTCTGTGTCTTTTTCCCAAGCCACTTGTTACTGAGTCACTCATTGAGTAGAGCCCGATTCAATGCCTCTCTGTACGAACTAACAGGAGAACTAGACATCCTAACTCGGAAATACGCAGCCAATCCCTAAGTGAACTTGAACATCCGGTCACCATCCTGAGCTACTAGATGTGGGCAAAACTTGGCTAGTCGAGAGAACTCCGCATTATAATCTATAACAAAACGATCACCCTGCTTAAAACTCAAAAACTCTTGGCGCCTCACTAAACAAAACACCACTAAGGAATACTATCCCTCGAATGCCTCCCAGAATGATAGTCATGATATATCACACTCCCCGAATATCGTTTTTTGTGTTTTCCACCACGTGACAGTTTGATCACGGAGATGGTATAGCCAATTCAACTTTCTCTACATAAGTACAAGTAATATACGCAAAAGTATCCATCAAATTCTGGAATAAGGTGAATCAATCCTTAACAGACTAGCCTGTAATCGTATCCGGCTCTTATCCATAGTCTTACTAGCAACAGCCATTACTGGATCCGTCAAGGGTATCTCTTGTGCTTGAGAACCCTGTCCCACAACTATTGGATTATGGATTCGCTCCGGACTATCCACCTCATCCATGGAAATCATCGGCTCTACTAGCGTAGCAGGTAGTCTCGATGGCCGACCACGTACTCAGTTTTGTACAAGGGTCATAATAAAATCAAATATCACCTGCTAGCATAACTATTGTAAATTTTTATGAAATGAACAAAATATACTAGATATTTTACTTACATCTGCTTGGAGAGTTTATGCCGCTGTCTGTCCCATCTCACAATCTGGATTGAATAAAATAAAATACTACAAAAATTCAAAAGAAACAATATGAACCTTATAACCTAGGACTCAACTTAATATGCTCTGATATCAATAAAATTGACATCAGATAAACAAAAAATACAACTGAAAGAACTTAAGATGGACTTTTTGCAAACTTGGCTCTGATACCATAAAATTGGTATCATCTCCCTGAATGGATCTCTCAACCTAGAGCTCTGATATCATAAAATTGTCACGTCCCAATAGACGGCTGCCCGAAAAATTGGGGCAACATCTCCCCTGTAACAATTCAACTTTCCCTTATACATTTCAACATAAGGCCCACAGGACCACCACCACATACTACAAAGTATATAAAATATAAAACTATAAGACTAAATGCCCACACGGCAACTCACTAATCCAACAAATGCCTCTAATATGGCAACCTCAACCACGAACTAAAGATGTTTAACCACAGTGACCAACTGACAATGAAACTCCAATAAATCACAGATCCCAAAACAATCCAAAATCCACATATCGAAACACAATCCAAAAAAAACCACACAAATAAAACAATGACTCCTTCTCCTACTGTGAGATGGGGGCAATTTGGCAAAACTTCAAGCTTCGAGACAACATCCTTACCTGCTACCTGGGGAGAAAGAAACGAAACCCCATGATCTGGATGGTGAGTATAAAATACTGAGTAGATACTAGATAGAAGTCCACAACATATATATATAAACAAGGATCTCAAAGGATACTTAGTGAACAAGATCAATAATACAAAATAATCGGTAATAGGTATCATGTAGATTCAACCAACACATATAATGTTACACAATGCAACAAAACATATATCATACAAATGCAACAAACACACGCACAGATGTAGTAAAATAATTTGCCAACAATGCAAGAAAATAACTACCAACAAATGCATGCACATATGCAACACACATCAATGACAATATGCATGGTCACTGTCGGCTTGCCACTCCCACACACCCACACAGGTAGTGAACTGGGGCATCAAACATGACAACTGCACATACTTCAACAATAGACCATTACACCCATGGGAGCGGGAAAAATATCTCAGGGGAGCTATTTAGCTGTCTGGTCACTGTCTGCACTCAACATCCCCAGACACCCATCCAATGCAGTGAACTAGGGCGCACGATAGGAATCACCTGCTCCGAAAGTAGACCAACTACATGCGAGGGGAAGGGAGAGTATCCCAGTAGAGCTATCTAGCTAATCCTGGTACAGGCAGTGCTATAATGCCCTCACTGTTTCACTATCAATAATGGTCTTAGTGACAGCGAACATGTTGCAACATGTTATGTTGTTATGATGCTCAGTTCAACAAGTAACCACTACATCTACCAAGATATACTCAACATCAATCATAATAAGTCATCACAGATTAACAATGAATAATAAAACTATATTGATAGCAACGAAATCATATCAAGATCAACAGTAAAAGCAACGAGTGAGATAAGGAGATTAATAAGATGAATAACAACAGATAATATATCATGAAGGAGAATAAAACGATGATTAACAATAGAAAATAAGTCATGCACTATGAATAAGACCTGTATGGACCAAGTGTAGGAGTACTCACCTGATATGTCGCACGTCGTAATAACAACCCCCAATAAAATCCTTCGTATATAACAGGATCCTCAAATCAATGTCTTGCAAATTTAAAAAAAAACAACATCCTCTAAATACAATATTATATTAAATCTTGAAACAAACTAAATGCCCTACACAACTCCACATCTAACCTCAACCAGATTTAACCTAACTCGATCCAATTAGATCCATAATCCCATTAGTTAAATTGGATCCAAAAATTAACCTAACCCAAATCACAACTAGCTTTAATTGAATTTAACCTAACCTAATCAAATCCATCAATTAACCTAAAACAAAAATCCATCCACCACCAGCAAATCCAACCGATCAATCGTAATCTGATTCCACACTTATCAATCTTTAATCCTTCAACAATTGGAACAGCTAGAACCCAATACAACCCTAGAACAGATCCAACAAAAAGTTCAACCAGGATCAAGTTCTAACACGCAAGAAATCCCAACATAAATTGATCAATCCAACAAGCCCTGGTTCCACTGAATTTCAACAGAAATACAACAAAATTAATCTGTTAACATACCCAAATAGCCATGGACCGATCCAACAGAAACCGGATCAATCCAACAGCAAACAACCAAACAAAACTTAAATCTTACGCTCACCGAAACAGAACAGACCCAAGATTCATAAATTCTCAACACCGGAGTAGAACAAGCTAGGAGAATCGGCATATACCAACAATAACAACAGAACTATACTGAATTCAGGAACTAACTTACCTTGACTCGAATTAACAACGAAGTGAGTACGAGGAAGAGCAAGTTGAAAAAGATGGGCGGTGGCATTGAGATTCTCCACGTAGGCAGCAATGGTAGAGGATGCCAGCAATGAAGGATCGCAGCAGGACGAGGAAGGCTGCGACAGAGGATCTCAACAAGACGAGGAAGGCAACTGTGGTGGATCGCGGCAGAGAAATTGCAAGAAACGCTGATCGAGAGAGGAGTCGTTCGTGAAGTAAAACCGTCGATGGAGAGAGGAGCTGCAGCTTAAATGGGATTCCCAACAGGTTTCGATTTAACCTAAATGGATGAGTCAAATGAGCTTATCGGACAGAGTTAATTGGGCTGCAATAGTATCCCAAGTTTGAGCCCAACCCAGTAATAACCTAGACTATAATTGGTTAATCCTAATCATGGTTCATTGGAGATAATAGTTAAATTATCCATGGATAAATTTCCCCTTAATTCTTGTTAACCAATTTGGGTTGCATTATTTACAATTAACCCAAAAAATTTCTCATATCTTACAACCTCATCTTAATCTCAGGTCTTGACCTTGAGTCTCAAACTCACGGCTACTAGATCTCATCTCAGTCTCAAGTCCCAAACTCAGTCATGATCTTAGTGTCAACTGGATATTATACGCCGACCTCATCTCATCCTCAGGTCCTGACCTTGACGTCTATTAGATTTTATGCGCTTACCTCATTCAACCTCATGTCCGGCCTTAGTGTGTACTGATGTCATACGTCAACCTCATCTCAGCCTTGGATCTTTCATCATCTGTTTCCAAGTTGAGCCCATAAAATTGGTTCATTCGTAAGATCTGAAAACCCTAAGACTATATCTCCCAAGAAATAAAGAGAATATCCTGAAAGACACGAGCAATTGGAATGCGTATATTAGAGTATTATTGGGATTCCTATGTGATAAAATCAAAGCCACAGTGGAAATTAGGATCCCTCGAGCGATCCAAGTGAAAAATTCATACAAGGTAAATCTACAAAATAAGGTCCTATCTAATAGGGTATATCTTCGTTGCATGCCCTTCGCTTGTCCCGCTCGTCCAAAGGTCGTCGAATCTCTAGCACGTTCAAGTGTCCGTGCCTCTATATGTATCCACACGAACACTCACTATTGGAGAAAAGTGGTTGTGGTAGCAACCTTTGTGGATTTTGGCCAAGAGGGGAAGAGGAATTTTGTGCACAACGAGGGAAGGAGGAAGAAAAATGAACCAACCAAGAGTTTTTGCAAGAAAATACTCCTTTATACTCATGCCATAAATATCAAAGGTTTTTTAGGCTTTTGGTATTTCTTATCAACGCATGATTAATCCTATTAATCAAGCATGATAACTCTCATGCATGTAACCTCCTCCTCTTCATTACATGATTAATCCACATTAATCATTCATGATGAATCAAATCCAATATGATTCAATTTGAGTTTAACTCAAATTCAACTCATTCATAATAACTTCCATGCATGTAACTTCCTCTTTTTTATTGCATAATTAATCTACATTAATCTTGCATGATGAATCAAAATTCATTTTGGTTTAATTTGAGTCTAACTCAAATTTAACCAAATTGAGTATAACTCAAGTCTAGGCCATCCAAAAAGCTTAATTGTTCTTTTAGTCAAACTAAAATGAATCCATCTCCAAATAGAGTGTTATTTGTGTGTGACCCAATAGGTTCTTATAACGTTGGCAATGTTTCTAAAACTCATTTTTGAAACATAAGCAATAAGTGGCATCTAGCAATGCATTATTGCTACCCAAGTGACAAGAATATCGAAATCTGACATAACCTCCGTGACTATGATAATGTATGATCATGTCTTTCTATCCTCGATATCTAGATTGATCAATGAGGCATAGACCGTGCCATTCTCTTATCAATCTTTATGTTTCTTGATCCCCAAGTAGACTCACTCAAGTAAATGAGCTCAATATATCATATTGACTCATTTGAGCATGACCATGCATTTCATGGTCCTACTCTATCAAGAGGTTGTAAGATATCACTCCCGTTATATGGGAGGGATAGATCTCATCAACATCACTCACATCCCTCCACATAATTTGTTACATACCCAGTAATGACCTTTATAGGCCACCCTATTACGGGTGACGTTTGATAATACCAAAGTACATGGCTCCTTATGTAAGGAACCGTAGTGACTTCAGGTCTAAGGACTGTCCATACCAATAGTCATATGAGAAAGTTTATGACACTCATATAACGATCCATAAAACTTTCTCATGGCTGGTCAATTCAGTATATATTCTTTAATGTATACCCATGTGTCAACTCGATATCTCATATCCATGACTTGTTAGATCAAGTCATCCAGTTGACCTACATGTTAGTCTCAGCGCAATATTAATGCTTGACTAAGAATGATTGTGTAGTGTTCTCTATATCATCTCACTATCGATTCAAATAATCGAAATAATATAGATTAGAACTAGCTACCCAAGGACATTATTATACTTAGTTATTTGACACTAATATGATGTGGACCAAGGAGGGGATACAAGCTTACAAGATAAAGCCTAGGAGGAAGGGGCATTGAAGGGAATTGGAGGACCCATGACAAGATCCAAGATTAAGAGAATGAAGCAAGCTATGGAAGGCTTAATAATGGAGCTCAAGGAAAAGGAGGATCAATGCACAATAGAGGCAACAACTAAATGGATCACATTCCTTCAACTTGAAAGTGAAATTAAGCCAACATGAAGACAAAACTTTAAGGCCCAAATCTACATGATCCAAGATGCATTCAAGGGCTACAAGTGTCCAATTTTCATAGGTATTTTTGGGAAAATTTGTTGTAGTATAATTTGATAATATTTTGGTATATTCCAAGAGTTTGGTTGAGCATGTAGCACATTTCAAATCTGTCTTGCATGTTCTTAGAAAGGAGAAACTATATGCTAACTTAGAAAAGTGTTCTTTTTGCATTGTTTATGTGGTTTTTCTTGGATTTGTCATAAGTTCAAAAGGAGTGCAGGTTGATGAAGAGAAGGTTAAGGCCATTAGAGATTGGCCAACCCCTAAAACTGTGAGTGACGTTAGGAGCTTCCATGGGTTGGCATGTTTTTATTGAAGGAATGTGATCCATTTAGTTGTTGCCTCCATTATGCATTGATCCTCCTTTTCCTTGAGCTCCATTATTAAACCTTCCAAAGCATGCTTCATTCTCTTAGTCTTGGATCTTGTCATGACCAAGGAGGGGATACAAGCTTACAAGACAAAGCCAAGGAGGAAGAGGCATTGAAGGGAATTGGAGGACCCATAATAAGATCCAAGACTAAGAGAATGAAGCAAGCTTTGGAAGGCTTAATAATGGAGCTCAAGGAAAAGGAGGATCAATTGCACAATGGAGGCAACAACTAAATGGAATGCATGAATGTTCGTATGCTATGGAAAAGAAAGAAAGGAACATTCATGATATGAAAGAAAAGGGCATGTGCATCAGGATCCAAAAGGATGGGCACCTAAGCATGCCCCTAGGCTGAAGGACTGTAGGCCTAGTAGGTCGAAGGATAGTAGACCTAACTAGGTTGAAGGATAGTAGACCTAGTTACCAAGTAGTTGAGGTTTGCTACCTCGGATTACAAGGGATGGGCGGACGCCCTAGGCTGAAGGATAGTAGGCCTAGCTAGGTCGAAGAATAGTAGACCTAGTATCCTAGTAGTCGGGATTTAGCTACCTCGTACGGACTTGGAAGGAATGTGCACAAAGAATGAAATGAAATGAAAGGTATGCATGATAAGGTAATGAATGAAGGGCTAACCCTAAGGAATGTGGGTTTAGCTAATAAGACTATGATATGATGTAGCATGCCATATGCATGAAATGAAATGTATGCATGAATGTTCAAATGTTATGT
>NC_133861.1:24273312-24346523 GCF_044706935.1 Curcuma longa | reverse complement strand
GAAAATGAATGAGGAACGACTCAACATTATGTTCATCAAGCTAAAAAGGGGTGCAAGAAAGTTATATTTAAACCAAGAGAGTGGGTCTGGTTGCACCTAAGGAAGGAGCTATTTCTAGAGAGACTACGTTCTAAACCTCAAGGTGATGGCCCGTTCAAGTGGTGAAGTGCATAAATGATAATGCCTACCAACTTGATTTGTTGGGTGAGTATGGTGTACATACTACTTTTAATGTTACTAATTGTCTCTTGTGAAGTAGGTGATGGTTTGAGGGCAAATCCTTTTCAAGAAGAGGAGAATAATGCACATCAAGGAGCTGATCCTAATGCACGTCAAACAAATTATCATTTGTCACTTCCAGACGGTCCAGTTACAAGACTTCGAGCAAAGCGTTTGAACGAAGCACTAAATGGACTAATAGAAGGGCATTTTGCTGATTATGAAAAAGAGATCCAAGATAAATAAAAGTATCAATCAAGGGTGCATCAATGTGATTGGGCTTATCGTCGGAAACTTGGAATTCCATTCCGTTCAATTTTTGCTAGATAAATTTTTTTCGGAGACAGATTTTTTTCAAACAACCCTCATATTCAATCAACCATCTGCTTTATCAATGCATAAGATCATTGGACTCTTGTGTTGGTATTCAGGATCCATACAAAGAAAACAACAACAACTATACAGCAGAATGAAGTAGTTGTATCTTTCTTCTTTGTAGGTTGTGTAGATGATTGTACATACGCGAAGACCTCTTGATCTTCTGCTGTATTCCTCTCCTCTTTTTGGACGTTGTGTGGGCAACGATCTACCAAGATGACTCCACCCAATTCCTTCTTTTCCTCTTCTCCAAACCGATAGAAATAAGAGAAAGAAGAACCTATGGTAGAGTCTCCATCTTCTCCTCTTCCTCTTTTCTTCTCTTCCTTTCTTCCTATCCTCTCTTCCTTTCCTCTCCAAGCCGCATCCAACCAAGGGAGAACTTCCTCTATTCCTCTCCTTTCCAAGCCGCCACTAGCCAAAGATGAACCTTGAGAAGAGGCACCGGCCTTAGGAGATAAAGAGGAAGTTTAGGAGTTTGGTCGGTCCTAGGAGAAGAAGAGGAAGTGCAAGAGGTGGCCGGCCCTAAGGGAGAATCCCTTCAAGGTGGCGCCGGCCCTAGCAACAAGAAGAAGGGGAAGAAGTTGTGGGCGCCGGCCCTAGGTGGATCTAAGGAGAAATCCAAGAGGTGTGGCCGGCCCTAGTGGTTTAAGAAACAAGGATTGAGAGATTAGGTTGTGTGTTGTTTTTGCCTCTCCCTATTCTCCTCTTTTATAGTTTTGCCATTTTAGAAAAATTAAAAAGAATCTAACAAATTTTTCTTATTTAGATTTAGTTAGAAAAAATCTAATAAAATCTCTTGATAAGATTTTGTTAGTTTCTTAATAAATTTTCTTAACTAAAATTTGTTATTATCTTAATAAAATCTCTTAATAAAATTTTGTTAATTTCTTAATTAAGTTTTGTTATTTTCTTAACAAAATTTCTATGAAAAAATCATAACAAAATTTTGTTTAGGATTTAAAAGAAAATAGAATTCTTAACAGAATTTCATAACGAGAATTTTTCATAAAAAAAATTCTTAACAGAATTTCCTAACCAAAATTCTTATGAGCTAGAGTAGGCTAGTTCTATACAAGACTTTATCCAGAGTAGAGCAGAGACCTAGAGGAGGAATTGGTTTTGGCTTACTGATGGGCTTGGGCTTCCTGTGTTCTCCTTGCAAGATTTATATGATAATCCTTATGAGCTCCAAGGGGACATCATCAGCCTAAATATTAGGACACAGTTTTCTTCTATAATCAACAACACACCATATATATATCATTATCTTCCAACTCATCAGGCCTTTTGATTTAACGAATAAATCTCACCCTTTGATGAATTAAAGAAATACATACTAAATATATGTGCTTGTTATTATATAGGGATTAAGAGCATGCACATCCATAATAACTGAGGTCTAGTTCGATTATATAGTCTGTATAAATCAAACGACCTCAAACAGTCCTGCTCAATACACACAAAGTGTACTAATGTAATTTAATAGTTAAGATAAATTAATACCAATTACACTACAACCACTTTAATGGTTTGTCCCTATCCATCTTGGTTGTGAGCTACTATTTATAATTTATAAAGAACTGATAACATGATCTTCTGTGTGTGACACCACACACCATGTTATCTACAATATAAATTAAGTGGATAACTACATTATAAAATGCAGACATTTGACCAATGTGATTCTCATTTCAAAATATTTCAAATAAGGATGTTCATACAAAAGCTAGACTTATAGTATACATCCCAACAATTATTACAAGAAATGATATAAATCTAATAAATCAAGTTAAATCATTTCTCAATTCTAAATTCAAGATCAACGATTTAGGAAAACTAAAATACTTCCTAGGTATAGAACTAGCCTACTCTCATAATGGGCTAGTTCTATCCCAACGAAAGTATACACTTGACCTCTTACAAGAAACTGGAGAACTTGGAGAAAAATCAGTAGATAGCCCCTACTTCATATCTAAGAAAGAAAATGATAATGACAATCCTTGGGGTGGGGGCATTAGCAATACCAAAGGTTAGTAGGTAAATTGATTTACCTAACCATTACTCGTCCAAATATTTCATTTGTAGTAAAACAACTTAGCCAAAACATGCACGAACCAAAGAAAAGTCATTGGAAAGCAGTAGAAAGAATCCTCCACTATCTGAAAGGGACACCAGGAAAAGGAATCTGTATGGGAAATAACCATAATACAAAAATTGTGGGATACTGCGATGCAGATTGGGCAGGAGATCATCAAGATGGAAGATCAACAACTGGATATTATATGTTCGTAGGTGGAAATTTATTGTCTTGGAAAAGTAAAAAATAATATGTTGTGTCAAGATCCAGTGCTGAGATAGAATACAGAGCAATGGCAGCAGCCACAAGTGAGCTCATATGGTTGAAGGCCTTAATTGAAGAATTGGGTTTTCCAGTTAATTCCTCAATCAGCTTATATTGTGACAATTAGTCATCCATTCATATTGCAACAAATCCAGTATTTCGGGAAAGGACCAAGCACATTGAAGTAGATTGTCACGTCATCAGAGAAAACTATTCTTTAGGGAGAGCCTCTAAGAAAGTTGTGATGCTGGTTGATTCCTCTAAGAAAGGTTCTAAGAGAAAGTCAACATATCAAACTAAAGGGAAGAAGAAGAAGGCCAAGGTTATTGTACTTGCTTCAAAAGAACCATGTCATCACTGTGGCAAAATGAGTCACTGGAGAAGAAATTGCAAGGCTTATCTTGAGTCCATGAAGGGAAAGAAGGCATCCGATGCCCCACTCTCTTTAGGTATTTCTGTGATTGAATGTCATCAAACACTTGGGTATTGGATACTAGGGTGGGTCTCATAAATGTAATGACATGCATGGGCTAAGGAATAGTAGAAGACTTGCCAAAGAAGATTCAAACTTACGAGTTGGTAACAGAGCAAAGGTTGCAACTGTAGCCATTGGGACATTTTTGTTAAATTTTCCTAATGGACATGTCTTAGAGTTGGAAAACTGTTATTATGTTCCTACTTTAATAAAGAACATTGTTTCTATTTCTTACTTAAATAGAAAAGATTTTCATTTGACTTTAGTAACAATTGTTGTTACATAACTTTGAATGGAATTCTTTATGGAACTGGAATGTCATATAATGGTATCTACATGTTAGATAATTCCAATGAAGTATTTAATATCGAAACAAGTAACAAACCCGCTCAAACAGATGATCTGTTAACCTCCTATTAGTGGCATTGCCGTCTTGGCCATATAAGCAAGAAACAAACGTCTGGACTCTAAAAAATTGATAGTTTAGAATCATTTGAATTAAATTCATTTGATACATCTGAATCATGCTTGAAGGGCAAGATGACTAAGTCACCCTTTACTAGAAAAGAAGAAATAGTGGGAAACTTACTTGGCCTTATACATATTGATGTATGCTGTCCAATGTCAACTCAAGCATAGAGAGGTTACGGCTACTTCATTAACTTTATTGATGATCATTCATGATATGAGTATGTATATTTTATGAAATATAAGTCTGAGGTCTTTGAAAAGTTCAAATAATTCAAAAATGAAGTAGAGAAATAACTTGTCAAAAGTATTAAGATACTTCGATCTGATCAAGGTGGTGAATACTTAAGTCAAGAGTTTAAGGGTTATCCAAGAGACAATGGGTACTATCTCAATGGACTTCGCCGTATACACCTCAACATAATGGTGTATCTAAAAAGTGAAATCGAACCTTGTTAGACATGGTAAGGCCAATGATGAACCATGCAGATCTTCTTAAATCCCTTTAGGATTACACACTTGATACTGTTATTTACTTGCTAAACAGAGTCCCAACCAAGGTTGTCTCTACTTCTTCATATGAGATATGGAGTAGTAAGAAACCTCACTTATCTTACTTAAAGGTATGAGATTGTCCTGCTTATGTGAAGAGGATTATGTCAGATAAGCTGGTAGCTAAATTTGATAAATGTCTATTCATTCATTGGATATCCTAAAGAAACAAGGAGTTACCAATTCTATCATCCCATAGAACAAAAGGTGTTTGGTTCAAGGAGTCACGTCATCGTCTTCGGTACTAGCCGATGATCGATGACGATTGAATCGAGAGAAATCTTATTTCGGAAACCACGCAACAATATTTGTCACGATCGTTTCGGGGCTTTCTAACTATCATCGAGAATCGTATTCCCAGTGTAGTTTATGGTGGCCAACCTTTGACCATCGAATTAAGACAAACTAATCGGAAACTCTTTTCGACAATGATGGGACAATTTCTGGAAGCTTCATAAGCTCCCGTGAAATTGACAAACGATCGGAAATCTATCGATAACCAAAAACAATTTCCAAAATCGAATAGCGAATCTAGATCGTAAAACCCTAATATAATCAAAGAGTCTTCTCCCACACAAGGGTTCAGTGGTTTGGTTTGGAAGAGAAGGTCTTCTTCCCTTTCCTTCAGTTCTGTTTGGAAGAAGATTGTCTTCATCCCTTCCTTCGGTTCATGTTTGGAAGAAGAGGCCTTCATCCCTTCCTTCGCAGCCGAGAACAGAAGAAGCAAGGAATGAAACACTTGATTCCAGTGATCACCCACGCGAGTATGCAACGATGCTCAGGCTCAATCTCACGCTTGTGGCCGGCGTGTCTTCTCCAGCAGCCTCCAAAAATAGAAGGGAAGCCGGCAGTATCCACTCAAACAGGAAGCAGGGTAGCAGCCGGCAAGAGGCTTGACCATGGAGAAGCCGGCGTCGAGAACCTTAACCGTCCAACTCCGAAGTGTCAGTGACGGGCAGTGCGTGATGGTCCTCTGTTTTGCCGTGGCGGAGAATTGGCGTCACGCGTAGGGCAGGGAAAAGCCGATGTTGCGCAGGGCAAGAAGAACAAGGAAGCCGGCAGACCTAGGTTTCCCTATGCAGGCGGCATTGCGGGTGAACAGGTGGCTTCACGGGGTGGGTTTGTGTCGCGGTGCAGAAGAGCTACAAGAGCCCCTTCTCGCGCGATACTATATAAACACTGTAGTGGGCTACAGTGATTTTAATTAAAACCCTAGATTTTATTCCCTCTTGATTTTTCATAGCCAAAAAACCAAGAAAATCAAATCTCGAAAACCTAAACCAGGTTGAATTGGTTCAGATCCGCACTGTAGCAAACCAAGTTCATTTTTGGTTCGCTTGGTTCAATAACCAAATGACTTTCGATTTGACCCAAACTCATTTTGTTCAATTCGTCTTCGCAAGACAAATCTTCTCATTTTTTCTGTTCTGGCAAAACTTCTTCCATCATGAACCAAACCACATTGGTTTAATTTGGTTCAAAATCGAATCATTTGGTTCACTAATCAAATGACCCCTGATTTGAACGAAATCAGTTTCGTTCATTTCATCTTCGTAAGACGAATTCCATCATATTGTCCTCTGTCCGGTCCAATCAGACTTTATTTCTCTCATTCTGAGAATCCAATTCTCAAACTCGTTTTAAGTCCTTCAGAGAACTTATAGTGCGTGTGACCCAATATGTTCCTGGTTATGTTGGTCGTCCATAATTAACAATTAATTATGGAACGATCATGAGTGGCACCTAGTAGTACATCATGATCCCTAATTGAACGAAAAATCAATGATTGATTCCAGAACATTTTCTAAACCCTTTAGCAGCTCCAATTAAATGTGTCTCGTTCCTTTTACCGTCTTATACCCGTTTGGTTCAGAACATGGTCTATATGTCTGTTCCCACTAGGCTGACTACATCACACCTAGCCTAAGCTGCTTTCTTGTCCTGTGGATTCAAGTTACTTGTGCATGTGTCCAAGAGTACAGTACGATTGACATGTAATGCTTTGGCCAAAGACTTTTAGTAACAATCCTGACAAGCGACCGCAAGGTATACGTCTCCTTTTTCAAGGAGCGGTGAATCCTTTGTAAGCTATTGAAACACCTTCGAACACTTCGACTTATACCCAATCATCTTGGGTCCACACCTCCTCGGAGATACTTGCTTAAGATGTCAAAGTATAAGTGTAAATACTACAAGTCAAAGGAAACTCGCACTTAAGCTACACTGAGATCTTCATTGACATTTATATCGAACCATATGAAGTCTTAAGACAGGTCACTCCAATGAACTGGTTACCTTTAACCAGCATCCACATTTAACTCTCAACATCTAATGTCGACAGCAGTGAGATTGGCTGCTTGACTAACCAAGGAGTTCAAACATGCTAGTCTCGACAGAATCGATGACGTCCGTGCTTATCAATTCCTCGATCAGGGATAATTCTAATACGTTTATAAAATGTTAGTGAGAGCCCTAGAGCCAATCATTTGATGATTGTTGTATGGACTCCATGTATCATATTTCTACATTTTATAAAGGCATTTCATTTTGATTATTATACTTACTTGTATTGGTGCCAAATAACTAAGTATAGTAATGTCCTTGAGTAATAGGTTCATATCTATATCAATCGATTGGTTGAATCGATAGTGAGATGATATAGAGAACTCTACTCTAAAGCATTCCTAGTCAAGTATTAACATTCAGGGACAATGTTAATGCGTAGAGACTAGCATGTAGGTCAACATGATGACTTGATCTCACAAGTCATGGATATGAGATATCAAGTTGACACATGGGTATGCATTGGAGAATGTATACTGAATGACCCGCCATGAGAAAGTATCATGGATCGTTATATGAGTGTCATATACTTTCTCATGTGGCTATTAGTATGACTATTAGTCCTTAGACCTGAAGTCACCATGGTTCCCAACATAAGGAGTTATATACTTTGGCTTCGTCAAACGTCACCCGTAACTGGGTGGACTATAAAGGCGATTACTGGGTATGTAACAAATTATGTAGTGGGATGTGAGTGATGTAGATGGGATCTATCCCTCCTATATGACGGGAGTGATATCTTAGTTCTTGATAGAGTGAGACCACTAAAGTGCATGGCCATGCCCAAATGAGTCAACATGAGATGTTGAGCTCGTTTGATTGAGTGAGTCTACTTGGAGTTCAAGACATAGATTGATTAGAGGATGACACGGTCTATGCCTCGGTTTAATCAATCTTGATATCAAGGATAGAAGGACATGGTCACATATTGTGAGAGTCACGATTAGTAGTCACAAGGTGATGTTGGATCTCAACATTCTTGTAACTTGGGTAGTAGTGATGTGTTGCTAGATACCGCTCACTACTTATGCACCTAAATGAGTTTAGGGCATTGCCAACGTTACAAGAACCTATAGGGTCACACTCAAAGGACAATTAGGTGGAAATTAGGTTCATATGATGAACCAAGAGGATTAGATTCATGTGATGAATCAAGTTGGGTTAGGTGTAATCCAAACTAGACTAGTGGAGTTGATTTGATCAACTTTGGGAGATTAGAAGTCAAGTTTGACTTGACTTGAGAAGGAGAAATTTATAGTCAAGTTTGACTTGACTTTGTGCCATGTCACCATAAATGTTGACTTGACTTTTTGCCATGTCATCATTTATGTTGACTTGACTCATGCCACATCATGGTCAATTATTGACTTGACCATTTGACCTTTAGGTGAGGTGGCATGAGTGATGGCCAATGGTGAGCCTCCACATCATCATGCCACCTCATGGGAGGTTACAAGAAGAGGTTGTAACTCATGGGAATTTATGGCTTTAATAGGGATTAAAGTGCCTTAATGGTGGGGGCCACAAGTGGATGAAAAACACTCAACGTGAAGGGTTTTTTTCATTCTTCACGTTGAGTGCTCTCTCCCTCTCCTTCTTCTTGGTTTTTCCTTCTCCTCTCCCTTCTCCACTTGCTGCCAAAAGCTCTAAGGGTGCTAGCACACTCTAAGCTTTTGATTCCACATATTTGTCCGAGTGGATACCGTAGAGGAGACTACACGAGTAGCTCTTGAGATCCGACTCCACCGTGGACGAGCGGGATACGCGAAGGGCACGCATCGAGGGTAACGATCTCGTCTTCTAGATCTAATGTAGATCTAGGCTTTTAAACATGTACATGAACGTTTTTAGTTTTTATCTTCGCACGGATCCAGTGGCAAGGGGGTTCCGAGGTTTCCGCAACGCAAAAAGCATTTTTGCGGCTCGGAAAACCCAACAGTATTCTTTAGGGAGAGCCATCTGTCAAGAGTGAGAAGAAGGTTGTGATGTTGGTTGATTCCTTTAAGAAAGGTTCTAAGAGAAAGTCAACACGTCAAACTAAAGGGAAGAAGAAGAAGGCCAAGGTTACTGTACTTGCTTCAAAAGAACCATGTCATCACTGTGGCAAAATGAGTCACTGGAGAAGAAATTGCAAGGCTTATCTTGAGTCCATGAAGGGAAAGAAGGCATCCGATGCCCCACTCTCTTCAGGTATTTTTGTGATCGAATGTCATCAAACACTTGGGTATTGGATACTAGGGTGGGTCTCATATATGTAATGACATGCATAGGCTAAGGAATAGTAGAAGACTTGCAAAAGAAGATTCAAACTTACGAGTTGGTAACAGAGCAAAGGTTGCACCTGTAGCCATTGAAACATTTTTGTTAAATTTTTCTAATGGACATGTCTTAGAGTTGGAAAACTGTTATTATGTTCCTGCTTTAATAAAGAACATTGTTTTCTATTTCTTACTTAAATAGAAAAGATTTTCATTTGACTTTTAGTAACAATTGTTGTTACATAACTTTGAATGAAATTCTTTATGGAACTGGAATGACATATAATGGTATCTACGTGTTAGATAATTTCAACGAAGTATTTAATATCGAAACAAGGAACAAACCCGCTCGAACAGATGATCCGTTAACCTCCTATTAGTGGCATTGCCATCTTGACCATATAAGCAAGAAACAAATGTCTGGACTCCAAAAAATTGATAGTTTAGAATCATTTGAATTAAATTCATTTGATATATCTGAATCATTCTTGAAGGGCAAGATGACTAAGTCACCCTTTACTGGAAAAGAAGAAATAGTGGGAAACTTACTTGGCCTTATACATATTGATGTATGTCGTCCAATGTCAACTCAAGCATAGAGAGGTTATGGCTACTTCATTACCTTTATTGTTGATCATTCATGACATGGGTATGTATATTTTATGAAATATAAATCTGAGGTCTTTGAAAAGTTCAAATAATTCAAAAATGAAGTAGAGAAATAACTTGTCAAAAGTATTAAGATACTTCGATCTAATCAAGGTGGTGAATACTTAAGTCAGGAGTTTAAGGGTTATCCAAGAGACAATGGGTACTGTGTCAATGGACTCCGCCGTATACACCTCAACATAATGGTGTATCTAAAAAGTGAAATCGAACCTTGTTAGACATGATAAGGCCAATGATGAACCATGCAGATCTTCTTAAATCCCTTTAGGATTACACACTTGATACTGTTATTTACTTGCTTAACAGAGTCCTGACCAAGGTTGTCTCTACTACTTGATATGAGATATGGAGTAGTAAGAAACCTCACTTATCTTACTTAAAGGTATGGGATTGTCTTGCTTATGTGGATTATGTCAGATAAGCTGGAAGCTAAATTTGATAAATGTCTATTCATTTATTGGATACCCTAAAGAAACAAGGAGTTACCAATTCTATCATCTCATAGAACAAAAGGTGTTTGGTTCAAGGCATGTTGTGTTCCTAGAGAAAGAGTTTCTCTTGCAGGAGAACATTGGGAGTAGAGTCAAACTTAGTGAAGTTCAAGAGACTCAAGTAAATATTAATGAGACACCTAGTCAAGAATTAAAACCAATTACTCATAATGATGAGCCATCGGATGAACCTTTAGAGATACAACCTCTTCGAAAATCCAATAGGACATACAATATTCCAGAGAGATGAATTTCTTGTAAGTGAATCTAAAGAAGTGTTACTCATTGAAATGAGGAACCTAGTGGTTATAAAGAAGTTTTGAAAAGTTTAAAAAGTGATAAATGGTTAACAGCCATAAAGTCGGAAATAGATTCCATGTATGAAAACTAAGTTTGAAACTTGGTTGACCCACCTGAGGGCATTAAGCCCATTGGGTGCAAATGGATTTTCAAGAAGAAAATTGACATGGACGGTAATATGATTACCTACAAAGCTAGATTAGTAGCAAAAGGATATCGTCAGAAGCAAAGAATTGACTATGATGAAACTTTTTCACCAGTAACAATGCTTTAAATCCATTCAGATACTTCTTGCCATAGCTGCTCATTATGACTATGAGGTATAGCAGATCGATGTGAAAACTATTGGGATCGTCCCGGTGCAATGCGCATGTCTACACGTTTTGTAAATGTGCGCAGCGGAAATATAACAAATAATTACAACTAATTATTAAACAACACACGCATGCATAGCAGGTAATAATAAGTACAAGACATTGCAGGAAATTAAAATTTTACAGAATAAAATTATTCTAAGTCCACAATTAAAATTTACAGAATAAAAGATTATTCTACATGTACCTTGCAGATGATGTTTGAACAGTGTTGAATCAATCGAGCGATCCTCGTCGGAGTCCCGCCTCTACTGGTGATCTACGCCAAGCTCCCGTCTGGACGACTTCGGAAGCCACGAGTCACGTCATCGTCTTCGGTACTAGCCGATGATCGATGACGATCGAATCGAGAGAAACCTTATTCCGGAAACCAAGCAACAATGTTTGTCACGATCGTTTCGGGACTTTCTAACTATCACTGAGAATCATATTCCCGGTGTAGTTTATGGTGGTCAACCTTTGACCATCGAATTAAGACAAACTAATCTGAAACTCTTTCCGACAATGATGGGGCAATTTCTGGAAGCTTCATAAGCTCCCACGAAATTGACCAACGATCGAAAATCTATCTGATAACCAAAAACAATTTCCAAAATCGAATAGCGAATCTAGATCGTAAAACCCTAATATAATCAAAGAGTCTTCTCCCACACAAGGGTTCAGTGGTTTGGTTTGGAAGAGAAGGTCTTCTTCCCTTTCCTTTGGTTCTGTTTGGAAGAAGAGGGTCTTCATCCCTTTCCTTCGGTTCATGTTTGGAAGAAGAGGTCTTCATCCCTTTCCTTCGCAGCCGAGAACAGAGGAAGCAAGGAATGAAACACTTGATTCCAGTGATCACCCACACGAGGATGCAACGATGCTCGGGCTCAATCTCACGCTTGTGGCCGGCGTGTCTTCTCCAGCAGCCTCCAAAAACAGAAGGGAAGCTGGCAGTTTCCACTCAAACAAGAAGCAGGGTCGCAGCCGGCAACAGGCTTGACCGTGGAGAAGTCGGCGTCGGGAACCTTAACTGTCCAACTCCAAAGTGTCGGTGACGGGCTGTGCATGATGGTCCTCTGTTTTGCCGCGACGGAGAATCGGCGTCACGCGTAGGGCAGGGAAGAGTCGGCGTCGCGCAAGGCAGGAAGAACAAGGAAGCCGGCAGACCTAGGTTTCCCTATGCAGGCGGCGTCGCGGGTGAACAGGCGGCTTCACGGGGTGGGTTTGTGTCGCGGTGGAGAAGAGCTACAAGAGCCCCTTCTCGCGCGATACTATATAAACACTGTAGTGGGCTACAGTGATTTTAATTAAAACCCTAGATTTTATTCCCTCTTGATTTTTCATATCCGAAAAACCAAGAAAATCAAATCCCGAAAACCTAAACCGGGCTGAACTGGTTCAGATCCACACTATAGCAAACCAAGTTCATTTTTGGTTCGCTTGGTTCAATAACCAAACGACCTCCGATTTGACCCAAATTAATTTTGTTCAATTCATCTTCGCAAGACAAATCTTCTCATTTTTTCTGTTCTGGTAAAACTTCTTCCATCATGAACCAAACCACATTGGTTTAATTTGGTTCAAAAGTGAATCATTTGGTTCACTAATCAAATGATCCCTGATTTGAACGAAATCAGTTTCGTTCATTTCGTCTTCATAAGATGAATTCCATCATATTGTCCTCTGTCTGGTCCAACCAAACTTTATTTCTCTTATTCTGAGAATCCAATTCTTAAACTCGTTTTAAGTCCTTCAGAGAACTTATAGTGCGTGTGACCCAATAGGTTCCTGATTATGTTGGCTGTCCATAATTAACCATTAATTACGGAATGATCATGAGTGGCACCTAGTAGTTCATCATGATCCCCAATTGAACGGAAAATCAATGATTGATTCTAGAATATTTTCTAAACCCTTCAGCAGCTCCAATTAAATGTGTCTCGTTCCTTTCACCGTCTTATACCCGTTTGGTTCAGGACATGGTCTATGTGTCTGTTCCCACTAGGCTGACTACATCACACCTAGCCCAAGCTGCTTTCTTGTCCTGTGGATTCAAGTTACTCGTGCATGTGTCCAAGAGTACAGTACGATTGACATGTAATGCTTTGGCCAAAGACTTTTAGTAACAATCCTGACAAGTGGCCGCAAGGTATACGTCTCCTTTTTCAAGGCGCGGTGAATCCTCTGTGAGCTATTCAAACACCTTCAAACACTTCGACTTATACCCAATCATCTTGGGTCCACACCTCCTCGGAGATACTTGCTTAAGATGTCAAAGTATAAGTGTAAATACCGCAAGTCAAAGGAAACTCACACTTAAGCTACATTGAGATCTTCATTGACATTTATATCGAAGCATATGAAGTTTTAAGATAGGTCACTCCAATGAACTGGTTACCTTTAACCAGCATCCACGTTTAACTCTCAACATCTAATGTCGACAGCAGTGAGATCGGCTGCTTGACTAACTAAGGAGTTCAAACGTGCTAGTCTTGACAGAATCGATGACATCCGTGCTCATCAATTCCTCGATTAGGGATAATTCTAATACGCTCATAATTACACGTATAGAGATGCTCACTAGTTGTGATCCAATCACAAATTCTCTCACGATATGAATCGTATTACGGATATTCAGTATTTAAGTTTAAGATTCAATCAAACACATATGGAATGTGCACTCAAATAGTGAATTGCTATTTATCCAATAAATATTATAATCGTAAGGCAATCACTTTAGGACACCTCTCAAATTAACAAAAATAACTTTCCTTAACGGGAATCTATCTGAGGATGTGTATATGATACAATTGGAAGGTTTCGTATCCGTCAATAAAAGTGAAGTATGCAAGCTTCAACAATCCATTTATGGATTGAAACAAGCATTTATAAGTTGAAATATCCATTTTGATGAGGTAATCAAAGAGTTTGATTTCTCACAAAATTTCGACGAACCTTGTATGTACAAGAAAGTTAGTGGGAGTGCGATCATATTCCTAGTATTATATGTTAATGACATATTACTAAAAGGAAACGATGTATTTGTTCTACAATCATTTAAATTATGGTTATCCAAAAGGTTCTCCATGAAAAAAATATGGGAGAAGCGACCTATATCTTTGGGATAGATCTATAGAGATAGATCAAAAGGGTTGCTTGGTCTTTCATATTTTACATATATAAACAAAGTGCTAAAACGGTTTGGCATGCTTGGATCCAAGAAAGGTTACATACCTATCAATCATCTTTCGAAGTCTATGTGTCCACGGACAGAAGATGATGTGGACCTAGGAGGGGATACAAGCTTACAAGACAAAGTCAAGGAGGAAGAGGCATTGAAGGGAATTGGAGGACCCATGACAAGATCCAAGACTAAGAGAATGAAGCAAGCTTTGGAAGGCTTAATAATGGAGCTCAAGGAAAAGGAGGATCAATGCACAATGGAGGCAACAACTAAATGGATCACATTCCTTCAACTTGAAAGTGAAATTGAGCCAACATGAAACTAAAACTTGAAGGCTCAAATCTACATGATCCAAGATGCATTCAAGGGCTACAAGTGTCTAATTTTCATAGGTATTTTTGGAGAAATTTTCTGAAGTAACTTTTGATGTCTTTTGGTGGATTTTTAATGCTTTTTGAGAGTTCCTAACCTAGTATTAGGGAATTGTGAGAAATAAATGTCATGCATGCATGCATGCATGATAATGGTGCATAATTAGTGCATAGTGGGTCTTAGTGGATATTAAAAGCTTAGTGGGAAGTGTGGTAGAGGTTAATGTTTCAACCTCCACTAAGTCTATATATAGGAGAACTCTTGTATGGCTAAGGCATGTTGAGTTTGAATGAAATCAAAATTTTCTCTATTGTGAGAGCTTCCTTTGGTTCTTAGGCAAAGAACTAATCTAGATCTTATCAAGGCAACTTGTGACAATCAAAACCCCCATGACTTATCACTCACCTTCTCATCTTTCTTGAGTGTGGCGTCAATATCCTTACCTACATCTGAATATCAACACGATCCAAGGTGCTTATCATTTGGTATCAGAGCCTTAGCTCCTTGATTTTCAGGTTTATGTTTTGTTCTTGTTCATTTTTTTTTGTTTTTGTTCATCTTTGTTGATCTCTCATCTTTAGTGTTCCATTGGTGTTTTCATTCTCCATCTCTATTTATCGCTTCTCTATTTGGGTCCAAAACTCGAAAAAAAAGAGCTGAAAAAAGAGGGAAAATTCGAAAAAAAAAATCTGGGCAGAATCAAAAACAAAAAAAAGGATTTGTGAAGTTAAAGGACCCAATATTCCTCTCATTGCTCTTGATCGTTGTTGAATTTCTTATTCTATCCATTTATTTCTCTTGTTATACTCATATTTTCTTGTTGGTTTCTTGCTCATTTGATCGTCTACTTGTTGTCTTGAGAAAAATCATTGATAAGGTTCTTTTCTTAAGAGCGTATAAAGGAAGCTGAGTGGATAAATTTGAGTGCAACAACGTGAGGTGAGTGGTGAGGTCTTTCTAACAATTCATTTGTAATTTTCCTTGTCATCTTTTTTGTTGCAAGCATGAATGGGGAAAATTCCCCTAGGCAAGATCCTAATAAGCTTCAAATGGAGGCACTTACTCAACACTTTGAGAGGATGCTTCAAAGACAACTTGAAGGCTTACATGAAAGGATGGACCGACTTGAAGGAGCAAGAGTTTCTAACCATGGGGGCAATTCTAATCATGAAGAATCTCATCAAGAAAGTGACCTATTCTATGGTTCTCCAAGAGAAAGGAGGCGTGAAGGGGGAAGAAGACATGAAAGAGGAGGTAGAGACTATCGACATGAAGATGATCTAAGAGGTGTAAAAGTCAAGGTACCTTCCTTCCAAGGGAGGAATCACCCCGACACATATCTTGAGTGGGAAATTAAAATAGAGCAAATCTTTTCATGCCACAACTACAATGATGCAAAGAAAGTGAAGGTGGCTGCCCTTGAGTTCACTGATTATGCTTTAATTTGGTGGGATCTAATGCAAAAGGAGAGAAGAAGGTATGGAGAGCATCCTATCAACACTTGGGATGAAATGAAGACTTTGATGAGAAGGAGATTTGAGCCTTGCCATCTCACGACGAGGACTTTGTGTGTGTGTGTTGGATGTGTTTGTAGCATGTGGTGGTATACTTGTATCATTGGTTTTTTTTTCTACCGTGTTGGATTTTTTGATTTCATATCAGTATTTTGAGAATTAGCATGTTTCCTATTTTTGATTCTATACTTGTACTTGTTACGTTTTCGCTTACGAAACTTTAGATTTTTCGTTACTTTACGAATGTATTCCTTAATTGTTGTGTAGAATTAGAATTCCATTCTTATGCATTGTGTAGGATGTGTAGGTGGCTGTGTGGGTCACTTTTATTTTCATTACTTGTCTAAATCCATATTTTGTAGTATGGATAGGCCGTGTGGGCTTTATTATATGTCTGTATTCAGGGAATTGTTAGTGATACTGGGGAGGTGCTGCCAAAATTTTTCAGACGACTATCTCCCGGGTCATGACAGAAGGGGTTTAAAAATTTTTTGCACAAGCTAGGAACTATGCCAAAACACGCGAAACAATCTTTTGCCCTTGCAAGCATTGTCAAAATAAGAAGCATATGAATTTTGACAAGTGTACGAGCACTTAATTATGAAGGAGATAGATCCTTTTTACACTATTTGGGTCTTCCATGGTGAAACTTATACATCACAATTTCAAAGTGAGGTGGTTCAAGAAGAGTTCAAGAAGAGGAGGGTGAAAGTAGAGAGGCATATCACTTATATAGAGATGCCTTTGTAGCAGAAGAAGAGGCTGGACACATTATGTCTGAAACAAAAGACTATGAGTTTGTTGATTTATTAGAAGATGCAGAAACTCTTCTTTTCCCCGGTTGTACAACTTACACAAAGTTATTAGTAGTTGTCACATTATACAATTATAAGTCTACTAATGGACACACTAATACGAGTTTCAATGAGCTTCTTAAGATCTTAGGTGGCGTGCTTCCAGAAAAAAATACACTTCCAGAAAATGTTTACTTAATGAGAAAGTTGTTGAAACCATTTGATTTAGGATACGAGAAGATTCATGCTTGCCCAAACGATTGCTGTCTATTTAGAAAGGAGCTTAAAGATTTGGACTCATGCCCAAAGTATGGTTCCTCAAGATGGAAGGTTGACAAAATCACTACTAAAGTTCGTAAAGGAGTTCCAGAAAAGGTGCTTTGATATTTTCCCATGATACCTAGATTGAAAAGGATGTTTAAAATAGAAGAAAAGATTGAAGACTTGATTTGGCATTCCAAGCATAAAATTCAAGATTATATGATGTATCATCCAGTTGATTCAGTAGCTTGGGATACAATAAATCATAAGTGGCCCACTTTTGTATCGGATCCTAGAAATCTACGTCTTGGTCTTGCAACGGATGGATTTAATCCTTTTGGTGACCTTAGTTTCAGATATAGTTGTTGGCCGGTTATTTTGGTTAATTACAACCTTCCTCCATTGATGTGCATGGCGAAGGAAAATCTTATGCTAACATTACTGATTCCAGGCCCAAAGCAATCAGGAAATGATATAGATGTATACTTGGAACCCCTTGTGGAGGAATTGAAGGAGTTGTGGGACACTGGTGTGGACCAATCCCGTCCGGTAAGGATACGTCACAGCCATCAATCCTGGCCTCTCCAATCCTGGCATCATAAACTAACCCTCTTCATGGTATCCTACTTACTGTAATACCCAAATACTGTAATCCCTGAATCCAGCAATTGCCGGTGATGGTGGAGCTACCTCCAATTCATAAAAGTCATAGGACCCTGCGGGAACTTATTTATATGAATTTTAGAGGGCACAACCATAAACTATGGACCCGCACCCCTCATTCTCCTTCTATACCCTTACTCCTCCAACATGGGAACTGGATCTCGCTATCTTCTAATCGTACGCAATCCCCTCACTCCTGGAATACGCAATCTCTTCACTCCTCTAAGATCAAACTAACCCGTTCTGGTATACTGGATACTGGCCTCTCCAATCAATCGAGGACTCCCCAATCAATCGAGGACTCCCCAATCCTTGAATCCCCTACCTATACCCCAACCGCAACGATTGGAGCATACACCGGTTTCTTGTTAAACTAGAAAGCATATATACTCTAACTACTTAAAGGTGGAACAACCGCAACCATCAATCCTTTCATCCTAAACTAACCCAAAAGCAGATTATTACCAGTATAATTGCGTGCCCTCCTTAAGTAAGTTCGCTGCAGCAAGCCATTCACTCTACGGGTGTCCCACATGTAGATTAAGAGTTGAGGGAATTGAATTCCGAAGAGGAGAGGTAGATGAACTTCCTTGAGGAAGGAATCCAAGAAATGGAACGGACAGCTACTAGGAGGTATGCGAAGAGGGTTCCACCTGGAGTTCCACCTCTTGGGGCAACTGAAGAAAGGGCACCTGAGGAGTCAATCGATAGAAATGGCAGCTGAGAATGGCAGCAAGGGCAGCAGACCAAAGGGCACCTGAGGAGTCAATGGAATGGAAGAAAGAGGGCACCTGAGGAGTCAATGCAAAGGTCGGATTCAGGAAATGAAAATACGGATGTTGGAGCAGGCTAAAGAGAAGGGTTTAGGGAGTCAAAAGACAGGTAAGAGGGTAGAAGTGACCTTTCCAAGGGGAGGAATGAAGTTGTAGATTTAAATTTCTATCCTATAGGTCGTATAGAGAACTAGAGAGGTATAAATTTCGTTCCTTATTTTCAGGACCTCGAAGAAGGGAGTTTTGAGAGTAAGGATACCACCGAAGGGTATAGGGCTGCAGCAGAAGGGTCTGGGGCTTCCCAAGAGGGTTGATTCAGTTGCACCTTCCGCTGGGGCATCTCCTTTTGATGAGTTTTGGTCTAGGGCTTCTGGAATGAGCAGATGCATAAAAAGAAGATACGACAAAAGTGTCGGTGGTCGGAAAGTGTTCGCGAATTCAAGGGTTTCGCCAGGGGCTTCTGGAGTGGGTTGCCTTTGGGTTGGAAATTGACCATCAGTTGAAAATTGGATCGATAGCTCATCGACTAGGGTATGGGTTTTGAGCCTTGTATTTAGCCGGAAAGGGAACCGAAAGGGTGTCGTAGAAGAAGGGAATCGAACTAATGAATCGAAAGGGAATCGAGTACCCAAAGAAATGGAACCGAACGGGGGTAGAAGTAGCGCCTGGGGAATCGACTGGGGTTGAATTCAGTAGTTGGAGCTGGGGAGGAGTCAATCGAAGAAGGGAGTAGTAGAGAGGTTTTTTAAGACCTCGAAGAGGGGTCAGTTGGAGCTGCTCCTGTTGATGAGTTAGGAGTTGGAGTAGAATTGAATTTCAATAAATAGCTTATAGAAATAGACATCTACTCAAATTAGGATTGCCAGTTCGGGCGAATACCTTCAGGGGGAGTTGAATGTAGATTTAATTGAGTAGAGAGAGCTTCAAACAATACCAATTCAAATAGAGGATGAACTTCGGGGTTGTCGACTAGCCAACCCCTCTTTCATATAGATCTGGATTTCCGAGCAGATGCCTGGTAAAAGAAATGCAAGCAAACAGAACAGATGCAACGAACAAAAGATGCAATGCAAACAAAAGCAAACCGAACAAAAGATCCAAGGAAAGGAGTGAATGCAAAGGGAACGACAGATCCAAGGAGAAGACAGTACTGACGGTAGATAAGTTGAGGTAAGAGAGAAGAGAGGAATTCCATAGCTTAGGGTTTTGAGATCTGTAGTAGAGGGGTTAGACTATCGTAGATATGGGACTGAGGGACAGAGAGCTCAATTGAGTATGTCGATAGGGGATTGGCATTGCAGAATAGAAAGATAGGGATTGGGATTGGCATTTATCGTAAGTCGATAGGATAATTCTAGGTCTTGTAGATAAGTAAGTTCAGGACCTCCAAGAGGGGAGGAGAGGCATTTCAACTGGGGTTGTAGAGCAGAGGGGTGATAGGGGTATGACTATCGTAGATATGGGAGAGGGGTAAGGGGCATTCCTATAGTTTATGGGTTAGGGAATTGAGGTCAGTTCCTAAAGAGAAGTAGCGATTTGAATTTCCTAGCGGATTGGGATTGCAGAATAGAAGATAGAGATTGATTTGGGGAGTCCTATAGAGAAAGGGGAAGCCCTTCGTATTTGAAGTTGAGGGTTTTGAGTTACGAGAGCTCTCTTAAGTAAGTGTAGAGGTCAGCAGATTTAGATTTCAATTTTCCTTTAGAGGAGGGCCCAATCTCTATACTCGTTGTAGATTAAAATAGCTTTCCTAGGGACCTCGAAAGAAGGGAGTAGAAGTTGTCGATTTAGAGTTTAGGGAATTTAATATAGAAATAGGGGCATGAGATAGCTCAATTGAGTATTAAGATTAATAGATTAGTTTGATCTTTCCTTTCAATTCTATTATATAAGGTGCTTTCAGTACCAATTCTATTATAGTTTAGGAATTAACATCAGGGTTACCAACTAGGCAACCCTTCGTTCATATAGATGAAATTCTATCAGAACAAATATGCCTGGTAAAAGAAAAGATAGAAACAAATGCAACGTTGAGATCGAAAGCAAAGACTGAACGACAGCAAAGGAGAGAACCGAAGGGAACGAAAGCAAGGAGAATCGATCGACTGCTGCAAGGAATGCATCGAAAGAAATACGATATTAAAGAAAGGGAAGGGAACCGAACCGATGCAAGGGAACTGAACGACAGGATCAGTATACGTTTTGAATAACGACAGGTATAGGGATGCAGAGCAAAGGGAAGGGGCAGCTCCTAGGAGGTATGCAACCAAAGAAAGGGAAGTTCCAGTTACTAGGAAGGGAGCTTATACTTCTACTGAGTTTGGAGTTGTTCCACCTGTAGGAGATACTTCTACTGAGTATGGAGTTGTTCCACCTGCCTAAAATATAAATAAATTAGTGAAATTTAATTCATAAAAATAGAATATATAAATAGAAATATGCACCATAGATAGCTGCAGAGAGAGGAATGAAGTTGATGAGTAAAGGGAATTGAGTTCAGTAGATGAGACCAAAAGTGGAGACAGGTAAGAGGGAAAGGAACGACTGCAAGGAGAGGAGAAGTATAGATGTGGGGTTTGAAATTCAAATTTCTATCGAAGATGGAGTATAAGTTGAGGTTTCCTTTCCCTTCTATAGTTTAGGTGCTTTCAGATTTCTTCCTTCTTACACCTTTCGGATGAACTTAGGGGCAACCGCCTGGCCGCCCCTTGTTCCTAAAATGAGATCTTTTTCCGGAAGGTTCGGATTAGTCGTAAATAGCCCCAAAGGCTATTTATATGCCTCTGCGTGGCAGAGGTACTTATCTTATATTATATATAGTTAGTCTACGCCTTTGGGGCTATTTATCTTTTTGGTAAAATAAATTACAGGAAATAAAAATACAATACAACAACAGGAACGAAATTCAAGGGTAGTGCAGTACTGACTTCTTCGAACCAAAGGGAAGGTAAGGACGACTTGAAAGGAGTAAGCAACAGATGCAAGGAAAGGACTTCGATCGTAAGGGAAGAGAACGACTGCAAAGGAGTAAGGGAAGGGATAGGAACTAATGAATCGAAGAAAGGAGGTTTCACCTTCACCAAATGCTTGGGCTTAGCCTTTTGATAAGTCTTGAGCTTGGGCTTCCAAGGGAGCGGAAGTAGCTCTTTCAAAGAGAGGGGTTAGACTTCAAAGGTAGGCAGCAGAACTTGGGAGTCCTAAAGAGCCTATAAACTAAAGGAGATAAATAGCCCCAAAGGCGTAGACTAACTGTATATAATATAAGATAAGTACCTCTGCTACGCAGATGCATATAAATAGCCTTTGGGGCTATTTACGAAAGGAGATAAATAGCCCCAAAGGCGTAAACTAATCCGTCTTACTATAATATAAGTACCTCTGCTATGCAGAGTAGAGAAATAGCCTTTGGGGCTATTTACGACTAATCCGAATTTACCTAAAAGAAATAGAAAGGAGATAAATAGCCCCAAAGGCCCTGCATTCATAATATAAGTTCTAATCCGCCTGTATATAATATAAGTTCCTCTGCTACCCCTGTATATATATTGGGCAGATAAATAGCCTTTGGGGCTATTTACGACTAAGCCTAAACCAAAGGAGATAAATAGCCCCAAAGGCCCTACTTACTATAATTAAGTTCTAATCCGCCTGTATATAATATAAGTACCTCTGCTACGCAGAGGAGAGAAATAGCCTTTGGGGCTATTTACGACTAATCCGGGAGATAAATTGAGAAGGAATGACCTTTCCAGTAGAGGGTATACCAAAGACAGGGGCAGGATTTGAGTTCATTAAAATAGCCTTACCTGTAGAGGGCAGGATAGAGATTCCTGTAGAGTAGAATAGGGAGTCCTACAGAGAAGGGGTTTTGACCTTACGCTTGGGCTTCTACTGAGTTTGGAGCTTAGCCTTTTGATGAGTTCGCAGTTGGAGTAGAATTGAGTTGAAAAGAAATAGAATATATAATCTAAATTGAGACCTCTTGAGTTAGGTAGATGAATTGACTTTCGGATTTGAAGTAGGAGTAGTTCCACCTCTGAGAGTTAGGGCACCTGCACCAGTTTAGTTTGAAGTTTCCCTTCCTTAAGAGGGGATTTAGGGAATTGAATATAGAAATAGAGGTACAGAGATATAAATTTCTTTCCTTACTCAAAGACAGGTAAGAGGGGTTAGGATATACCTAAGACAGGTAGAGAAGGGGTTGAAGTTGAGGGGTTGGAACCAAAGACAGGTAAGAGGAGCGAAGGTAGAGAGCAGTATAGAGATATAAATTTAATTCCTTACAGAGGTAGATGAACTGGTCTTAGGTGTTGGCGTAGAGGTAGAGAAATTTGATGAACTTATATTATAGTGAAGTTGTAGATTAAAATTTAAATTTCCTTTCGCCCTCTCCTTTTAAGTACGATTTAGAGATGGGGTTTGGGTTTTCCTTACCTTCTATAGAAGTATGGGCATTACTGCCCTCTCCCTAACTTACTAACTTGGCGCCCCTCGCCTTATCAGGCGCCCCTCTCCCTTATGGTCGCCCCTCTCCTCTCCTTAAATTATTACCAGTATAGTTGCGAGCTCTATCGAGGATACCCTTAAATTATTACCAGTATAGTGGCGAGCATATCCTTACGGATTCCTCTCGCATACGCTCGAGCCTATCCTGGGGGATATCCTATCGGGGATCCCCTTGAGCAGGAGGATGAAAGAGGGGCAACCGCCTGGCAGCCCCTCTTTCATCTATATGTATTTCTTTTCCGGAAATATTCACTGGTAAAAGAAATTACCAGAAATCCAAACCGAACAGAACGACTGGAAAGAGAGTAAGGAATGGAATGCAACCAAAGGGATGCAGAGCAAAAGGGATGCAGAGCAAAGGGAAGGGAACCGAACAGAAAGGAACTAATGAATCGATTCAGTGGGTTTCGACTGGAGAAGCTCCTTTTGATGAGTTTGGAGCAGGAGAGGAGTCAATAGCAGCAAGGGCAGCAGACGAAAGTGAAGTTAGAAAAGAACAAAGGGAAGAAATATATAGTAAGCCTCCTAGGAGAAATGCAACCAAAGAAATACCATATAAAACAAAGGGAAGTGAACTGAAGGGAACGAAAGCAAGGAAAGAGAGGGAACCGAACTAAGACATATGCACTCAACTCCAGACCAAAGGAGTGAAGGGCAGGCAGCAGAACTGGGGTTGAGGTCAGTCGATTGAAGGTTTAGGGTCGTTAGGAATGACAGGTAGAGAAAAGTATAGAGATATCAATTTCGTTCCTATAGGTATCGTATCTGAACTGGAAGAATGAAAGGACCTCCAAGAGGGTAATTGTAGATAAGTAAGTTCAGTCCCTCTCCTCGTAGTCGAGCTATTTCATTAGTCGCCTTACGGCTCACCTATAGTAATAGCCTCGAAGAAGAGAGGGATGTCAAATTTAGCTTTAATTGATAAATATAAATAGGGGGGGAGTTCAATAGGGGTGAACCCTTCAGGGAGGGGAGAGAAAGTAGGTTTAACCTGGAGCTTGGGCTTCAAAGGGAGTTGAAGTTGTAGATTTAGAGGTGATAAAAATATCATATAGAAAGAGGAGATACCAAAGGTATCGAAAGAAAGGGAAGAATGAAAGTCCCTCTCCTAGTAGTCGAGCTATTGTCATTCCTCGCATCGGGATGACGAGCTATTTTTCATTCCTCATGATAACCACCTATAAAGATATGCCACTAGAGTCATTTACCATCACGATAGACCCACAAGGGATTTACAATCGTTCATCATGCATCATGATGAGATGCTCAAATCACAGTAATTTGCATCTACCATGCTAATCAACATGCGTAGGGATAAAAACCTAATGATCACAAGTATCATAAGTAAAGAACAACTATAACTAACAATGATCGCAGATATGATACTCCAGGATAGAAACAATGATCAAAAAGGATAATCCAAGATCAACAGTCATAAGGTCAAGCATGGTATGAAAAGGAGTAACATAAGAGGTATATAATTAACAGACAAAAATAGAATTAAAGTATCAAACTACAAGAACTGTAAACGAGTCATGCGCTGGAAATGAAAAAGAGCTGTATTGACCAAATACAGTAAATTACCCACCTGATAAATCGTAGGTCAAATCCCAGAACCCCCAGAAATATGTCCTCGTATAATACGAAAATCCTATAACCGCTCAGGGTCCTACAAGAAGAGTAAAACCATCCTAAATGCAAAGTCATATCACCAAGAAACCCTAATCAATTATAGAGTTAGTTAAATCTCATTTAGGGTTAGACCAATCTAACTGTTGGATTGTGATTATCAGGATTTAATCAAACCATCAATTAATTGTATTAATAATTTAATACAACTAATTTCATATTTAATCAAATCCAGGATAACCCATATTAGGTTCATAAACCCATTCTAACTAGTAGGATGATAGTTCAAATCCACGCTAGGAACCAAGTAGGTTTCTATTAACACAAGTTAACTAATTAATTGATTAATTGTAATAACTAATTAATTAATTAATTGTATGTTCATTAACCCAAATGATTTCAGGTTTAATTAAATCTAAACTAATCAATCCAACCTTAACCAGCTTAATCATGGTTGGTTAGACTCAAACTAAGGTTAACAATCGCTTAGTTGATTTTAGATTATTAAACAATCTAAATGGGTCTTAGCAAAACCACAATGTCTAATTACAACAATATCCAACAGATTAATAACTATTATTAATCAAAATTCAAAACTCATTACCAAACAATACAACATATCTTTAATCAGATGAATCCAGATTTGTTGCCAAACCAAAGACAAACCGATTCAAGCATTTATACTTCATAACAAACCCTAATCCTCAAAGGACCGATTCTAACAGAACCAATCTATGAAATCAAATTGAATAGGAGCCAAACTCCTGATCTACCTACAATCCACTGATGAAAACAAAGCCTAATTAGATTCAAGATGGGGAAACTCACCACCAATAGGATTGAATGCCACTGGTTCCTCAGATCAATACCCGCCGCTGATCCTCCTCCAATCTGATCGAACAACAATCAAATTAATAAAACTAGATCATTAACGCAAAACCATGAACTAGGAATTTTAACCCTACCTTAGATTGATCAGCCCAATCCTCTGTTTACTGGTCGCCACCACCAAGATCGAACACCCTGTTTTAGGTTCGTTTGGCATGGAAGAGGCGCTCAACGAAGATACATGGAGGATGATAGTCTCCAGTTACTCCATCAAGATTTGGAATCGGAGAAGCAAGGCAAGAGATCTTGATTCACTCGTGTCGTCGGCGGAAATGGGAACCAATTGCGATCTCACCAGGAAGAGGAAAAATCACCGTTCACCGTCGTGAGCTCAAATAAATCCCAAATCAACACTCAAAAACCTGATAAACCGTAGATCTAGGCTCAAGAATCAAGTTCAAACCAAAGAACCTTAACCAATCGATACTTACCGATCTTCCTCTATAAGATATCAGAAAATTTAAGGGTTAATCATAAATAACCTTAATTGGTTAACAAGGTTTAAAGGGTTAATTGGTCATTGAAGGCTTAATAAATAAAGGATTTGGGTTTTTAATTGAGGTTAATGAGGTAACCTAATTAAAATAAACCTTTAGCCTAACTAATAAGCTAATTAGATGAGCTCATTTAATCCTTATTTTAAGCCAAATGAATCAGTCCATTAGAGACCAATTAATAGCCATTACTTGTGCCCAAATAAAGCCCAAAATTGAGCCCATTTAAGAGATAGGGTTGTAGGTTAAATGTTATTGGATTTTAACCCAAAGATCCGGTTGGGAATTCATTAAGCCAAAAACCGTTAACATCTTCTCCCAAATCGCGATTCATGCGTTACAGCTTCTTCCTTCTTCTCACGCACCGACGCCAACTCCTTCCTCCATGAAGCCGCGATTTCCTCCTCTTCCCTATCGCGATCGACTTTCTTCTTCTCTGTGCACTCTCTGCCATCGCCCTGATTCCGTCGTCGCCGTTCTCCGGAGCTGAGTAGCCGCCCGAAGCCTTCTTTCCCTTCTCCAGTCGCCATTCAGCGCCAAAGCTTTCTTTCACGCCGGAAGCAGCCTCTCCACTTCGCGAGCCACCATCTTCCTGCTGTTCACGCCCTAGATTCGCCTCTTCTGCCACCTTCATCAGGTCACAGCCACTTCGCTAGCTTGGTTGTCGCCGAAGAAGTTGAGGGTGGGCAAGCTGTCTCTGATCTCCTCTCTAGGGCAGTGAACCATTGTCCATTGTAGTTTGACTTCTATCTCTTCACTACAGATTCTTGATCGCTGAGTCGCCACCCCTTGCCAACCAATGCCGCCGCCTCCCTTATTCATCAAGCCGCTGAACGATTCCTTTCTTCAGGGTTCGCCGCTGCCGATTGGAGCTGAGTTAGGGATGCTATGGATTTTGATTTGGTAAGTCTTGAATCTGGTTAGATCGGTTCTTTAGGATGTATCCGGATTTCATGAGTTTGGATCTTGAACCAATACTTGTAGGATTTTGCTTTGATCAGTTGGATGCTACTGATGGATTGTATCGTGTTTTAACTTGCTGGGATCCGATGGATTAGAGCTATGGCAAAAGATCCTAAGGCATGAGCTCTACCTAAGGTGAGTTTCCTAATTTCTTGCTTGAATTCTTGCTCTATTCAGTTATTTTGGTAGATTGTTCAGTTGTTGAGGTTTCTTTGGGAATTGATTCTGGCAGCAATCTTGATCTTGGAAGAACCGAAGCTTGGTTAGGGCAAAGGTTTTTGATTAGATTTGAGGTAAGTATGGCTGGTTAGTTTTGCATGCTTTGTTTCATTAGATTTGGTGGTGCTATTAGATTAGGGTTTCCGATTGATTTAGATAGGTTACTTAGAATTGATCTATTGTAGGTTAGGTTGAGTCAAATTATTTTAGGAATTATAATAGGATTCTTGGTGATTAGATTAGGATTTACCTATTAGAGTTGTGTAGTTAGGTTAATTAGGATGGTTTTATTCTTCTTGCAGGATCCTGAGCGATTGTAGGACTTTGTATTATACGAGGATATATTTTTAGGGGTTCTAGGATTTGACCTGCGATTTATCAAGTGGGTAATTTACTGTATTTGATCAAAACAATTCTTTCCATTTCTAGTGAATGATTCTTTCACAGTTCTTGTAATTTGTTACCTTGTTGTTATCCCTGCCTGTTATTTGTATACTGCTTATGTTATTCATGCTCATATCATGCTTGACCTTCTGTCTGTTGATCTTGGATTGTTAATCTTGACTGTCTCTATCATTGATATGACATCTATGATCCTTATTGATATGGTTCTTTCCTTATGATACCTGAGATCATCATGACTTATACCTACGCTTATTGATTAGTATGGTAGATGCTGATTTCTATGATTTGAGCATCTCATCATGATGCATGATAACGATTGTAAATCCCAATGTTGTGGGTCTATCGTGATGGTAGATGACTTTAGTTGTATATCTACATAGGTGGTTATCATACCCTATTTCCATCGCTGTGATGGTGACTGTATGGCAGTGTACGCAGTCGATGGCTGTATGGCAGTACACAGCTAAGTCGTTGATCTGCCTCGACACCGGGTAGGGGTGGTACTCGGAGAGTACATGGTTGGTACGTCAGTGATGAGTATTAGAGGACAGATATCGACCATAAGATATGTAGCTTATCATAGCTATGGGATCACCGGACGCGGAGCACTGATCCCCGATTTGGATCACCGGACTACTTTGTTGTAGGGCGCGGAGTACTGAACCCCGGATGCCGAACATTCCCACACTCAGATGCTTGCACGAGTTCTGTAGTAAGTGTGGCAGTTGCATCATGCATATGCATATCATATGCATGATATATATGTATTGGACCGCACTGATACTGCATTTTGATTGTCTACTTGTTTGATTCTTGACTGTTGCACTGTGTTTGACATGTCATTCATATGGTGCATTACATGAGATCCATGTTAGTTTTTTATTATCTGTAGAGACTTTATTGATACCTTGTTGACCTTTGGTATGTATCTATCCTCTTGCTTTTACTTTGTTTATGCACTTTCTGTATTACCCACTGAGTATTTGTACTCACATCTTTGGACCCTGGGATTTTTCTGTCTTCCCAGATATCAGGTAGGAGCTTACAGAGGATGCCAGGGATCTGCCAGCTATGCCATCTCACGACGAAGACTTTGTGTGTGTGTTGGACATGGTTGTAGGGTGTTGTGGTATCATGTGTATGACTTGTTTACATTTCTGCACCATCGGATTTTTGATTTCGTTTCGGTGTTTTCGAAACTATAGCATGTTTTCTATTCGTGATATCGTACTTGTACTTATTATGTTTCCGCTTACGAAACTTTGGATTTTCGTTACTTTACGAGTATTCCTTATGCATTGTGTAGGATGTGTATGTGGCCGTGTGGGTCACTTTTACTTTCATTACTTGTCTCAATCCATATTGTGTAGTATGGATAGGCCGTGTGGGCCTTATTATATGTGTTTGTATTCAGGAAATTATCAGTAATACTGGAGAAGTGCTGCCGAATTTTTTTCAGACGACTATCTTCCGGGTCGTGACATCCTCCACTCGATCGCCGTCTATCCGCGGCACCCGTCTGACCGTCGCTACCGCGTGCAGCTACCCGTGCGTGCACCGCGTACCCTCCAACCACCGACGACCACTGTAGCTCACCACACCCAACAGTTAGTCTCCGATGGTGCTGCGCCACTCGCGATCGAGGAAGAATAGGGAGGTCGTGGCTTCGGGAGAGAAAATGGGATCGCGATTGGGAACAAACACTAATCGTGTTTATTTAACTTTGCCTTACCGGATCCGGTTCCACTTTAAGCCTAAAAACCTTTAACCCATTAACCCATGAATAGCTAATTGGGTCTTCTAATTGGGCTTGTTAACTTGGGCTATTGGGCTTTTAAATTGGGTTCTAAATTGACTTCATTTAATTAACTTAAGGATTAATTGTATTTAGGGTTAATTTATTTATAAATTACCCCTAATATTCGGTATTTTACACCTTCTTCATATTCTGGTACAAGTCTTGAAGGCAAATGCATCCATTCTTTATCCATTTCTTAAATGACTACAATCCTAAAATGAAATTACAATCCATTGCTAAAATACACAAAAATAAACAACGAAATTACAACCCTAAAATACAAAATCATCACCAAAAATTAACAGCCTAAAATCAACAACATGGCAAACCCTAAAAACACAAAATCAGAACCCTAAAATTAATAGTCTAAAATCAACAACATGCCAAACCCTAAAACATGTAATAAAATCCTTTAAATACGAAATCAACACTTAAGCTATACCTTTGATTGCTGCTGCAAGGGGAGGATTGCTGCTGCAACAGGACTGAGGAGAATGGACGGAGGAGCTCAGGACGAACGGCGAGTGTGTGGCCACATGTCAGGATGAACGGTCGAAGGACTCAGGATGGCCAGAGGAGCACGGACAGAGGGTTTCCTACTCAAGCACAAACGGAGAATGAGCTGCGACGTTGTAGAGGAAGGAGAATCTGAGCTCAATCACCTGGAGAGGAATGGAGAGGGCGGTTAGATAGGAGCAGAGAGGGCGTGGAGAGGAAAGGGCGGCTAGGCGAGCGCGGTCGGGGAAACCTCGCGGGCGGAGAGGAGCGAAAACGAACAGAGAGGGCGTGGAGAGGAACTGAGAGGGTGGCCAGGCGAGCGCGGTTAGGGGAACCTCGCAGGCGGAGAAGAGCGGAAGGGAGAGGGCGGCCAGGCGAGCGCAGGCGAGCGCTATCTGGGGAACTCGCATAACAGAGGGCGGCAGGGAAAACCTAGCGTAAGCGGGTTGGGGAAAAAATTTATCAATTAATCTTTTTTAACGGTCTTCTTTTAACAGCATACATCTACGCGCATTGTTAATGATATTTTTTAATCCCTTTTAACAGCGTATAATTTTTGCACACTGCAAAAAATAGTATTCACAGTGCACTGTTATTTGTGCGTTGTTAATTGTAAAATATAATATATTATCTGTAGCGCACTTATTAGGTGTGTCATAAAAACTATTATTAACAGCACACTATAATTGTGCGTCGTTAATGGCGTGCTGTGGAAAGTTAAATTTGTTGTAGTGAAATGGAAGTAATGACGAGCCTCGTCTTGAAAAGACAAAACGAACAAAATTTATTAGTGTCAAATCGGAGGTCATTTGGTTACTAAATAAAACGTTTTGGTTATGAACCAAATTGAACCAAACCAAACCCGGTTCAAGTTGAACCAAGCCAGATTGAACCCGATTTAAAAAAACCCTAAACTGGTTCTCCCTTTTCTCCCAGGTTTGCTTTCTTCTTCATGTGCGCGACCGTGCTTATCATCGCCGACCACCGCTTGCAAATCGAGAAACAAATCCTGATCGGCCGAATCTCGCGAAAAGGGGAAAGAAATCCCTTTTGCCAACTGCGAGCAAAATTGGAAGAAGATCTCGTCTATCGGCCAACCCTTGCACAAAGAAGGAAGGAGATTTGATCTCCTCCGATCTGTCACCGCACGAAGAAGCAAGGGAATCCGGTGAGATTAGTGTTCGGCTCCTTAAAACGAGGTTGTCGGCTGCTTGGACAAGGTGATCGAAGAACCCGAGCACTTCCCTTTCTTCCCATGCGTCCCTGCTTCCAGTTGATCGCGAGAGAGGACCGATGACAGCTGTTCTTCCTTCATCCCTATTGCCGGACCTTGTTAAGCTGCCAAAGCTTTCCTCCCTTGCTTCCTTATCGACTGTGGGAGCCTTGTGAAGAGCTGTCGCCAGCCAGGAGAGCTCGCTAGAGCTACTGTTGGTTCGCCAGAGAAACTCCCTTTTCACCGGAGCTGCTGTTGGAACGCGGAGATTGCTGCCAGGATCCGCTGTTGGAACATCGAGTGTGTTAAAGTTCAAGGTGTCAAATAATTATAGATTAAGTCAAATCTAGTTTATCATGCGAGAAGACAAAGAAATGCAAGAAGACAAAGCAACAAGGAGGACCCTTCAATTCATCATGATGAAGTGCATTAAATGCATTTAATGAATTAATGCATTAAATGCTCTAACATTCATGTGTCCAACATTGAATGTTGGAACCCATTAATGCATTTAAATGCTCCAACGTTCATGTGTCCACAATGTTCAAGAGGCTCTCATGTAATAAAACCACCTTGTATGGTTACTTTCAAGATAATGAAAAAAGGCTTCATGTTTTCTCCTCTTTCTTGCAACAAGCTTTTCATGGGTTCTCCTCCATTTTGTAATAAGCTTTGAAGTTAATACCAAAGCTAAATTTCATCAGAGTGTTGCCGGGACCCGCTGTCGGAACGTCGAGTTCTCAATCTGCAAGCTAAGAAGGAAGAAGATGACCAAAGGGATAACTTGTTTCATATTCGTTACTTTGTAAATAACAAGGTTTACAACATTATTATTGATGGAGGGAGTTTCCCTAGTGAGGCAAGTACTGATTTGGTGGAAAATTGGCACTACTGACTCAGAAGGTAGCACATTACGGGTTCACGAATAGGTATTTCTTTACTTGGGTGGGACAACCTATTACTCTTGTACCCCAAGATAAGTTGTAGAGGATCAGCTGAAATTACAAATAGTGAATAAAAAGAAGAGAGAAAAGAAATTGAGAGAAAAGAGTAAAAAAAAATTGAAAAGAAAGATGGAAAAATTGAGTAAACTACGAATGGAGAGAAAATAAACAAAGAAAAGAAGATAGCTTCTATGAAAAAAAAAGTGAGATCAAAAGAGCTTCATTTTTAAAACAATTGCCACTTATACTTTTGTATAAGGAGGCACTCTTGAGCACTAACAACCTTAACGATTCTTTGCCAAGTTCTATTGTTTCTCTCTTATAGGAATTCGACGATGTTTTCCCCAAAGAGGTTCCCCTCTGATTCGAGGAATTGAATATCAAATTGACTTCATACCCAGTGCATCCACCCAAATCAACCTGCATATCGAAGCAATATAGAGGAAGCAAAGAAACATCAAAGGTAAGTTCGAAAAAGCGGGAGCCCTTATGTAGTCCAGGTGTTACTAGTTCCTAAGAAGGAAAGGACATGGAGGATGTGTGTTGATTGTTGAGCCATCAACAACATAACAGTAAAGTATTGCTACCCAGTTCCTAGGCTTGATGAGTTATAAGGTTCTTGTGTGTTCACAAAGATTGACCTTAGAAGTGGATATCATTTAGGATGAAGGAAAGTGATGAATGGAAAATTGATTTTAAGACCAACCATAGCTTATATGAATGGTTAGTAATGCCTTTTGGTTTAACTAATGCTTTCAGTACTTTATTGCGTTTGATGAACAATATTTTACATGCTTTCATAGGAAGATTTATAGTTGTGTATTTCGATGATATTTTCAATTATAGCAAAAGTGTGGAAGAGCATGTAACACATATAAGGTCTATTTTGAGAGCGTTGAAGGAAGAAACACTTTTTGCTAACCTTCAAAAATGCTCCTTTTGTGTGGAAAGAGTTGTGTTTCTTGGTTTTGTTGTTAGTGCTAAATGCATAGGAAAAGGTGAAAGCAATCCAAGAATGGCCAACACCTGCAACAATCAACCAAATGAGGAGCTTCCATGGTTTGGCCAACTTCCATAGACTATTTGTTCCTAATTTTACTAATATTGCAGTTCCTCTAACAGGAGTCATCAAGAAATATGAGTCATTCAAGTGGGGAGAGGAGCAAGAGAGAGCATTCAACACATTGAAAGAAAAGCTAAGTTTTGCTCCTTCACTAGTCCTCCTAGATTTTTCTAAAACATTTGAAATTGAATGTGATGCTTCTAGTATTGGTAGGTGCTAGGCTTATACAGGATATGAGACCCATTGCTTACTTCAGTGAGAAGTTGAGTGGAGCAACTCTCAACTATTCCAATATAACAAGGAGATGTGTGTGTGAGGGCATTGGAGACGTCGCAGCAGACTTACAACATTACTTGTGGCCTAAAAAGTTTGTCATTTACATTGATCATGAATCGTTGAAGTATAAACATTTCCTTATGTGATGAAGTATAAACAAAGTATGAAAAACACTGTTGCAGATGCTTTGTCTCGACGGTGCACCTTGATCTTTACTTGAACACTAGATTGTTAGAATTTGAATACATTAAAGATCTATATTCTAATGATCCTGACTTTGGAAATGTATTTGATGTTTGTGAACATGTTGCATTTGGGAAGTTTTATAGGCATGAAGGATTTCTTTTTAGGGTGAATATGTTTTATGTGCTTAATTGTTCATTGAGGGAACATAGTGGGGGACTAATGGGATATTTTGGATTAAGAAAAACTCTAGAAGTTTTGGTTGAACATTTCTTTTAGCCTCACATGAAACAAGATGTAATCAAGTTTTGTGAGAAGTGTATCACATGTAGGTAAGCAAAATCTAGATCTTTACCTCATGAATTGTACACACATTTACCAATTCCTAGTGAACCTTGGGTTGATATTTTCATGGACTTTGTTATAGGATTACCTAGGTTAAAATGAGGTATGGATTTTATTTTTGTGGTCGTGGATAAATTTTCTAAATTGACTCATTTTATTCTTTGCAGGAAAACAGATGATGCTAACCATATGTTGATCTATTCTTTAGGGAGATTGTACGGCTTCATGGAGTGCCAAGGAACATAGTTTCAGATCATGATGCAAAATCCTAAGCTACTTTTGGAATACATTATGGGGAAAGTTGGGAACAAAACTTTTATTTTTATAATTAGTATCCATAAACAGATGGACAAATTCAGGTAGTAAATCGAACTTTATCTATTTTAATACGAATTATCATTTAAATGAATTCAAAAGATTGGGAAGATTATTTATCACATGTTGAATTTTCTTATAATAAATTTGTGCATTCTACTGCTAATTTTTCACCTTTTAAAGTGGTATATGGCGTCAACCCTTTAACTCCTTTGGATTTGTCACTTTTGTCTATCTCTGAGCGTGCTAGTTTAGATGGAACAAGAAAAGCCGAGTTTGTGAGGTAAATGCATGAGAAGTTTAGTTGCAAATTGAAAAGAGGACTGAATAATATAGTACACAAGCCAACAAAGGATGAAAGAGAGTGATTTTTGAACCTAGAGATTGGGTTTGGGTTCATATGAGAAAGGATAGATTCCTTACTAAATGTCGTACTAAGTTGTATCCACGAGGAGTTGGGTCATTTCAAGTCATTACTCGAATCAATGATAATGCCTACAAGTCTGACTTAAGATGGAGATCAAATTGTGGCTCAACAAGCTTATGATGGGGATCAAGCTAAAGCCATGGAATAAAAGGAGCATCCCACTCTAGATGTTGACCGATCCATTATGCATCAATGGAGGCTTAATTACAAGAGCTGCTAAAAAGATTAAGCACTTAATGTACTAATTGAAAATGTTAAGGCCAAAGTTAAAATTGAAGTAGAATTGATTAAGAGCAAGTCATTCGGTTTAGTAAATCTAATTCAAGCCTTAGATAAGCTTAATTAGTCTCTTAAGTTCATTTATATTTTCTTGGCTCAATTTTTACCTTTATTTGGATTGTAATTGTGACTTAAGTCTAAACTATCTATGTAGTCTGCATAGGTCTTTTCTAAATAGGCTTTCTTTTAGCCTTTTAGAGTTTTTAGCTCACTCTATAGTTATAAATAAATGGGATGGCAACCATGCATGTAATCTTTTGACTTGTTTCAATCTAAAGCATGGTGAGGCTCTCAATTGTTGGTTCTTCACATGGCATCCTCTTATGGTGTTCAAGGATTTATCAACCTCAATCTTAAAGTTGTGGTGTCTTCTATCTCTATATCAAGGTTTGTGCTTTCTTCAGTATTGGGTCAAGGCTCTTTTCATCCATCATATCGATTTAGAGTTTTCTTCTTTCTTTAATTTGGTGTGAGTTCTTGAGACATCATTCTCCTTGGGTTCACATCAGTAAGGTTATTGATGCTATTATGTTTTGAGAGGTGTCCTAAGGCAATCGTCTTACAGTTGTACTATTTATTAAATAAATGAAATTCACTATTAAGTGCATATTTTTATGTATTTTATTGGATCTTAAACTTATCTACTGAATATCGACAATACAATTCATAGCATGAGAGAATTTGTAATTGGAACATAACTTGTGAGCATCTCTACATGTGTAATTATGAAAGTATTAAAATTATCCCTAATCGATGAATTGATGAACACGGACATCATCAATTCTGTTGAGTCTAGCACGTTTTAAACTCCTTGGTTTACCAAGCAACTATTCTCATTAGCTGGAAATATTGGATGTTGAGAGTTAAACGTGGATGTTTGTTAAAGGTAACTAGTTCATTAGAGTGACCTGCCGTGAGACTTCATATGGTTTTATACATATGTCAATGAAGATCTCAGTGCAACTTAAGTGCGAGTTTCCTTAGACTTGCGGTATTCAAGTCACCTTGGTCATGGAGGGTTATACTTTGACATCTTAAGCAAACATCTCCGAGGAGTTGTGGACCCAGGATGATTGGGTATATGTCGAAGTGCTTGAAGGTGTTTGAATAACTCACAGAGGATTCATCGCTCTTTGTAAAAGAAATGTACATCCTGCGGCCGCTTGTTAGGATTGTTATTGAAAGTCTTTGGCTAAAGCATCGTATGTCAAGAGTATGACACTCTTGGACACATGTACGAGTAACTTAAATCCACAGAACAAGAAAGCAAGCTTGGACTGGGTGTAACGTAGTTAACCTAGTGGGGACTGACACACATAGATTATGTCCTGAACCAAGAGGGTATAAGACGATAAAAAAAAGAAGACACTTTTCATGATAGCTGCTGAGGGATTTAGAAATTATTCTGGAATCAGTTGTTGATTTTTTGGTTAATTGGGGATCATGATGACTACTAGGTGTCACTCATAATCGATCTGTAATTTAATTCTAGATGGCCAACATAATCGGAAACCTATTGGGACACACGCACGTTTTTTAAAGGGACTTAAAACGAGTTTGAGAATTGGATTCTCATTACAAGAAAAATGAAGTTTGATTAGACCGGACAAAGGCAAAATGATGGGTTTCATCTTATAAAAATGAAATAAATAAAATCAGACGTGGTTTGGTTATTGAACCAAACGATTCAGTTTTGAACTAAAATTGAACCAACTTGGTTTGGTTCATGATGGAAGATATTTTGGCAAAATAGAAACAATGACAGGTTTCGTCTTGAGAAGACGAAATGAAAAAACTTGTTTGAGTTAAATCGAAGATCGTTTGGTTACTAAATCAAATGTTTTGGTTATGAAACAAACCAAACCCGATTCAAGTTGAACCAAACCAGAATTGGACCCGATTTAAGAAACCCTTAAACCGGTTCACCCTTTTCTCCCTGGTTCGCTTTCTTCTTCATGTGCGTGACCGCGCTTCTCATCGTCGAATGCCACCTACAAATCGGGAAACAAATCCTAATCGGTTAGATCTCGCGAAAAGGGGAAAGAAATTCCTTCGCCGGCTGCGTGCAAAATTGGAAGAAGATCTCATCGATCGACCGACCCTCGCGCAAAGAAGGAAGGAGATTTGATCTCCTCCTCTGATTTGACATCGCGCAAAAAGAAAGGGAATCCGACGAGATTAAGGTTCTACTCCTTAAAATGAGGTCGTCGACTGCTTGGAGAGGGTGATCGAAGAAACAGAGCACTTCCCTTTCTTCCCACGCGTCCCTGCTTCTAGTTGATCACGAGAGAGAACCGGCTGCTGCTATTCTTCCTTCTTCCCGATCACCGGACCTTGCTGAGTTACCGAAGCTTTCCTCCCTTGCTTCCTTACCGACTGTCGAAGCCTTGTGAAGAGTTGTCACTGGCCAGAGGGCTCGCCGAAGCTGTTGTTGGTTTGCTGGAGAAACTCCCTTTTCGCCGGAGCTACTACCAAAACGCAGAGATTGTTGCTGGGACCCGCTGTCCGAATGTCGTGTCACGTCCTGAGAGACTACTATCCGAAAAATTTCAGCAGCATCTCCCCTGTAACAATTTAACTTTCCTGAATACATTTTAACATACGACCCACACGACCACAAACCCCATACTATAAAGTATATAAAATACCAAACTTATGAATAAAGGCCCACATGACCACTCACTATGTATAACCACAAATGATATACTACATGTATAAACGACAAACCTTAAAGCATACTGATATGCATCACAACAAAACAAAGAACAAACTCTACAAGTCCACGATAATAGAAAACTACACAAGTGGAATTATAACAACAACGAAATCCACATATACGAATATAAATCCAAAACCACATATGCGCACAAAAACTCCACAACTAGAGTTATAACAACTATTCACCGATACGAATATAAATCCAAAACCACACATCCAAAAACCATACGAAGTAAAATAACAAAATAACTCCTCCTGCTATGAGATGGCATATACTGGCAAATCTCCACTGGCATTGGAATACTATCGGTATAGCTGCCTGGTCTCGAAGATGATAGGTAGCTAAACCAACCTTCTCCGCATCCGTACAAGACATATACTCAAAAGTATCTGTAAGATTCTCCAACCAAGATTCCCCGTGAAATAAAGTGAATCAATCTTTGGCTGGGGAATCTTACCAATACTTTTGATTATATGTCTTGTATGGATGCGGAGAAGGTTGGTTTAGCTACCTATCATCTTCGAGACCAGGTAGCTATACCAACAGTATTCCAATGCCCTACTGGTTCAGAGACTCATTACCATTCATAGCATTATCTATCAGCAATGCCTCAGTCATACCTGTTACCATCTCAGCAGCCTCAGTTTCCGACATCAGTATCTCAGAGTCAGATTCAGCCATAATGGAGACAGACTGTATCACATTTAGCTACCCAGCCGACCAGTATCGAATTTAGACACATTGATGCTACGACCAGAGCTAAGGCACAGCGGAATGAGAGATCGTTCAATTGAGTTATAATTTTAATTACTACGGTATTTCTGCATTATAGTATGTAGATAGTAAATTTGAGAACCAAATTTTTATTAGTGGGGGAGAATGTAAGATACTTGGAATTTTTTTATAGTGCGTCAGTTTTGAATCAAATTGAATCAACTTGGTTTGATTCATGAGAGAAGAGGTTTTGACAAAATAAAAGGGATGAGAAGATTTGTCTTGTGAAGATGAATTGAATAAAACTGATTTGGGTCAAATCGAAGGTCGTTTGATTAGTGAACCAAGCAAACTAAGATTAAACCTGGTTCGCTACAATAACCAGTTCAATCGTTACAGTAAACCCTAGGTTTTAAGTCGATTTAGTCCAAATCCTAATCCCAGTTCAAGTTACTGTTACTCCTTGTTATAATGAGCGATTTTTTTTTATGTTCACCGTTTTCCCCCGAAGCGGCTCCCTCTGTCGACTCTCATCCGTAGCTCGTGCGCACGCAATGCCGTTGCGCAACACCCATGTTTGCCGACGAGTAACTCATGGAGGAAGCCTATAAATCGCCTCTCAACTGCGTGAGAAACAGGGGAGAAATCGATCGATTCCCTTCTTCACGGTTCGGCCGCCGCTTCCTTCGTCGGTAAGTAAACGGACAAGCTGATTAGGTTTTATAATTGTGATGGATTTTGATTTACTGTTGGGATTCCTGTGCTTGGTTTCTTGGATGATTGGGTTTGAGAAGATTCAGTTGGAATGGTTTAGTAGATGGGATTGCCCTGTTTTCGTTGGATTGAGATTGGGTGCAGTGAGGTTTTGCTCATGAGGATTGAGGAGGATTTGTTATTCTGATTGGATTGGTTTTGGATGAGGCATGATTTTGATTTTGTTGAGTGATCTTGTTCTGTTTTGTTTGTAATTGATAGAGGTGACTGTTGGGTTGATCGGGTTGATGAATTGAGTTGAGTGTTAGAGCTTTGTTAGGATCGACTCCTATTAGGTTTTGGTTTTGTTGGATTTTACGATTTCAGTTGCATTTGAATGGGATTGATCTATTGGATTTAATTGGGTAAGTTAGTACTAAACCTTTGTATCTATTGGATTTAATTGGGTAAGTTAGTACTAAACCTTTGGATCTATTGGATTGGCTTGTGTTTGATGGCTCCACTAGGGGAACCTATCCTAGTTGATCTGGTTTACGCTAACTTGAGTTAATTGGAGTCTAATTGGGTTAGATTAACCAAAGAATCGGTTAAAATTTTTTTTGGTGGAAATTAATATAATATCATATTTAGTGGTATTATATTTTGTAATTTGCAAGACCATGATTTGTGATTCTATTATATATCAGGTTATATTCAACGTGCATTACATCAGGTGGGTAATCCCTGTATTTGATCAATACAGAGTTTTTTCTTTCCTAGTGAATGTTATCTTTCTTTTGTAGTTGATTGGATACCTTACATACTCCTGCTTGTTGTTAGTTGAATACCTTAGTTGTGCTCTTGTTTATTCCATGTTTGCCCTTGATTCAATTGATCTTATGAACATCTATACTATTGCTTGTACGAACCCTTTGTTGTCTATGTGGTTATTGGTTCTTATCTTTGGTTATGATTCTTGTGATCAATTTGTAATACCCGCAATGTTCCTACCATGATTCCTTGATATTTAGAAATGAAAGCTTAAGATATGAGATAATTTAGCAGAAATGCTAAATAGCCCTTAAATTGAAGGGATGGAACCCTAAACAAGACCAATATGTAGGGTATGTCCTAAATGGGTCTAAGGGTTAATGTTTCTTAATGGGCCTAATTTTTATGTGGGCTAAAGAGAATGGAAAATGGGCTCTCATGTATGGGCTTTGCCAAAAGAAAAAAAAAGAAAGAAAAATAAATGGAGGAATCAAGGTTTGATCCTTGAACCTCACCCAAGTGGCAAGCCTAGACTACACATGAGTTAGCCACTAGTTCTAACAAGCAATTGTTAGAAAAGGAGAAGGGACATGCTAGTTAAACCTATGGATACATGAGGAAGGGTTTAACAAAGAAAAGAGAGACTTGTACTCTTTCACTAGGGAGTAAATGAGAGGATTAATGGGAGTAAAGGTGGAGTAACCAATTGGTATTGGGACTTCTCACTCCACTAAACTCTATATAAGACTCCCTAACCCCTACTTTCCCTCATTTGCTTCCCTCTCCTTGCCGTGAACCCCTCTCTCCCCCTCTCCTCCTCCATTTGTTGCCGAGAGCTCCTTGCTCTCTTCCCCTTGAGTTGTGGCCGAGAGGTTGAAGGAGAAGGCTCCACTCTCCATTTCCTTGCTTCCTTGGCCGAGTGCTTTGAGAGCTCTCCTCTTCTTGTTGTGGCCGAGAGGTATAGGGAGGTTTCCATCCTTCTTCAAGTTTCCAACGGCAAGGGAGTAGGCAAGGATTAAGAGGCTAAAGAAAGGTTAAAGTAAGGGTAAAGAATCCTTAAGAAAATCTAATGTAAGTTTCCCCCTCACCTGCGATATATTAGTTACGTTTGATCTTATGCTTTGTGTGTTTGTTTTTATGGTTTTGATCATGCAAGAACCATAGGGAAAATTCATGCTAGAAGTATTAGGTCAAGAACTTCTAGGATGCTATGAAATCATGACTTGTTGATGATGAATGATCTTGATGCATGATTATGGATACCATGTGATTGTATGATATGAAACCTATGTACTTGTGGTTAAAGTTAAGGTCAATCATGTGTAACCCTAAGTTGAGATTTGGTTAGGAATGGTTAAGGAAATCAAGTTGAGTTTCCAAGCTCAACCCATGGAGCATGAAACTCTAAATGTGTCCTTAACATGCTTTAGGTTTTCCATGACAAATTGGAATGTTAACCAAGGCTAGAACCTCACTTGAGGTTTCGGCCAAGGAGAAAACCTAGCATGGAGGTTTCGGCCAAAGAGGACTTAGGGTTTAAGTGAAGGTTTCATAGCCCAACCATGGTGTAAACATGACTTAAAGGACATCATGGTGAGTTATGAGGTTAACCAAGGTTATTACCCCCATGAGGGTTTCGGCCATGAAGGGTTAAGGAGATTAGATGATGGTTTAATAACCCTACAATGGTTTAAGACATGAGTTAATGAACAACATGATGAAGGGTGAAGTTAACCAAGGTTAGAACCTCACCTTGAGGTTTCGGCCAAGTGAGATTCTAGGGTTTTAGGTGTTAATACTATACCCTAACAATGGCTTGATAGATGAGTTAAGAAGGTATAAAAGAGTTATAGGTTTTGGTTCAACCTAAAGCCTTGGTAAACTCCCTTTTAGGTTTCGGCCATGAGGGTAAAGAAGAGCATCAAATGGTGCTTAAACCAAGGAAAGAAAGGGACCAAGGACAAGTGGTGGTTTTACCTTGTTTAGGGTTTCATGGAAGAAGTTTAAACCATGTTTCCATAACCCTAGAGGGTTCGGCCATAGGGTCTAAACCATTGCTTGAACCTAGCTAAGGTTGTAAGAAAAGAACCATGATGGTTATGTGGCTAAAACCATAAGTTAGGCTTTGCCTAAGTAAGAAAGGGTTCGGCCACGTAAGATAACCATTGAAGAGTTGAGTTCATTCTCAACTATGATGTTCAACCTTAGCTAGGGAATGCATAAGAATGAAATAATGCATGAAGGGCTAACCCTAATGAATGGGGGTTAAGCTATGATGTTACATGCCGTATGAATGAAAAGAAAGAATGCATGAATGTTCGTATGTTATGAAAAGAAAGAAAGGAACATTCATGATATGAAAGAAAGGGCATGTGCATCATTATGTTTTACTTTGAAAAGAAAGGGCTTGTACCGGATCCTGAAAAGGAATCCAAAGGGAAGGGCACCCTAAGGCAGCCAAACGCCCCTAGGTCGAAGGACATTTGGTGAAGACCTAGTAACCGTGTAGTCGAGATTAGCTACCTCGTACTACTTGGTATGTATGCGCGCAATGAATGCAGGGTACAAGCCGGGATCCCAACAAAGATGATGATATGTTTATCTACTAAGATAATAAGTTTTCAAAGGCATCTGCATATTGTTTGTATGCATGTGAAAGAATGTTAAGATATGAAGATGTATGTGCTTTATGCAAGCTCTATGAGTTTTTATGATATGCTATGCTTATGTTTGCTCATGCTAAAGGAATGTGTTGTGACGAAAGGTTTTGTGAGTAGGAAAGGGACTTACTAAGCCTTGTGCTTATAGTTTTCCTTTCTTATATCGCAGATCCAAACAGTAGTCACTAAACAAGGGAAGCAGCAGCGAGGAGGCTAAATAAAGATGTGTGTGGTGGTGGTGACTTGGCATAGAGATCCTGGCAAATTATTAAACATGACTTTTATCTATGCATGTTGAATGTCTAGATTCTTTTTCTGTTTTGGATACTTGTGCTAGAATTGAATATTGCTAAGTGTTAATTGACTAGACAATGCATGCACCTTTAGTTTCATTTGCGAATCATATATGAATTCCTTGCCATGATTGCATGTTTTAAGTTTCTTACTGGATTGATGATGCTTGGTATAGATACTGAAATGAGTATAATTACCATTGATGCTACTTGGTATGAATAAGGAAGCAATGGAAATCAGAAAAAAAATTACAATTTTACCCTTACTAATTAAATACATGAAAAAATTTATTGAATACTTTTTTATGGATATTATGAATTGGGAACATCCTTTGCAAGAAAGATGAGCACGTTGGAGTTTAGCACGTTGGAAAAAAATAATTTTTGGAGTGATGGCCATTGATTTGAAGGTGTAAATTTTCAATTTTCTCGTCCAAAGAAATGTTTTCCAGAGAGGTCTTCCATCTCCTTTGATGTATTACTCGTGTTAATTTCTGATTAAGTACTATACATATTAAAGAGAAATATATTATAGCGAGAGTAAGAATTGTGAGAAATCAAGAATCAATTTTCTTTTCCAACTTTTACTCTTTATTTTGAGAAATCAGCTTTTACTTTTTATTTTATGAATCTTACGGGAAAACATCATAACTTTTATTTTGCTGCTACAAAGGTTTTGAAGAATCTTTATCTCCCTTTTAATCTGTAATAGTTGGAATAACCAAGAATATTTTTAGTTAAAATACACATGAAGTCTCCATAGATTTGAAGCAATCAAAATAAAACATAGTGAACAATATTTGCATTGGCACAAGAAAATGAACACACATTTACTGATGGTTACATCTTGACCCATAGATCTAAAGCAATTAAAATAAAACACAGTAATTATCTCCCAAATAAACTATCGTCAAATAAAAAAGTATTTTCTCCAAATATTCATCGCAAGCATATTACAAGCAACTGAGCACAAAATCTCCAACTTTAGAGGGATCCAAACTGAATAATAACTCAACTTTCACAGGATCTTCACAAATAACTTGAGCAGCCTTGTACTTGTTCTTACCAATGAATCCATACTTATTCAACATTTGAAGAACTTCTGGTATTTTTGAACTAACTTGTTCTCTCTAACAAATTAAATGTTGTGAGGAGCATCAAGAATAAAAATGGATGGACAGCTTTCCGAGAATAAAATCTTTCTCTGGTAATCTTTTGAAGTTATTGAGCTCTAGCTAACTTCTCCTTTTGTGGAACAGAACAAGCATTGCTATTGTTGACAGGATCTTATGGGATTAACTTTGATGACCATCTGATGTCGAAGTGTTGGAAGGCAAGCTAAGGAAAAATGGACCACTCCCTCCCTCCTCTTTAAACGCGCTTCTTTAGTTGTCGGCCAAACACATCAATCGGAGAAGGTCATCGTCGAAGGGAGTCCATGAACAGGGAAGAGACGAGCCACATCCGCCACCGGTGCCTCCCCAAACAGATCATCCTAGTGCGGCATGGCGAGAGCCAGGGGAACCTTGACACGGCGGCGTACTCCACGATGCCTAACCACAAGGTTCCGCTTACTCCGCAGGGCGCCGAGCAGGCCCGCGCCGCTGGCGAGTTCATCCGCCACATACTGTCGGAGGAGGACGGGGAGAACTGGAAGGTGTACTTTTATGTGTCGCCGTACGAGCGGACTAGGGCGACGCTGCGAGAGCTGGGCCGCGCCTTCCCGTGCCACCGCATCGTCGGCGTCCTCAAGGAGTGCCGGATCAGGGAGTAGGACTTTGGAAATTTCCAAGTGGAGGAGAGGATGAAGGCCATCAAGGAGGCGAGGGAGCGCTTCGGCCGCTTCTTCCGCTTCCCTGAAGGCGAGTCCGCCGCCGACGTCTTCGACCGCGTTACCAGTAAGTAAGAACTGAATATTTAGGCGGCGCCTAGAGAAGGAGGCAGCGGGGAGAAGCGCAGCGCCGCCTGGAGGAGGAGGGGAGACGCGCGAGGGGGAGGTGAGACAACGCGATGCGACGAGGGCTTTGTGGTCTGCGACCCCAAGAGGGGGGAATGGGTTTAGTGATAACCAAGGGGTGAGTAGGTTATCAAAATAAGGGAATCAAAATCATACCTTAATTCTGATTCTCATCTACCAAGCATTAGGTATGGGAATGAAACTAATTTCATTCCGATTCCAACCTCTTAAACCCTTCTACCAAGCAGCTCTTTACTATCTATGCATGTTGATTTTAGCATAGTAGATGTTGGTTATTGTTATTTAACCATTACATCATGATGCATGTGGCGATTATAATCCCCAATGTTGTGTGTTAATCGTCATTGATAGTTGGCCTGTAGTGACAAGTTATAAAATAGGTGATTAGGAATTCCCTATTTCCATCACGGATGGTGGTTGTATGACTTGTATGCAGTTGAGTCAATGTCTTATGTCCTCGTCACCACGGAGTGGTGGTACTTAGAGTATGAGAGTGATACTCATGGAGGTACTCAGAGAGTATAGGAGTGATACTCAAGGATGAGTATGAAGGACAAACATTGACCATAGGATGTATGTAGCTATACATGACTACCTACTATTTTGCCACCAGACTGCTTTGTTGTAGAGTTGGATTTATGGTAGTTTAATGTTGGACACCCCCAGCATCATATATACGTGATTGAGACGAGTGTGGCAGTTGCATCATGCATATGCTTGCATTGTGTGCAATATATAGGTAATGAACCATATATAGATACTGCATTTGGATAGATATTGCATCAGAAGATACTTGGTTGATACATATGTATGTCATTGTCATTCATGTCATTCATATGGATTATGGTAGTTCATACGCTCACTGTTGATTGTTGTTGTTCCTTTGTATACTTTTGTACATGCACTATCTGTCTGATTATCCACTGAGTATTTTATACTCACCCCCAGATTCTAGGGTTTTTCTATCTCCTCAGGTAGTAGATAGGTGATTACTACTGATGCTAGAGGAAATCTGTCAGTTATGTCATCTCACAACTGAAGAAGTATGTCGATTGTGTGGTTTTACCTTGTATGGATTTGGATTTAGATTGTATCCGTTTATATGGATTTCATTGTGGTTATACTTCCGCTTATGTTGTTTCTGGTATCGAAGTCTTGTGGGTTTACATTTCATTTTTGTTGTGTGTTTTATCGTTGTGTCTATGCTTTGAGATTTTCATTATAGGTTGTTGTTATGTGGTTACACATGTGTTTGTATTAGTGAGTGGTCGTGTAGGCTATATTTCATATAGATTAGTAGTTAAAATATATGTATTGTATTGTTGAACAATCGTGTAGGCTTTCATGTTAATATATATCTAATAAAGTTGAATTGTTACATGGGAGATGCTGTCAATTTGACCCAAACTAATTTTGTTCAATTCATCTTCGCAAGACGAATCTTCTCATCCCTTTTATTTTGTCAAAACCTCTTCCCTCATGAACCAAACCAAGTTCGTTCAATTTAATTCAAAACTGATCCACTAAAAAAAAAATTCCTCATTCTTACATTACGAGTAGGGCACTGGTTTTGTAGTGTCCTCTCCCTCTCCATCTTTGCTTTCATGCTCCTGTGGTGGTTAGTCCAATCAAGAGCAAGCGTGCTCTAATACCAATTATATGACTGATACATGCTAGAGGGGGGTGAATAGCGCTCATTCATTCTATCAAAAATTAGCAACGAATATTAGTAAAACAACACACGAACACACGGATTTTATTTGGTTCCTAACAACCCTAGGATTAGTACGTCCAAGGCCTATGTATAAGAAGGTGTCCGTCCACTAATAGTCTCCTTTTCAGAATCTTTTCAAAAGTAGAGAAACCCGCCTTACAGTCCAATAATAATATAAAAGATAAGTACAAAAAAAGACTTAAATAAAATAACCAAACGTTCATATAGAGACCGATCTGGAAGTCCTGAGCACAACGCATCCTTCCTGGAGCTTCCTCAGTCGTAGGAGCTTGGCTCCATTCATGTTTAGCAGCACCGTTGGATGAAGAAGTATGAGAGTTAGGGTTATTCCTTGTGATATACATTAAGGCCTTTATGAAGACCCTTCTGAGCACCCAGATCCCTTTCTAGGCGCTCGGAACTGATCTGATCCGATCGAATTCTGTCGACCTTTATCAAGGTCAATTCCACCTTATCCGGGCGCCTAGATCAACCACGGGCACCTAGACCGTCCGAGTGACTGGAGTAACATCCTAACGTTCAAATCTAGTAAACTCAAATTTGACTTGAGTTGACTCGAGGCTTGATTCAGCTGTTTCTATTTGCTCTTCATATGCTTCCTTCATCTTGCTTCCAGTTCTAGTTCCTGCAAGCTCAACATATAACAAACAAGCAACCAAGTGTACTTGTAGTCTGTCTGACCTACTAGGCTTACATAAGTCTTACCCTATAGGTCTAACCTATTAAGCTTACCTATGCCTAACTTCCAGTTAGAACTAGTTGCTAGGTAGACTTCACACCTGTCAAACATTCGATTATTCTTGACCTGTTTGGACTTTTCTTAACCTCCAATTAGGACCAGTCATTAGGTAGACATCTCACCTGTTAAACATCCAATCACCCTTGATCTGTTTAGATTTTTTCTTGCCTAACCTCCAATTAGGACTTCTTACCCAGCTTCACTCACCAGGTTGTCCTTGCCTAACTTTCAACTAGGACTTCTTCTGCCTAGCTTGAACAAGAACATCTCCTGCCTAGCCTCAACAAGAATTTCTCTTGTCTAGCCTTAACTAGGACTTCTCCTTACCCAGTCTAACTGACTATGACTTCTTGCAAGTCATCTGGTCAAACTGATCTGACTAGACTTCTCTCACATCCAAACATTAAATCCTGTTTAGATCAACCCTTCGTCAAACTAAACAAACCTAGGTATATTATCAAACATTGAAATCCTAGGAACAGACTAGTACTCCTTGCACCAACATCTTCTCCTCATCTTAGATAAGGTTGTATGCTTTATATATCAATATATGACATTTAGATAACAAGTCAATTACTTTATTCACATTGTTATCTTTTGGTCTTCTATGCTCTACAATTTTAAGTTGAGTACTATTTACATCCATTATGGATTTGCACATGTTTCCTATTTAATATTTATGATTGCAGGTTTTTGTCTTACTTTTTTTCCCTTTTGTTGTGTATTCTTACTTTAACCACATTTATGCCCTATTTACACTCACTTCTCAACTAAAATGGGACTTCTGTTATTTGTTACTATTGAAATCATATCTGTTCGCTTGAGATAGTTGGATGTCACATGGAGCAATTATTGTTGAGTATCATTTCTGCTAACAAAAGAGAGCAATGTCATACTATTATGGTCCTAGTAGCCAAGTTCAAGAGTTCCCCACCCTTTAAGTAAAGACAACCCTCTTTCCTAAATGAGTAGCCATTTTGGGCTTGATAGGAAGTGTAGAACCCTTAACATAGTAGTAGGCATGTGGAACTGATAGAGTGTTGTATAGAATGACACTTTAGTAAAACTACACCCTTCCTAAATGGATACATATTTTATGTTGAATGGGAAGTGCAAGAAAAGAGGAGGATACATATTTTATGTTAACATAGTAGCATAATAGGTCTATGCAGGCATGTGGATAGAACATTGAGTAAGAAATCCACTCACAAACGAAGAGGTTACACCCCTCTCCCATATGGGTACAAAATTTTGTCTAAATCGGAGTGCTGTCCCCTTGATAGTTTATGATTACTTTTATCTCCCCTCTAAATGACTTGCTAATTGAGGTAACTTAGAATAATTACCTCAATATTATAGAATAACTGCCTAGATTGTTTTTTGTAAAGTGATATGATAATGAGGGCAGTAGATGTTTGTTAATTTTAGCTATAGTATATTATGCCATTCTACTCCATTTGACTAACTGGATATTTAATTTTAAGTTCAATATTTGCTCACAGGTCAAGTGGTCAAGCTATGTAGATTATTATATATAGGCACCATTTTGCTTCTCACTTGAAGAGAATGGGTGTATAGTTTATGTACGAGATCAATTTTTTGCATTTGTGAAGGTACCATTAACTACAAGATTTTATTTTGATTGCTTGTTTTGCACCATAAGGTATCATGCGAATATAAATAATATGCACTAACCCTTAATGTAGTTTACTGTTATTTAATGTCCATACACTGAATTATTATTCACTCAACAAAAGTTAATTGTTTATCTACACTGCAAAAGGAATCATAAAAAATTTGGTTAAGAATTGTAAAATATAAGGTCAGTGCTATTGTCAACATTCAATAAAGGCTAATTGTTTAACTACACTTTCAAAGGAATCATGGAGAATTTGGTTAAGAATTGTCAAATATAAGTTCATAAAGTAGAGACTAAAATTAGGACAGGCAAGAACCCCCCTAACCAAGCTGATTTTGTATTGTCAGATTTTGGGTTGAATATGAACTTTCAACTATTTCCTCAAATGCTATGTTCTTAATAAAATGTTATGTTGGTTAAGTTGCAACATTGATTTTTTTACATTTGGAGTCATACTTTGCCTTTCATTTGATTGTCAATTAGGAATGTATGTAGACTATAGATGCCAGCAGCTGTTATTATTCATCCACAATGAAACTTTCTTAAATTAGAGTTAGTTGGTGATGATAGGGTGCACCAGAAACTATTCAAGATAGGCTAATTGGCATACCTGCTACTTATGTCAAGACATACAAAAGGTATACTAGGCAGGGATCTCGAGTCTTAGCTCTTGCATACAAGACACTCGGAAATGATTGTAAGCTGACTTTTGATGTTATGAATTTGGTTGTTGTTTTACGGATAATAATTTATATTTGAAGCATAAAGCTCTATATGACCTATATATTAATATTTATTCATTCTGCACAACTTTGTTTTCCCAACATAAGTTGTCTTTTTCATCAAAATGTTAGTTTATGTACAGATCAGATATTGTACTCAACCTGTCTCATTAGATAAAATTGATGGGTATATTACACAAAGTCATAACTATGAGGTTGGCTTACTCATCCTACACACCATCTCATTTGCCAAGGCATGATATAGTTTGCAACTTGATCCCAGAGTGACTACCGCAAACTAACACTAAATGGATAGTCCTACCTCTAGATTAAATTATATTATTATTGACATGCTTACTACTATGGACTAGTTCCTGATTAACAACATGAAAGAGGTATGTAGTGATTGATGTATGAAATCTATGCAATTATATTGTAATCTCGTTCCATTTTTTTAGCTAATCAATGTAAAACAAAATAAATGTCATGTAAAACATGAGAGCTTTTTATAATAAACCCAACTAATGAATGATTAACTATATATATGACAAATTAATGATCTAAATTATGCAATAGGGAGTGGATATTCATGCCAACAACATCCTTGCAGCGTTATAGCCTTTACATGGCATAGAATGTAATGTGCAACAATAGGTTGTATTAGAGAATCTTGGATCTTTCATTGTGATTGAATTCAATCATGTGATTTTGACATTTAATAATAAGCTTATGTTGGCTCATAATGATGGCTTTTTCTTGGATATGCAGTTGTAATCTTTATTGTAAATCAATAGACGTATGCTAAGCTTGATTATGCGCACTTAAAGGATGAGTTTGGAGCAATTTGGAGCTTCAATTTCAATAAATGTCAAACTTAAAGTTTTCCTGAAGAGCCAACATGAGAAATATGTGCTCTATTTTGATTTTAATTGGCTTTAATATGGGGAAGCTAAAGTGGCAAAAACCCTTCATATTCATGAGATGAATATAAAAGATTTTTTTCTATATTTTTCAAAGTAGACAAGGCATTTTGAGCTATCTTCTCCCTTTTGGTCGAACACCCCTTTACTTCCTCTTCTTTGTTTTTGACCTAATCTCCTTGTATGACTAGCACCACAAAGGCAATTCTTCTTTGAAGCTTGAGATCGTGTCCGTGTGAATATGCATAGAGGCACAGACGCTTGAACATACAAGAGATCTGGTGAACCGAGGACGAACGAGATAAGCGAAGGGTATGGTTCAAAAGTATAGATAAATCAAATTTTGTATGAGTTTTCTTTCGCATGAATCACTTGTTGGGATCCTATTCGATGGAGTCAAACCAAGTGAGCAAGTTGCCCAACGAAAAAAATGATAAATCTTAGTTAGAGTTATTGACTATCCTTGAGGATGACCGGTCTGGCCCCACGGAAGTTTCCCACTGGCCACTAGAGTAAATCCGGAAGTGCACGTAGCGGCCAACCTAGATGTCCAGCATCTTTTGATTGCGCTCCCCATTTAGAGGAAAATTCCTGCAAATACGCCGTAGCTGGGGATCGAACCACGGGTGCCTGGGTGACAACCTGGATGTCCTACCGTGGCACCATGCCCCGAGGACAGCAAGTTGCCAATAAGCTAATATGGATCATGCTCAACCCACTATAGATGTGGTTGATAATCCATTATGCATCAATAGAGGCCCAATGACAAGAGCTAAGGCTAAGAAGATGAAGGAGACACTTAATGTGCTAATTGAAGATGTGAAAACCAAAGTTACAATTGAAGAAGGTTTGACCAAGAGCAAGTCATATGGCTTAATCAACTTAATTCAAGCCTTGGATAGGCTTAAATAGCCACTTAACCCTCATGTTTATGTAGTAGGGATGTGTAGGCTCAATTTCTAGCTTTATTTAGGTTGTAATGATACCATAAGCTTAAAATGGCTAAATAGTCAACATAGGCCTTTACTAAATGGGCTTTCTTTTTACCTTTTAGGGGTTTTTGATCACTCTATAGCTATTAATAAAGGGGGTGACGGCCACACATGTATCTTTGTCATATTTTCAATCTAAAGCATCGTGAGGCTCTTACTTGTTGGTTCTTCATTGAACTAGAACTTATCAAGGCATCCTCCTGTGGCATTCAAAGACTTATCAACCTCCATCCTAAGGTTGTGACGTCTTCTCTCTTCCTCTATACCAAGGTTCAGCTTTCTTAAGTATCGAGTCGAGGTTCTATTCATCCTTCTTATCGATTTAGGCTTTTCTTCTTTCTTTCTTCAATTCGTTGTGGGTTCTTGACGTTTTTCTCTCATGAGTTATCATCACTATTTCCACTGTGAATTTTTTTATTTGACGCACAAGACTCCTTACAGTGGTATCAGAGCCACTTGCGAAAGATCATACAAAGTTTTATGTATTTTTATATGTGATATAGAAATAGGACATGTGTTTGTTATGAGTTGCATAATTGTATGAGTATTTTGTCTATATGCAAAGGTTTGTGTTGATCAAACTAAAAGGCTATAGCATCATCATACACATGACAGTGTGCTATAGTCCGATTGCGTCAGTTTGTTGAGAACGGATTATGAAAAATCTTTCATGATCTGTTGTGAATAGATTGTTTGATTTTGTCGCAAGAATGCATCAACAGAACAAGAGGGGTTTTGATTCATTCTGATGAATTTTTGGCAGAGACTCATTCAAGGAGTCAACGAAATAAATTTTATTTTAGGGGCGCTGCCCCCACTCCCCGTAGAGGGCACTACCTGTAGGGAATCATATGCGACAAACAATAAAATTTACAGTGGAAATAGAATTCCAACGAGCGATCCAAGCAATAAAAAATTTGTAGAAAGTTTGATCTATCTATTTAATAGTTCTATACCTTTGAAGCGTACCCTTCTTTTATCCTGCTCATCCTCAGTGCATCGGATCTCTTGCACGTTGAAGCGTCCATGCCTCTATGCATATCCACACTAACACGATCTCAAGCTTCAGTGAAGAATTGCCTTTGTGGTACTAGCGACACAAGGAGATTGGGCCAAAATAAGGAGGAAGAAAAAGAGTGTTTGGCCAAGAGAAAGAATAGAGCTTATGATGTGAACCCAAAGAGAAATATCTCAAGAACCCACAAGAAATTGAAGAAGGAACGAAGGAAAGTCCAAATCGATAAGATGGATAAATAGAACCTCGATCCGATACTTAAGAAAGTCGAACCTTGGTATAGATGAAGAGGGAAGACGCCACAACCTTGGGATGGAGATTGATAAGTCTTTGAACGCCACAAGGAGATGCCTTGATAAGTTCTAGTTCAATGAAGAACCAACAAATGAGAGCCTCACCATGCTTTAGATTGAAAATATGACAAAAGATACATGTGTGGCCGTCACCCACTTTATTTATAGCTATAGGGTGACCTAAAAACCCTAAAAGGTCAAAAGGAAGCCCATTTAGTAAAGGCCTATGCAGACTACTCAGCCATTTTAAGCTTATGGCTGTACTTTATTTGGGCATCATTACAACCCAAATAAAGCTAGAAATTGAGCCTACATGTCTCTACTACATAAACATGAGACTAAGTGACTACTTAAGCCCATCCAAGACTTGAATTAAGTTGACTAAGCCGCATGACTTGCTCTTGGTCAAACCTTCTTCAATTGTAACATTGGCCTTCACATCTTCAATTAGCACATTAAGTGCTTCCTTCATTTTCTTAGCCTTAGCTCTTGTAATTGGGCCTCCATTGATGCATAATGGATCATCAACAACATCAAGAGTAGCTTGTAGGCATCTTGTTCACTTGGGTTGACTCCATCATTCCCCCTCTCCTCAAAAGGATTTGTCCTCGAATCTTGATCACCTACATCAAAGGGAGAAAGATCAGAAACATTAAAAGTAGCACTCACATTATACTCACCTAGTAAGTCAAGCTTGTAGGCATTATCATTGATTCAAGAAATGACTTGAAATGGTCCATTGCCTCGTGGATGCAACTTAAAAAGACGTTTAGCAGGAAATCTTTCCTTTCTCATATGAACCCAAACCCAATCTCCTGTTTCAAAGACCACTTTCTTTCATCCCTTGTTGGCGTGTGTAGCATATTATTTGGTCCTTTTTTCAATTTGCAACCTCACTTTCTCATGCATTTGCTTCACAAATTCAGCTTTTCTTGTACCATTTAAACTAGCATGCTCAGAAATAGGTAAAGGTGACAAATCCAATGGAGTTAAGAGATTGAACCCATATACCACTTCAAAAGGTGAAAAATTAGTAGCAGAATGCACAGATCTATTATAAGCAAATTCAACATGTGGTAAACAATCTTCCCAACTTTTTAAATTCTTTTGAATGATAGCTCATAATAAAGTAGACAAAGTTCGATTTACTACCTCAGTTTGTCCATCTGTTTGTGGATGACATGTTGTAGAAAACAAAAGCTTTGTTCCCAACTTTTCCCAAAATGTTTTCCAAAAGTAACTTAGGAACTTTGTATCACGATCAGAAACTATGCTTCTCGACACTCCATGAAGTCGCACGATCTCTGATAGTGCCCACAAATGATGTCACGAATGAGCCTCAAATTAGAATTTATAATCGAAAAACCCTTAGCTCACAAACAAATGTAATACAGGGGCCACGAGTCATATTTTCCAAGACTTAGTAGAGAATTTGTCTAAATCAAGCAAGATTGTCGTTTTATTTTTGGGTTTTTCTATAAAAATGAGGTTTTGATGTTTTTCAACGTGAATGAAAATTAAAATCAGAAATCAAATGAAGAATGCAAAACAATTCAATTCTTTGAAATTCTAAATTCAATTAATGCCTATGAATTTAAAATGCAATGATCTACAATTTTAACAAATGATTAATATCAACAGCTAAAACATAAAATGCAATGCAAACAAATTTAACAAGAACTAAAGGAAAAAAATCAGCAAACTAAAATTAAGGAAAGAGTGTACTCAAACAAGAAATTGCATTCTAAAGAACTAACCTAGCTAGCAATCAAAATTCAGTATGATTATCACATGCAATTAACTAACACATGAGACTAAAACTTAAACTACCAAATGAGCTGATAGATTCTCTGATCAAAATCTTGATACGGTGAATAGTAAGCTCTTAAACATAGTATCAGACTGTCGGAAGCAATTCAATCTCAACAAAATAACTACACAAACATGGAAATTTGACCTAACAAATTGCTTTCAGAAATCCATTACAAGATCTACTTATTAACCAAAGTATAGAATCAACAAAATTCAGAATTCTGAAACAAAGTCTAACAGAACAGAATTAAACTGTAAATTTCAGAAATAAACTATCAGAACTCAAATCTTCCCTCCACAAATCGAATCCAATCTAGCCGTCACACTAGATCTGGTCTAAGATCAGAAATCCAGAGAACAACACTCAGCTAAGCTCGACTGATTTGGATCCAATTCAATCGACGAAGACCAGAAACCCTCTGTGTGATGCCGAACAGAACAGAATCAGGATTTAAAGATCAAGCTTATATGCTTCAAATCTCTTGCAATTAAATGCTCAAAAAGCTTCAAGAATCCTCGAAGAACCCCTCCGAATGGATTTGATAGCTTCAATCAGATCAGATCTGGAAAACTCAGCTTGATTCATTCAGCGGAACTGAGCTCTGGCGAAACCCTCACCATGCGATTCCACCTCCAATTGCTTGCCAAACTATGCTTTAGATCGTCTCTGGAATCTGGAAATCGATATGGAAGAAAAAGATCTGGAGTTGCTGCGATGAAAAACTGAAGAACAAAACTCGCGGGACGAAGATGAACAGTAGAAAATCGCGATCCAGGGTGCTACAGTGTTTCTTCTCGTTATAACGGGGATTTGAATTCAGCCGGTTCAGTACTGTTTAAACCGAGTTTATTTGTGGTTGAGCGCCGGTTCATCTCTGTTTAAGCCCTGGTTCAATTCAATTCAAGCCGGTTTAGCTCCAATTCAGCCCAATTCAGCTCCAATTCGACTCCGGTTCGATTCCAATCAACTCAAATCTTGATCATGAAGTTCGGTTCAAAAGAATTTGACTTGACTCGGTCCCAATTGGCTCGATCATGGTTCAATTTGGACCCTACAAATAATCAAACTCAATTAATGCCAAATTAATCATCAAAATTACAGAAATTATATCAATCATCTAAAAATAGACCATGTCACAAATGTAATTCAATTATGTTGATTAAACATTTAATTGTCCACAATAAAACCCAAAATGAATCAACAAAATACCATAAAATCCTAGCTTATCAATCTCCCTAAAGAATAAATCAACGATATGGTTAGCATCATTTATTTTCCTATAAAGAATAAAATGAGCCATTTTAGAAAATCTATCCACAACAACAAAAATAGAATCCATACCTCGTTTTGATCTAGGTAAGCCAACAACAAAGTCCATGGAAATATCCTGTAATACCCGAAATTTTCCTTCAATAATTTCTGGATATTTATTTATAAATGATGGATTAATTAAGATAAGAAAGGAATTAGTATAAAATACTAATTCGGGCTTTAAAAGTTTATAGGCCTAAAATATTGCTTGTAATGGGTCCCATGGAGGTTTTGCTAGAAGGAAAAAGAGAAAGAAAGTGTGGAGGGGCAAGGATTTGAACCTTGGACCCCCTCCAATGTATAGCAAGCCTTAGACCATATGTGCAAGTAAATATTTTTTATTAAAAGCATAAGAGGAATTTTACTTAGGACGCAGGGATCATTAGGGAGCAAATCAAGGAAACGTTGGGGTGAGATGGCATTACTATACTAGGTTGATTACGGTTTAATGGCTAATTAAGAGGATTTTATTACCTGACTAATTAAGAGGATTTTATTACCTGACTAATTAAGAGGATTTGTTACCTTGCAGTAACTCCTCTATCTCTCCTTATAAACTCTGCTCTTCCCCGAGAACAAAGATTTTCACCTGTGCCGAGTCCCCTTCTTCTCTTCTTCCTCCCCTCTGCTCTTGGCTGCTCGGGCGGAAGTGTTGGAGACTTCTTCTTTTCTCTGTTGGGTAACCTTTAGAAACTTCAGAACTCTGTAAGTTTCCCCTCACCTGCAATGTAATAGTTACGATACTTTCAAGTTTATGGTTATGGTGTTGACAGTTCCGATTAGCTTATGTTTATGTCTGTTTTAAGCTTCGTAAAAAAACTACCTTCGTTGTGCTAGCAACTTAAACGGTTTTGCCAAGAGGAGAAGAAGAGAAAGACTAGAAGTAATCATCCACCAAATGCATAAAATTGGGCTTTTGTACTCATCCAATGAATACAAAAAGGTCATCCAATAAATACAAAGGGTCATCCATTGAATACAAAGAGTCATTCAATGAATACAAAGAGTCATTCAATGAATACAAAGAGTCATCTAATGAATATAAAAAGTTTTTGACTTTTTCGCTCCTTTTCATCAATACTCCATTAATCTTTATTAATGGACATTAATCCTCTTAGAGGTTGAGTCTAATCCAATGAGTATAATTCGAATTAGACTCAATACAATAATTTAATAGTTGGATTCATTTGAGTCTAACTCGGATTAGACTTAACCCTATAATTTTAAGGTCTATCATATTTTAGTCAAACTAAAATATACTCATTTCTAAATCAACATATTTTTTGTGTGAGACCCAATAGGTTCTCATACCGTTGGCAATATATCTAAAACTCCTTATGTAGGAAATCGTAGTGACTTTAGGTCTAAAGATTATTTATACTAATAATCACTATGAGAATGTTTATGACACTCATATAACGATCCATGAAATATTCTCATAGTGAGTCAATTTAGTACATATTCTCTAATATTCATGACTTGTGAGATTAAGTCATCAGTTGACGTACATATTAGTCTCAACGCATTAATATTGCACTTGTATATTAAAGCTTGACTAGAAATAGTTAAGAGTAGTATTTTATATATATGTGTATAGTCTCTCACTATCAAGTCAATCAATTAATACGCTGTAGACTATAACTTATTACCCTAGAACATTATTATACTTATTCATCTGACACAGATCTGAAGTAAATATGAAAATCATAAATTTTATCTTTTATTAATGAAATATGATATAAAAATTTTCTTGTCAATCATCTCATAATTGGCTCTAGGGATAACACTAACAAGTAAACCTTACACTTGCCAAACATTCGATCAACCTTGACCTGTTTGGACTTTCTCTTGTCAAATTTTCAATCAGAACTAGTCACTCGGTAGACTTCTCACGTGTCAAACATCTAATCACCCTTGACTTGTTTGGACTTTCTCTTGCCTAACCTCTAGTTAGGACGTTCTGTCCAATTTCACTCACCAGGTTTTTCTTGTCTAGCATCCAACTAGGACTTCTCCTGCCTAGCCTTCAACTAGAACTTTTCCTGCCTAGCCTCAACTCTGACTTCTCCTGCCTAACCTCAACTATGACTTCTCCATGCCTTGCCTCAACTAGGACTTTTCCTTGCCCGATCTAACCAACTAGGACTTTTTGCTAGTCATCTGGTCAAACTGATATGACTAGACTTCTCTCACATCCAAATATCAAGTCCTATTTGGATCAATCCTTGGCCAAATTGATCAGACCTATGTATATTGTCAAACATCAAATCTCTGGGGACAGATTAGTGCTCTTTGCACTAACAATCTCCCCTTTTTGATATTTGACAACTTCTTAAGTTAAATAAGGTTAAGGTTTAATCAACTAGGAGAAATGTACATTATTTCACTTAAGTTCTCTTCTCCCCTTTTGATACATCAAAAAATTATTATTTTGTACCAACAATGAATGTAGTTCTTATGATCACAACATAGTCTAAACAATTTTTGAAAGACCATAGTAGATTTTATAAAATAATTTTTTAAAAAAATTAAAAGAGTTTTTAAAACAAATTTTGAAAGGATTTTCAAAATAGTTTTTCAAAGAGTTTTTAACCCAATTTTTTTGAAGAATTTTTAAAATAGTTTTGAAACTGTTTTTCAAATATTTTGAAACCAAGTTTTAAAAATGTATTTTTAAGATATAAAGTAAATAATTTTTTAAAAATTATTTATTACTCTTTTAATTAAGATCTTTCCTTTAACCTGACACGTCCTTAAGGCTCTTTGTTAATCATAAAATAACCTCCCTATATATCTTACGATTTGATCTAAATTAAAAGAATAATTAAAAATAATTTTAAAATATGATTTTGAAACTAGATTTGCAAAGATTTTCAAAAGAATCTTTTAAAGATTTATATAGGTTTGCTCTTTTGATTTTGAACCTCCCCTTGAATTTATATTTCCTTAAGGCTTTTTGTTACCCACAAGGCAAACTCCTTATGTGTTTAAGAGGTTAATCTAAATCAACAGAACAAATAACTTATGATTTTTTAAAAATCTTTTCAAAACATGAATTTAAATTGAACTTTCAATTTGGACTTTTCCTTAAATTTAACACTTCTTTAGGGCTCTTTGTTGACCACAAAGTAATATCCCTATGACTTAGGTTGTTTTAAGTCAAAAGACTAATTTACAAATCATTGTGCAAATCATGAGTTTTCAAAAATATTTTTTCAAAGAGGTTACCTACTAGGACTTTCCACCCCTGCCCAGTAGATTTTTGCCTTTCTCAGATTTGAACTCTAGACCTGCAGGCTAAAGTACTAAAGTTCCTTGAATCTGGTAACCAAGTGATGGTCAACGGCCCATGACCCACAGAAAAATAGGGTCGGGATAAGTAGAATTTCCACGGGCAGACAGGCCGGGTCGTTACAATAAAAGGTGCCTTTTTATTGTAACGACCCGGCCCGTCCATCCGTGGGATTTCTACTTATCCCAACTCCTATTTTTCTATGGGCCATGGGTCGTCGACCATTGACCATCGACCGTGTCGTTACCTACTAGGACTTTCCACTCCTGCCCAGTGGATTTTTGCCTTCCCCAGATTTGAACTCTAGACCTGCAGGCTAAAGTATTAAAGTTCCTTGAATCTGGTAATCAAGTGAGGCATATGTCAACTCGATATCTCATATCCATGACTTGTGAGATCAAGTCATCCAGCTGACCCACATGCTAGTCTCAACACATTAATATTGTCCTTGAATATTAATGCTTGACTAGGAATGATTAAGAGTAGTGTTCTCTGCATCATCTCATTATTGATTCAAACAATCGATATGATGTAGATTAGAACTATCTACCGAAGGACATTATTATACTTAGTTATTTGGCACAAATACAAAGTAAGTATAATAACCAAAAACTTTATCTTTATTAATAATAGAATATGATACAAAAGTCAGTCAATCATCACATAATTAGCTCTAGGGCTACTACCAACAAACAGCAGCCATATTCACCAGACACGGTCGGGCCTTGCATTCAGAATGTCAACTGCTCTAAGCTGTGCCAAAAGGCACGGTCGTGCCCTCAACTCAGAATAAACCAGACTAGGGATCATGCCTACTAGGCATGACCGTGTCTTTCTTCCAGTGTGAGACCAGTTTGGGGTCGTGTCTACCAAGCACGGTCATGCCAGTGAAAGCCTCAAGGCAAATTTATAGGTCATGCCTTGAGGCACGGTCATGTAGTTCGTGGGCCTGTATATACTTCTTTTTGAAACCCTTACGATGGGGGGCGTCAGAGGTGAATAGAGGACACCGCAGCCACATTTTGGAGCAGAATTCAACGTCACATCCTTTCTTTTAGGGCCCCTTTGTCGTTTTCATTCACCACCGATGAGGAAATTTTGATTCGAAAGAGATTCGCACACATTGATAAGTCTTTTTCCTTTTCTCTTTTGGATTTAGGAACAAAGATGAACTCTTATTCTTCTTCGAGTTGTATCCCCTCCATCATGGAGTAGATCCCTTAGATTCTAGGATGTGGGAAGAATTGAGATGTATTAGAGGATTTTTATTTAATATATTTACTATTTATCATCTCCTATGATATGTTTGTGCTTTGCTATATGGATTGTGCCTTGTGTGTGCTTGGTGATATATTTATAAAGGCTTAAATTCATGTGGATGGGAGTGAACTATGATTTATAGGAAATCTTAGGATCGTATGACCGGGGCGCCTTGTGACAGGAGGTAAACCTTAACCAAACTTTCTGAAGAGATCCTTAAATCATAACAAACTCTTATGAGGGATAGCTAACAACAATTGATTGTTAGAAAGAGATCCTTAATAGGGGTACTCGATAACAGAGGGTAGGATATCAGATAGTATGACCGGGGTGCCTTGTGACAGGAGGTAAACCTTAACCAGACTATCGGGTATCATCTCCGACTAGTAGTCATAGCATTAGAGGATAATGATTGAATTCCAATGAAGTCTGACGAGGTCTATTTGGATAGCTTGGTTAGAATCTCGACATTGATATAAACATTGAGGAATGGTAAAGCGTCCATGGTACTATCAACCATAGTCTCAAGAAATCTGAAATCCTAGGATCGTTTTCCATACATATCATCTAGTTGATTTCTTTTCGATCGAGATTTAGGTACTCCAGTTCTCCTCTCTCTCCCCAACACAAAAAAATCCAAACATTTGCAAACTCTTTTTGTGCTAGTCTAGTGATAAATTTCACGATCCCTGTGGTTCGATATCTTTTTATTACTTGACAACAACTGTACCTGATTAGCATAAGCTAACTGGAATGATATACTTAAACTTAACCAACTTGGTCAAGCTACTATTTTCTGGTAGTTAGCTAAAACCTAAGTTGGACATATACATAAGAAGAAATTTTTTTATCTAAGTATTTTTTATCATAACATGCTTGGACTCACACCTACTTTAGAAAAAAATATGATTAAAATTTTTATTTTTAATTTTGTCAAAGGGGGAGAGATAGACATTTCATTTCAAAGTTATTCAAAAATATTTTTTTATTCTAAAAAAATTGAAAATAATTTTTGAGCAATATCTTTAAGCCTTGAAAAATATATTCTACAAATTATCTTTTGTAAAAAAAAAATTCAAAATTAAATAGGACTTGAATGGTTTTATATCAAGGTGATCAAAACTAAACATGTCAAACTCAAGGGGAGAGAAGAAAAAGATAACATTTTCTTTCTTAAAACCAAGCATAAAGTTCAGAGGGAGTCTTGAATTTAGGGGAAGTCAAAGAGTTTAGGTGTTTGATAATTATGATAACTATCTTATTTCTTGCAATATCTACTTCTATGTTAATTTCTTTTTCACTACAAATATTTTTATTTAATTTAAAATTTGAGTTGTGATAATTCAAAAGGGGGAGATTGTTAGTGCAGGAAGCACCAGATGATCGAACATAAGTTTTGATAATGGCAAAAGGTTCAAGTTAAGTGTGTGACATTTACTGTTGAGCTGAACTGAGTGTGTAGGTAGCGCAGGAAAGTCCTAGTTGCGGCTAAACACAAGAAAGTCCTAATTACGACTAGGTAGTGGAAGTCCTAGCTGAAGGCTAGGTAGACCTAATCTGGAGGATTAGGTGGGAAGACCTAATTTGGAGAACTGGGTAAGGAAGCCTTGGTTAGGAGGACTAGGCAGGAAGACTTGGTGGATCAAGTGCACCAGGTGAAAGACTAGATAGGTCTGGAGGATTGAATGTTTAGCGGTGGAAATCCTGGGGGCCGATGATCAGGGCTAAGAAAAAATTCAACAAGTCTGGAGGACTTAGTTAGCACAAGGTAAATTCTCCCGAGTGGAGTGCATAAGGATGCATTCCTAGTAAGGGGAACAGTAGGCATCGGTCTAACCTAGGGTTTCACTAAAAATCTGAAGTCAAGACCAAACAATTTAATAAATTGTGCTCTTTCCTGTTACTTTTTATGTGTTACACTAACTTGTAATGCAAGAAAGGAGGGACTGAAACTTTGTGTTTCGGGCACCCTTATCAAGATCCTGGCGACTAGACTTCTGGCACCTGTAGTGGTTCCAGGCGTTTGGACATCAGCGAAGCGATGAGGTGGCAGAGTCCCAGTGGTCGAAACACCTCAACTTCCAGGTGCCCGGAAAGATTTCAGGTGCCCCGATCTGGATAAGATATTGCGGAGTCAAGGTTGATCTGAAACCTCCATGTCAACATAGAGACACCCGAAAAAGGATACAGGCGCCCAAAAGTGCCGAGTCAACAGCGTCAATAGTGGATCGATGGACAACTTGGAGGCACCCGGAAAGACTCCCATGCTCTTGGATAGCCCAATAAAGGAGCCTCGAGGGAGAGCCCTTGAAGCATCAATCTGTGACCTAACGATGACCATTTGCATGAAGAAAGATCATTCAGAACGTTGTCGTCACACCAAGGAGCTACATCAACGTTTATCATTCTTCGGTATAACTGCTTTACATTTTTTGTACTTAAATTCTAAATCAGTATTCATATTATCAATATTATTTTTTGTAAAGCGTCTAACTCTTCTTCATAAGAAGGGGAGTTACTTAGTAGATTGCCCGTCGGAAATAATCTTTTGATCGTACACCTTGGAGTAGCAGCCTGTGGCTTTGATCCAAGTAAATCCTTATATACTTGTGTTATTTTCGCTGCCCTCTCTATTCTTTATACGCAAAGTTTTACGAGCTTTATCGAAAAGTGTGAAAATGCAATGGAAGCGTTATTCACCCCCCCTCTAGCGTTTCCAACGATCCTACAATAGTATTGACCTAAAAGTTTTGTATCTAAGTATTGGTCAATCAATTTTTAAATATATAGAGTTTTAAAAACTTTAGCATATACGTACACTCAGCAAGCATGAATCTCAAGTAATTTTTAATTTTTAAAAATAGTTTACAAAATAGTTTTATAGTTTTTGAAAAATAGTTTCAAAGCTTTGTGATTTAATAGTCCGTAACATCTCTTTCATTTTAAGTGCCTCAGTACATGGCATATAAGGGTTGTCTTATGGGTTTTGTGATATATTTTATCAAATTTATCTTTATTAATTTAGGTTAATTCTAATGAATGTTTGACCATGTGTTAGATTTAGATTTAACTGTCAATTGGTTAAATCTACATTTCAAAAATCGACTTTCAAGTCATGGCGAGGCAGGGGCCTTCTTGGTTGTCGGAACAACGACCATTTCTTTAGACAAAGTCTTTTTAATAAATTATGATCTTAACTAACTTTTTAAGAAATCCTGGTCTAACTAGTTTAGGATGTTGTGAGGTAGTTTCAATTAATTTCACTTAACTAAGCAAACTAAGCAAGGTACTTCTTACCTCACTTGACTTCCTAGACTAAGCTTTCCTAATATACTATTATCTCACCCTACCCTAGTACTATGTTAGGCGACTATCAAGCAATCATTTATCCTTAACTAACTATCCAAAGCTAAGTGACAATTTAAATATAAATGACATGACATTTATGTGCATTGATAGTAAAGCATATGTATGTACATGACAACTATGCATGATTCAATTAAGACAAATAATTTTTAATTTTTAATAAAGTATCAAATTCTCAATTTGATATATTTCATATAAATCTGCAAATGTGTCAACTTAATTTGACACATTTTAAATTTTACGAAGCTTTATTTCTTTTGTAATATTTTAAATTAGTTTCATAATTATAAGTATTTTATTATAATTAAGTTCATGGATTTTAATTATATTTATTTGAATTATTAATTTGTTTTGTATTTTGTTTTTGAATTATTAATTTATTTTGAATTTCATTTTTGAGTTATTAATTTGTGTTGAATTTTTTTGTATTCCATAATTAAATGGAATTTGATGATAGTTAATTTTATTATTTAAATTTAATTTTTTTAAGATTTAAATTTAACTTGTAGAAATTTATAGATTTATTTTCTTGAAAATTTTAGGATTTAATTTTAAAATTTTTAGATTTAATTTTAAGTTTTTTTAAAATTATTTATTATTTCATAATTAAATAATACATACTTGTAATTAATTATATTATTTAAATTTTTATTTTTAATATTTAAATTTGAATTGGTATTTTTAATGTTTGAAATTTATTGTAAGAAATTTTTTATTTAATTTTAAATTTTTAGTGATTAAATTATTAATTTTAGAATTTATTTGGGTAGATTTTGAATTTATCTCATTATTAAAGTTATCTTAATTATTTAATTATAAATTATTAATTAAATTTAATTATTTGAAAATTATTAATTTTATCTTATTTGATTGAATTATTATTTATTTTTATATTTATTTAATTAATTAATTTTGAATTTGTCAATTGTGGATTATTTTGATTGAATAATTTAAAAAATTGATCTAATTTTTTATTTATTTGAATTGAATTTAAATTTGAATTATTAATAATTAAATTTGTTAAATTTGAATTAGTTAATTTATTATTTAATTTAAATTTATTAATTGATTTATTCAAATTAGATGAATTTTTATTGTTGATAAGATTTAGATTTGAATTTTTTTAAATTTTTAATTTTATTTTTATTAATTAAAATTTCTGAATTAATTGACTTTGTCAAATTTGTTAAGTTTGAATTATCCAAATTATTTAAATTATTCAATTTAATTAAGTGTGAATTTGCTAAATTTGAATTTATCAAATTAATTAAGTTTGAATTTTTCTAATGTTGAATTTTTTAAATTAATTAAATTTAAATTTTCTAAGATTGAATTTTTTAAATTTATTAAATTTAAATTTTCTAACGTTGAATTTTCAAATTAAATAATTTTGAATTAGTCAAATTTATATTTTTATTAATTAAATTAACATTATGTAAAATTAACAAAGGAAGTAGATCTAGCATGTAAAATCCTAGGGGTATTTTCATAAATTGAAGCATTTACCATAATCCCAACTCCTAATTCTCATTTCTTCTCCGTCTTCTTCTCCGGGCATCGATTTTTGTAGTGTCCATGGTTCTGGCACTTGAATCACGTAATGTGCTCTTTAGATCGCTAAGCTCCTGACATCGGTTGCTCTTTTGCCGCTGATGGTACCGTCTGAGTCTTATAAGTAGGGTACTAATTTTTGTAGTGTCCTCTCTCTCTGCATTTAAAATAAATTATATAAAATTTAAAATGAATATTAAAAATATTACCTCGCTCCCCCTCTATCTCTGCCTTTTTGCTCCCGTGGTAGTTATTCCTATCGAGAGCAGGCCTACTCTAATATCAATTATAGGATCAGTACGAGCTAAAAGAGGAGTGAATAGCGGTTGTTTGTTCAACTTTTGACTTTACTCTTACATAAAAACTGGTAGCAGAATTAGTAATAACAAGTCAGGGCACGCGAATTTTTACTTAGTTCCTAACTCCCCATGGTTAGTACGTCCAAGGCCTATGCACGGAAAGATGTTGGTTTTCGTAACCGCCCACCGCTTGGAATTTCATAACCGCCCACCACTCTTCCGCTTCATGAACGAAGCGACGCTGTGTGCGATAAACTCTCGTGCGTCCAAGCGAAGAATGAGGAAAAAAATGGAAGCATAGGATTCGTTCCAAAGAGGATTCGTCACTGCTGCCGGAGAAGAAGAGAACATCCAGATCTGAGGGACTTGGTTTGTGGAAATCTGAAGAGCTTTCCACTTTGTGATTGTTCCTCCGACAGAAGCAATCTCTGCCGCCGGAGCCGGATTCGAGGCACGCAACAACAGGTATATTCTAATAATGGTATCAGAGCTGAATGTTAGAATAGTTACCTGTTGTGTTCGACCGTCGCAAGCGGTAGCGCACAGGCGCTGTACGGGATTTTTTTTTCTTCTGTTCCGTGATTCCAGTCTGTGTGACACCGTGACGCCGGCAAGGCATACCGGAAAACAGCCGGTCGGTTGCTGGCAGCGGCAAGCGAAGCCTTGGCGCCGTCTTGAGCCACGAAGGAATCTCGATCTGTTTGAGGTTCTGACGCGGAAGGTTTGGCGACGGCGGAGCTAGCGACGCCAGAGGGATGAAGCGGCAGTGTGCTCAGTGCACAGAGAAAAAAAAGGAACGGCGGCGGCAGAGTCGCTCGTTTAGGGCACGACACAAGAAAAAAAACGGTGGAGAAACCACTGTGCTTCGTGCACAGTGGCGGAAGATTAAAAAAAAAATCGACAGCAGGATGTGAATATTAGAGATATGAAACATGCTCTTGACATGATGATTAAATTGAGGGATCAGAGATGTTCATATTGATGTAAAAACATATTATTTAATCTAGGTAAATAGCAAGACATAATTCAGGAAATGGTTATGTACCACTAGAAGAGTGATTTATGTATCACTGAAGAACGGCTAGGTGCCACCTGGATGATGACTGTGAGTCATTAGATAAATGACTGTGTGTCATTCAGAAAATGGTTATGTACTATTTGGGGAGCGGCTAAGTTAGGTGTAACAACTTTCTTAGCGTCGATCGCTCTACGAGCAGCTATGTAAGGTGTAATAACTTTCTTAGCAATAAATGCTCAATATGCTTGCTGTCGCACGAACCATTTTCCTATGTATGAATTGGTTGTTCTTACAGTCTATGTGACTATACATTCCGGTTATATTTAGTCTATGTGACTAGATACCTCTTAATGGTTTTTGTGACCATTTGCTTTTGTGGTTTCACTTGGACGAGTGGGAGATGTTGGTTTTCGTAACCGCCCACCGCTTGGAATTTCGTAACCGCCCACCACTCTTCCGCTTCATGAACGAAGCGACGCTGTGTGCGATAAACTCTCGTGCGTCCAAGCGAAGAATGAGGAAAAAAATGGAAGCATAGGATTCGTTCCAAAGAGGATTCGTCACTGCTGCCGGAGAAGAAGAACATCCAGATCTGAGGGACTTGGTTTGTGGAAATCTGAGGAGCTTTCCACTTCGTGATTGTTCCTCCGACAGAAGCAATCTCTGCCGCCGGAGCCGCCGCCGGAGCCGGATTCGAGGCACGCAACAACAGGTATATTCTAATAAAAGATGCCTATCCACTAATGATTTTCTTTTTAAAACTTTTTCGGAGGTGAAGAAACTCATCTTATAGTCTAATAATAATGATGAAAGTGCAGTACAAATAAGTAAGACTAAAACAAAATTCAAACTCTCGTGAAGGTTGTTTTGAAAATCTTGAGCGCAGCGCACCTTTCTTGGAGCTTCCTCGGTTGCACAAGTAGGAAGATGTTCACGTTCAGCTGCACCGCAAGATGAAAGATTTAGAGAATTAGGGTTGTGCTGGTGCTCCATGTTGAGGCTCCTTATATAGATGCTTTCGAGCGCTCGGATCCCTTTCTGAATGCCTTAGAACCGATCTTATCCTGATCTGGTTCTGTCGATCTATCAAGTCCGATTCTTCCTAATTTGGGCACTTGGACCATCCGAGTGCCTGGAGTAATATCCGAGCGCCCTGATCTAGTCAACTCAGGTTTGACCTGAGTTAACTACGGACTTGATTCGGTTGTTTTTGTTTGTTCCTTTTATGTTTTTTCAGTCTTGCTTCCATCTTCTAGTTCCTATAAGATAAGCATACAAATGTTATATTTGAGAAGTATCTTAAGGTAATCGCCTTATGGTTGTATTATTTATTGGATAAATAGAAATTCACTATCTCTACATGTGCAATTATGAATGTATTGAAATTACCTCTAGTCGATGAACTGATGAGTACGAACGTCATCGATTCTGTTGAGACTAGCACGTTTAAAACTATTTGGTTTACCAAGCAGCTGTTCTCGCTGGCTGGAGACATTGAATGTTGAGAGTTAAACGTGGATGATAGTTAAAGGTAACTAGTTTATTAGAGTAACTTGTCATGAGACTTCATATGGTTCTATGCATATAGAGATATATCAATGAAGATCTTAGTACAGCTTAAATGCGGGTTTCCTTTTACTTGCAGTATTCAAGTCATCTTGGTTATACTTTAACATTTTAAGTAAACATCTTCAAGGAGGTGTGGGTCCAAGATAATTGGGTGTAAGTGCCCAAAGGTGTTTAGATAGTCCATAGAGGATTAACTGCTCCTTGAAAAAGAAAATGTATATCTTACGGTCGCTTGTCAAAATTGTTACTTGAAATATTTGGTCAAAGTATTACATATCAAGAGTATGGTACTCTTGGACACATGTATAAGTAACTTGAATCCACAGGACAAGAAAACAAGTTTGGGCTAGGTATGATATAGTCAACCTAGTGGGGACTGACACATATAGACCATGTCCTGAACTAAGCGGGTATAAAATGGTGAAAAGAACGAGGCACATTTCATTGTAGCTGCTGAAGGGTTTAGAAATGATTCTAGAATCAATCATTGATTTTTGATCAATTGGGTGTCATGATGTACTGCTAGGTGTCACTCATGATCGTTCTATAATTAATAGTTAATTACGGACAACCAATATAGCCAAAGAACCTATTGAGTCACACACACTACAAGTTTCTCTAAATGACTTAAAACGAGTTTGATAATTGGATTCTCTGATCGAGAGAAATAAAATCTGGTTTGATTGGACGAAGGGCAAGAACAATGGACTTCATCTTATGAAGACGAAATGAACCAAATTGGTTTGGTTCTAATGAAAGATATTTTAGTAGATCGGAAGCAATGATGGGCTTCGTCTTATAAAAATAAAATGAACTAAATTGATTTAGTTTAAATTAGAGGTATTTTGGTTATTGAACCAAACGATTTGATTTTGAACTAAATTGGACCAACTTGATTTAGTTTTAAATCAAATTTGAATTAATCAACATATGTGTTTTGGGCATTAAGCTAATGGATTGGGTTTTGGATTTGATCCAAACCCAATAAGATGTTGTATGATATATAACATCAAAATAGGAATGAACAATTGATGTTGAATTCGTTTAAATGGGTTTTCTTGAAATCGTGGGGTGCCTCTTCATGAAATCGTGATTTTCTCTCCTCCCCATCGCGATGGTCACCCGAGCGCTGTCTCATCGCCATTTCTGGGTGGAGAAGGAAACCAAGCGCCGATCGCCTTCTCCCATCAGCCCTCTCCTGAATGCCACCTTTGAGGTTTTGCTGGCCGCGTGAAGGAGAAATGGGAGAGTCACCTCTCTTGGTTTCGATGTGTGAAACAAACGCAGCTGATGTTGGATGTCACCAACCTCTTTCCTTTCTTGTGAAGAAATTGCAACCGACGTTGGACACTACCTCTCCTTCCTGATCTTTCTCTCCCGCATCGGCAACCATCGTGGACCATGACCAGAGCTCGCCATTCACGATTGCTTGCTTCTTCCGAGAGCCACCATCATTGGAGTTAGCTGTCGAAGCTTGATTGCTCGGGTCGGCAGGTTGTGACACTACCGAATCCGAATCTTGCTATTGGTTTTGGTGGACACCAACCACCCGAGCAGGCCTCCCATGGTAGTTGACTTGTGAAGCCGGCTTGTAAAACCGCCGAAGCTAGTTGTGAAGCTGCTAGAGCCTCAAACTTGTTGCCTGTGTACCAGAACTGTTGCTAGGTTGCTGTCTGGTTTACGGTTGGAATTTGCTACTGGAAGTTGATTCGTTTCCGAAAGTTGGTTCATTTTCGGAAGCTTGTGAAGCTTTCAGAGAACGTTCCATCAACGTTGAAAAGAGTTTCCAGCTATTTGCCCTATTCCGACGGTCAAAGGTTGGCCACCGAAATATATGTCGGGAATACTATTGTCGATGATAATTAGAAAGCCCTAGAAACTTATTGCAAAAGTGTTATTGCGATATTAGAGTTTTTCTCTTGTATTGATCGTAGTTGATCGTCCGCTAGTACCGAAGACGGTGACGCGACTCGTGACTTTGGGAAGCTATCTAGACGAGAGCTTGGTATGGATCACCAATAAAGGCAATACTTTGATAGAGCCGCTCGATTAATGCCAATCTCATTCCACAACATCCATCAAGTATACCTAGAATAAATTATTATTATATAAAATTTTTAATTTTCAGCTATGCCATGAATTTATTATATCCTGCATGCATGCGTGTATTATGAGTATTGTAATAATTAGTATTAATTATTATTTTTCCTTCCGCTGCTCACGTTTGCGAAACGTGTAAACGCGTGCAACGCACCCAGCTGGACCTAACAACAAACATGCGAGCAACCTAAACCTTACATGTAGTTTGTTTGACCTACTAGGCTTACCTAAGTCTTACCCTATAGATCTAACCTACTAGGCTTACCCATGTCTAACTTTTAGTTAGGACTAATCACTTCCATAGGTAGACTTTCCACCTGCCAACCATCCAGTCACCCTTGACCTGTTTGGACTTTTCCTTCCCTAACCTCCAATTAGAACTAGTCACTTCTATAGATTGACTTTCTACATGTCAAACATCCGATCACCCTTAACTTGCTTGGACTTTCCCTTGTCTAACCTCTAGTTAGGACTTCCTTCCAGCTTCACTCACCAGGACTTTCTCTGCCTAACATCCATCTAGGACTTCTCCTGCTTAGCCTCCAACTAGGACTTCACCTTATCCGATCCAACATACTAGGACTTTCTTGCCTAGTCTAATGACTACGACTTCTCGTTAGTCTTCTGGTCAACCTCACCTGACTAGACTTCACTCACATCCAAACATCAAGTTATGTTTGGATCAATCATTGATTAAACAGATCAGACCTAGGTGTATTATCAAGCATTGAAACTTTGACAACAAATAAGTGCTACTTGAACCAACAATTAATATTAATAATAGTAATAATAATAATAAATTGATAATATATAAAAAAATAAATTTATATATTTTTATAAAATAATTTATTAAATTAATAAATATAATTTATTAATTTTATTTTTTTAATTTATAATAAATATATATATTTTTAATAAAATAATTCATTATAATAATTGTTTTAATAAATTAATTTATTAAATTAATAAATATAACTCATTAATTTTATTTAATAAAATAATTTATTAAAATAGTTATTTTAATAAAATAATTCATTAAATTTAATAAATATAATTTATTAATTTTATTTTTTAAATTAAAATAAATTATCTCTTATAAATTTATAAGTATTTAAATTAAAATTTATTGAATTAATTAACTCGGTTTCAATTAGGTTTCACGATATATTTCAATTAACTCAGTTTTAAAATCGGAAGATAATTATGAAAAAAATTTTGGTTAACCTCCATAATCGTAGAAAATCTTAGGCAGTTAAGGTAATCACATTCTTGGATTATAAATCATTTGCTGATGTAGCAGTGATGTTGTATTAATTGAGAATTGATCATAACCTGAATAAAATAAGGTTATCATTGATAATCTTGGATAGATAACCATGGTTATCAATGATAATCCCCAACCAAACACTCCCTTAAATGATATGTAAACATGCTGAGAGTTTAAAGCAAAAGTACGCTCACCATGTAAATTTTAAATTTTAAATTCACCAACATGTTGTAGCATTTATTGGACATCTTGTTGTAATAACTATTAGGTAGGCAATGGTGCAACGGTAGGACATCCGGGTTGTAACTCAGGGACCCGCGGTTCGATCCTCAGCTACGGCGTATTTGCAGGAATTTTTCTCCAAATGGGGAACGCAATCAAAGAATGTATGCGCTTCCCGATTTACCCTGGTGGTCGGTGGGAAACTTCCGTGGGACCGGGCCGACCACCCCCAGAGTTGTGGCTACTGGGATTATCATTTTTTTTTATTAGGTAGCTTCTACACTATGTAAACTCTAACTTCTAAACTCTAAACTTATCTTAAATATGTTGTGGCAGCTATTGGATAGCTATTATATGTTGTAACATCTACTAAATACCTGCTAAAACAATACTGAATCAAGAGATATTTTTAAAATAAAATCATTGAAGGGATATTCATTTTATTTTAATTGAAAATCAAATGTTTATTTGACTATTTTGTAAATGATGGACGCCCTTAAGTTTTTTTTTTTGGTTGTAGGAAGATGTACAAAGACATCTCTTTCGACCAAGGAGATGGGAGACCTTGTCTTGACACCTATGTAACAATGAAGGAACTTTAGAAATCATCTTTACAAAAATATTCATAAAATTTAATAATTTATATGTGAAATGTTAAATTTTCTTCTACAAAAAGTGGAATCTGCCATCCTAGTGGTCCCACACGATCGGGCCTATGATCATCTATGAGGAGATAAATTGAAAAATTACAGGTGATCATGACGGAGGAGGGTATTACTCGACTTCGTCAAAATTCGAACTCTTATCCTCTTCTGCAAGTCTGTTCCGTCATAACATTATGAACTTTTAATTTAGTGGTTTCATAATTAAAGGTTGGTAAATGTTAATTTACTCATGGAGTAAGATTTCATGCTTAAAAATTAGTGGTTGATAATTAAGTCATGAAGTCAGTGGGTTAATGTATATTTAATGATTAAAAAATTAATGGGTTGATGAATATATTATATAGTTAATGAATTTTTTTTGTTATTGAGGAGGTGAATATTTTTTATTTTATTTTTAGTTATGTATTAACTACATATAAACTGTTTTTTTCATAGATGAATCGAGTGAAAAAAAAAATTCATCCTTCTTGTTTTTTTTTTAATTTGAAAAGGCAAGTAAAAAACATGAAGACAATAAAGTTCTTTAATTCCATAAGTAGCTCGACTAATTATGATTTGAAGGAGAAGCTAGCTTGAATTATTTGGATCATACAAGACAAACTTTTAATGATATTTAGATGGTTCAAGTGTTAGGAGGAATTTACTATCTTGTTGTCTTGTTGCTTGTTCGCCAAGTATGACTTCAAACTTGCATTTAAGTACCACAATACTTTTAAAGGAAGCACATTTTATGTGTGATAGA
>NC_133861.1:24215069-24273212 GCF_044706935.1 Curcuma longa | reverse complement strand
AGAATTATACAGAAGCTCTAAGATCTTCTGAAGGACCTCACTGGAAAGAAGCGATTGCATCTGAAATCACTTTTATCTTACAAAATCATATTTGGGAGCTTGTGGATCTTCCTCCTAGAAGTAAACTATTAGGTTGTAAGTGGATTTTTAAGAGGAAAAAGAAATCGGATGGCACAATAGATAGATACAAGGCTAGATTGGTAATTAAAGGTTACCGACAGCGTGAAGGTCTTGACTATTTTGATACATGTGCTCCAGTATCAAGAATAACCTCTATTAGAGTGTTATTAGCAATTGCCACATTGTGGAATTTGGAAATACATCAAATGGATGTGAAAACCGCCTTTCTAAATGAAAATTTAAAAGAGGAAATCTACATGGAACAACCGAAAGGATTTTCTGCTCCAAGATCAGAAAATAAGGTATGTAGATTGGTCAAGTCGCTGTATGGCTCGAAACAAGCTCCTAAGCAATGGCATGAGAAATTCGACAACGTCATGTTAAATAGTGGATTTACAATCAATGAGTGTGATGAATGTATCTACAGCAAAAATATTGAAGATGATTTTGTCATCTTGTGTCTTTATGTAGATGACATACTTATCATTGGAAATAATGATAAGATAATTAAATCCACTAAGAAAATATTGAATTCAAGATTTGATATGAAAGACATGGGTCTAGCTGATGTGATTCTAAGAATTAAAATTCTTAGAACAGCTGAAGGACTTGTTCTTAGTCAGTCTCATTATGTGGATAAGATTCTTGAAAAATTCAATAAGAATGATACTGCGTTGGCACGGACTCTGATAGATATGAGTCAACATTTATCGAAAAATCAAGGAAAGAGTAGCTCTCAAATATAGTATTCTAGAGTGATTGGAAGTCTGATGTACCTAATGAGTTGTACACGGCCAGACTTAGCCTACGTAGTAAATAAACTGAGTAGATACACGAGTAATCTCGGTGTTGAGCATTGGAAAGGAATAACAAGGATACTAAGGTATTTGCATTACACTCATGATTATGGGTTGCACTATACAAGATATTCATTTTTGATCGAGGGATACAGTGATGCTAATTGGATATCTGAGGTAAAAGACTCTAAGTCTATAAGTGGATATTTATTCACTTTAGGAGGTGCTCCTGTGTCATAGAAATTTTCTAAACAAACCATAATAACTAGATCCACAATGGAGTCTGAGTTCGTAGCTCTTGACAAATATAGTGAAGAGGCTGAATGGTTACGATAATTTTTAGAAGATATTCCTAGATGGCTGAAATCTGTGCCCGCAATATGCATACATTGTGACAGTCAATCAGCAATTGGACGGGCACAGAGTCATTTGTATAATGGAAAGTCTAGACATATGCGTCGTAGACATAACACTATTAGACAACTACTCTCAACATGAATTATCACTATTGACTATGTAAAGTCAAAGGATAACCTAGCGGATCCACTAACCAAAGGGTTAAATAGAGAGTTAGTCGCGAGCTCATCTCAAAGGATGGGTTTGATGCCGATAACAAATGTTGGTGCAAAGGAAACCCAACCTATGCAGACTGAAGATCCCAAGAACTAGGTTCAAAGGGACAACCTAACTGTACCAACTAAGGAACATCACTATGGGGGGAAATGACCCAATAAAATAGTGATAGGATGGAGGATAAGCACATGGCTTTTAATGATCCAGTAGAGTAATATGGAATACTCTTGAGTGATGATGTGGACCAAGGAGGGGATACAAGCTTACAAGACAAAGCCAAGGAGTAAGAGGCATTGAAGGGAATTGGAGGATCCATGACAAGATCCAAGACTAAGAGAATGAAGCAAGCTTTGGAAGGCTTAATAATGGAGCTCAAGGAAAAGGAGTATAAATGCACAATGGAGGCAACAACTAAATGGATCACATTCCTTCAACTTGAAAGTGAAATTGAGCCAACATGAAGACAAAACTTGAAGGCCTAAATCTACATGATCCAAGATGCATTTAAGGGCTATAAGTGTCCAATTTTCGTAGGTATTTTTGGGAGAATTTTTTGAAGTGACTTTTGATGTCTTTTGGTGGATTTTTAATGCTTTTTGGCAGTTCCTAAGCTAGTATTAGGGAATTGTGGGAAATAAATATCATGCATGCATGCATGCATGATAATGGTGCATAATTAGTGCCTAGTGGGTCTTAGTGGATATTAAAAGCTTAGTGGGAAGTGTGGTAGAGGTTAATGTTTCAACCTTCACTAAGTCTATATATAGGAGAACTCTTGTTGGCTAAGGCATGTTGAGTTTGAATGAAATCAGAGTTTTCTCTATTGTGAGAGCTTCCTTTGGTTCTTAGGCAAAGAACTAATCTTGATCTTATCAAGGCAACTTGTGGCGATCAAAACCCCCATGACTTATCACTCACCTTCTCATCTTTCTTGAGTGTGGCGTCAATATCTTTCCCTACATCTGAATATCAAGGCGATCCGTTCCAAGGTGCTTATCAAGTGATCACCTATGTGAGAAAGAAGTGGGGCCGCTTTGAATAGATTTGGAAGACACAAATCTTAAACTTTCTCACAGAACCAAACGTATTTATGGCCAAGAACGAACACACTCATAAGAACTGAATTACATCAGAGAAAGTCTTGTGTGAAATGTGTCAATGCTTATATAAATGGTCGATTGGTTCAAAGACATCGCGTCTACTAAATCAACCAATAAGCAAACATATTATTATAAAGGAAGGTTCAAAGAATAAAACCTAGCTATCCTATGCCAGACTTTACTGCTAAAAGCTATCACATACCAGTTTCTATTCATGTGGGGGATTGTTGGAAATATGAATGGAAACAATGAAATGGAAGGATGGAGAAGACCCTCATATGGAAGAGTTTAGTCCCACATTAGTAGTTGAGGGGCAACTTGGTTAGTTTATATTGTATCACAAGCATTGATGTTGTGGACAAATGCAAAGGGAGAGACTCTCTCTCATGCGTGGGTGCGCAGGGGGGTGCAAATCTAGGGCCCGGATTGCACTGCTCGCAAGGTAACTTGTGTGCGAGCGCGACCTGCGTGCGTCAAATGTCGGACCGATCAAAGCATAATTTGCCCAAGCGGATCAACCAATATTTTACCATTCCTTTCATTTTTTGAAACGGTGGCTGCAGTGAAACGGATAAGAGTTATTACCTGGCATTGAAATGACCAGAGTTAATTACCTGACATTTCGAATCAAGTCATCAATTCTACCATTAACCTCCAATTAATTGGAAATATGGTGCGAGGTTATAAAAGAGGCAGCAAAGGGAGACCATGGGAAGAGAATTCTCGATCCATCACTTCTCTTTTCTCTTTCCTCTGCTTCCCCCTGTGATAGCCTTCGAGTGTAATCAGTTCGTCGAGAACGATCTGTGCTTGATCGTTTCTCCGGTTCTGTCGTCGTATCTTAGGAAATAGACGTCCGTCATGACCTCTAAGTACCACCGGAGGGAACGAATCTGTTTTAAGGAAATTGCGTTGAACGTAGGCCTCGGCAGCTTGGCTCGGCAGTCGCCCACTCGGCCCAGCAACTCGCCTCAGCACTCGGCCACTCGGATCGGCCACTCAGCTCGGCAGCTCGGTTCGGCAGTCGTCCACTCAGCCCAGCAACTCGCCTCGGCACTCGGCCACTCGGCTCGGCTACTCAGCTCGGTAGTCGCCCACTCGGCCCAGCAACTCGCCTTGGCACTCGACCACTCGGCTCGGCCACTCAGTTCAGTTCGACAGTCGCCCACTTTGCCCAGCAACTCGCCTCAGCACTCGACCACTCGGCTCAGCCACTCAGCTCAGCAGTCGCCCACTCGGCCCAGCAACTCGCCTTGGCACTCGACCACTCGGCTCGGCCACTCAGCTCGGTAACTCGGCAGCTCAGCCACTCGGCTCGGCAGCTTGGCAACTCGGCAGCTTGGCCACTCGTCTTGGCAGCTCGGCCACTCGGTTGAGCAGTCGGCCACTCAGCTCTCTCCGACAAAGTTCTCTACATCTACAACCTGATTGCAATCCAGCAACAAACTTAATAATTTCTATGCGCTTATTTCAATTTAATCTTTTTACTACAACGATGCAAGGAGGTGCAGTGGAGCAGCAGGAAGGGAGCTTTGACATAGAGTGATAGAGAACATGGAGGGAGCGTGGAGGGCAGTTGAAAGACATGGATTTGAGTTGAATGGGAAAGAGGAGAGGAGTGTAAGTGAGCCTCTGCTTAGGAAGCTCACCAGGAACACCACTTCACAGATAGCCATTGTTGGTGCCAACGTCTGCCCCATTGAGAGCTTGGACTACAAGTATGATTTTTAGTGTGTTTTGGGTGTGCGTAAGTTTCCAAGTACCGTTCTCTACTCTGTTTTATGGTGCCCAAGCACAATTTGGTTGCTCTAGCAAACTTGCACCATTAAAATTCTCAAACTTGTATCTAATCTGGATAAATTTTGGAACTACACAATGAATAAGATTTGGGTATAGTATTTTATTTTTCAGACACGAATGACATCAAGTTGTAATTTAGTTATGCTAACTTGTTGAAACCACTTACATGAGCTTATATGTATTGCAACTAGGTCCATTCTGGAACTACATGATGATTAGGATTTGGGTATTAATTTTCATTCATGAATTACGTCCTAAATTAGAATTTTGGTATACCAACTTATTGAAACTACTTACGTGAACTTATATATATTGCAATTGGATCCATACGTTAGATTAATTCCATGAAGAATGAAGAAGTGCTGTCTAGGGTTCCTAATGACATTTTTAATCAAGAATGTTTAGTTTTTTTTATTATTCTTGCTTAAAATTAGCATTCTTTCATCTAATTTCTTTTTGTGTCACCCTTTTTATCCAATCTCCACTAGTGACACTATAACCAGGACACCTCTGTGAGGTGCATTACCATAGGATGGCGTCGACGTCATTGTAGGATTAATAATATTATATAATGATATGGGAGGGATAGTTGGTCCCCATGTGGTAGAGAGTTCAAAAGTAAAGTTGAGTTGTAAGTTAGAAGTTATACACAGCTCAGCCCAATTGAGTTGTAAGTTAGAAGTCATACACAGCTCAGCCCAATCAAGATAGGAACAAGTAGAATTTTTAAATCGACATATTAAGGTGGAGTTGCTCAGAAAGTTGTCCAGTGGACCAAAGAGAACCTATAAAAACAACTCAATTTATAAGTCAAGCAAGATCTGCTCATCCACTTTAGTTTGCTATTATCGGTATTTTTATTTTATTACATTATTTCTAATAAGATAATTTATGTGTAACAATCTCCTATATTTTATAATCATCTCCTCCTCTTCGAAAGTTCTTTGGAATGAGAATTTTAGTAATTTACCCACCGAGATAGTCCAGAATGAATTTTGGGACTTGGAGTTAGTACTGAATATTCGATTAAAATTGAATCGAATTAAATTTTTTTGAACTAATCAAATCGATTGAATTTTTCAGATAAAAATCGAACAAATTGAATCGATAAAATAACAATTAATTTGATCAAAAATTAAATTAATTGAAATAATTAAAATTTTCAAATATTATGGGAGCTTTATCGATTAATTAAAGATTTATAGGTTCATTTAATTAAGAATTTATTGATTATTTTTTTATTTAGATTTATTTGATTTAATCAAATAAAAAATTTTAAAATCAAAACTGAAACCGATTTATAGGTTCATTTAATCAAAAATTTATTGATTATTTTTTTATTTTGATTTATTCGGTTTAACCGAATAAGAAATTTAAAATTGAAATCAAAATCAAATTGAATTAACCGAAAGAATTGATTTTTTTTTTTAAATTAAAATTTCAAAATAATTGAATTAAATTTTTAAATTTGATCGATTTATTCGAACTTCTGCTCACCCCTACCTACTTCAACATAAACACCAAGCTAATTCAATCAATTCTATTAATCATTTTAATTTAAAAATATTTAATAATTAATTTTTAATAAAAGAGAAACTTTATAAAGTATAAAAAAAGTCTCGTGACTAAATTTTGCTACGTTACTGATAGTTGTAATTAAGTATAATTTAATTTTTTTTATAAACATAAATTTTTTTTAATAGTATGAGCTGTTGGGTTGCAAAGATGTAAACATAGTCCCACATCTAAACTACATGGAAAAGATCATGGAGTTAAAAGGATGGAAAGTATCTCCATTGGTATGAGGTCTTTTGGGGAGAGCCCAAGAATAAAGCCATGAGGGCTTAGGCCCAAAGTAAACAATATCATGTCATTATGGAGATATTTTGATTCCATCGGTTTTAACAAGTTGTATCAGAGCGAGATCGCTCTTTACCGGACTAATCGCCGGATGAGCCATGATCCAGATCTAACCATGTGGTTTGAACCTTAAACAAAGGAAGTGGGTACTCCCGTGTCTGAATCAAGAGGAACAGACACCAGGTGAGAAGTCCTAGTAGGTTGGGTGGACCGAGGGACAAAAAGTCCGAGGACCAGACACCAGGTGAGAAGTCCTAGTAGATTGGGTGGACCGAGGGGCAAAAAGTTCAAGTTGCAACTAGGTGGGAAGTCCTAGGTAGGTCGGGTGGACCGAGGGGCAAAAAGTCCTAGCTGCTGTTAGGTGGGAAGTCCTAGTAGGTCGGGTGAACCGAAGGGCAAAAAGTCCTAGTGGGTCGAGGATTGCAACTAGGACATCAAAAACGACGTTGAGGGGGGTCTGTGGTCCTTTGTTTGAGGGGGGATTGTTGGGTTGTAAGGGTGCAAAAATAGTCTCACATCTAAAGTACATGGAAAAGATCATGGGGTTAAAAGGATGGAAAGTATCTCCATTGGTATGAGGTCTTTTGGGGAGAGCCCAAGAACAAAGTCACGAGAGCTTAGGCCCAAAGTGGACAATATCATACCATTGTGGAGATATTTTGATTCCATCAGTTTTAACATGAGCAACTATATTAAACTATATTTTCTTTAAAAAATTAAAAATATAGAAATGTGAGGTATGAATCCTTGTGCCTCTCACATGCTAAATGAGTACTTTACCATTTGAGCCACATCTCGAATAGACTCAAATTAATTGAATCGAATAAATCAATTTTTTTTAACTAATTGAATCGATCGAATTTTCAAATAAAAATTGAACAAACCGAATCAATAAAATATCAGTTAATTTGGTAAAAAAATGAATTAATCGAAATTATTAAAATTTTTAAGTATTATGAGAGATTTATTAATTAATTAGAGATTTATAAGCTCACTTAATTAGAAATTTATCAATTATTTTTTTATTTTAATTTATTCAATTTAATCGAATAAGAAATTTTAAAATCGAATCGAATTAATTGATATAATTAATTTTTTTGAAAATTTAAAATTTTAAAATAATCAAACTAAAATTTTAAATTCGATAGTTTAGTTTAATCAAATTTTCTCTCACCCTTACCTACTTCAACATATGCAAGAAACTAATTCAATCGTTTTATTAATTATTCTAATTTAAAATATTTAATAATTAATTTTTAATAAAAGAGAAATTTTATAAATCATAAAAAATTAAATTTTGCTATGTTATTAATAGTTGTATTTAAATATAATTTAATTTTTTTATTTTAAAAATTATATTTTTATATTGTGAGCATCTATATTAAACTACAATTTTTTAAAAAATTTAAAAAGATGGAGATGTAGACTACAATAGTATTCAACTAATTTACTATTTGAGCTACATCCCTTTAATTGATTGTTAATACCAAACTAATTTAATCAATTTTATTAATTATTCCAATTTGAAAGTATTTCTCGTTGCTAAATTTTGCTATATCTCTCGAACCTCTAGTGCTCTACCATTTGAGCTACATCCTCTAATTAATTGTTAATATCAAACTAATTTTATTAATTATTCCAATTTAAAAGTATTTAGTAATTAATTTTTAACAAAAGAGAAATTTTATAAAGCATAAATATTCTTCCCCAAACCTCTCGCATGCTAACTCTACCATTTGAGCTACATCCCCTAATTAATTAGTAATACCAAACTAGTTTAACTAATTTTATTAATTATTTCAATTTGAAAGTATTTAGTAATTAATTTTTAACAAAAGAGAAACTTTATAAAGAATAAAAATTCTTCCCCAAACGTCTCACACAAATATTTTTGCTAAGCGAGCACTCTACTATTTGAGTTACATCTCCTAATTAATTAGTAATACCAAACTAATTTAATCAATTTTATTAATTATTCCAATTTAAAAGTATTTAATAATTAATTTTTAATAAAAGAGAAACTTTATAAAGCATAAAAATTCTTCACACAAATATATGTAATGGAGACGATATCAATCCCCATAGCTCTCACATGCTTCTGTTATTTGAACTACATCCCCTAATTAATTGATAATACCAAATTATTTTAATCAATTTTATTAATTATTTCAATTTAAAAGTATTTAGTAATTAATTTTTAATAAAAGAAAAACTTTATAAAACATATAAATTCTTCCCCAAACATCTAAAACAAATATTTCTAATGGAGATGCAGAGTATCAATCCTCATACCTCTCGCATGCTAAGCAAGTGCTCTACCATTTAAGCTGCATCCCCTAATCAATTGATGATACCAAACTAGTTTAATCAATTTTATTAATTATTTCAATTTAAAAGCATTTAGTAATTAATTTTTAATAAAAGAGAAACTTTATAAAATATAAAAATTCTTCCCCAAACATCTCAAACAAATATAGATTTCTAATGGAGATGCGGGGTATTAATCCCCATACCTCTCACATACTAAACAAGCGCTCTACCATTTGAGCTACATCCCCTAATTAATTGTTAATACCAAACTAGTTTAATCAATTTTATTAATTATTTCAATTTAAAAGTATTTAATAATTAATTTTTAATAAAAGAGAAATAAAAATTCTCTAAATTTTGCTACGTATCCCCGGTACCTCTCACACAAAAAATTCTAATAGAGATGCGTGCACTCTGCTATTTGAGTTACGTCTCCTAATTAATTTTTAATACCAAACTAATTTAATCAATTTTATTAATTATTAGAATTTAAAAGTATTTAAAAATTAATTTTTAATAAAAGAGAAACTTTATATAGCATAAAAAATTCTCGTTAAATTTTGCTACATTGCTAATAGTTGTATTTAAATATAATAGGCTTAAAAAATAATTTTTTTTGTTGTGAGCTACTAAATTTTGCATATTAAGCGAGCGCTCTACTATTTGAGCTACATCCCCTACTTCTAATGTTGAATATACGGTTAAAACCAAACTGAACTGAACCGAATTAATTGAAACAAAACAAATCAAATTTTTTCAAATTGACGGAACCAATCAAATTTTTAAATAAAAATCAAACAAATCGAGCAAATAAAACATTAGTTAATTCGGTCAAAAATTAAATGAATCAAAATTTTCAATTATTATGGGAGATTTACCTATTAATTAGAGATTTATAGGTTCACTTGATTAGGAATTTATTAATTTTTTATTTTGATTTATTCGATTTAATCGAATAAGAAATTTTAAAACTGAATCGAAATAACTGATATACTAAAATAACTTGATTTGGGTAGGAATTTTCACTTGGCGCTTGACTCTCAACTCTGAGACTTCTATCACTTGGAGTTTGAAGACGTGGTTAACTGAGAAGGAAAAGGAAGTGGGGTGACATGGTACTACCCAAATCAGCATGTGGTCTCCCGCATCCTGACGTGGGGAACTGAGGGTCGTGGGTGCCTCCCTTTATGTTAATGAGGTAGTATAAAAAGAGGTTCGTTCTTGCCGGCACATGTATGCTCTCACAATTCCAACAACACCTTGTCTACTTCATTACTTTTTCTTCTCTTTCATTCTCCGATCATTGGGGTTAACTTGAGTGTCGGAGTGGCTGCGCCAAGGTCCACCTTGGCCTCCATCTAATGCTCTTTGAGTGCTGTAAAGAATCCTCGAAGTTGGTGCATTTCCAACCCAATGAATATTGTTTCGAAGACCTCTGATCTGTCACCAGCCTCCCCATTGGTGTTTTCCTGTCCTTGATCTCAACCCGAATCATATAGAAAATGGGAGGAAGAAGGAAAAAAGAAGTGGGAAAATTTTAAAAAATTTAATATAATCTTTATTAAAAAAATCCTCTAGTTATTAGTCTTTCCCTTAGTCTCTATTAACTTATTTGATGAAGGTATCTAATTGCAATACTTATGTAAATTCATATGTGAGTCTAGTTTGGGTTCCCATTGCAACATATGGTATGTTCATAGATAAAACACCATGTTTGACATAATATTTTGACTTTTTTATTAAATCAGTTGTTTTATAAATTTTTATTTTTTATTTGTAATTTTAATAGAAGTTAACCTTTCGCTAAATTTGTAATAACAACAAATCAAAACATTATTATAATCATTTTTGTCATCAAAGAATTCTTGTGAGCATCCTTATATAAAATATTTTAATTGTCATACTGTCTTTTTGTTTGAGCCTTTCTTTTATGTTGTATTGATTGTGAAAAATGATCTTTTTAAGGAAGACTGGCGGTCAAGGAAAAAGGTTCAAATATTTCAGTACATTGTACTCAAGTGAACTCTCTCTCTTTTGATTGGCTTGACAACAGGGCTTGTAGGATCTTTTAATTTTACTTATGTTCATTATTCATCAATAAGTAGATCCTTAATTTTATATGATACATAAAATTAGGTCCCTACTCCCCCTAAGTTACTCAGAAATTATAAATATCTATTTGTTACAATTATACTTCTATTGTAGGATCTCTTAAGCACTTTGATTAGCAAAATTGTCAACTGGTCATTTAGATGACAAACAATGTGATAACTTTATTGGATAATTTGAGTTGCACCTTCAATCAATTTCTATTGTTGCCCTCTTGTGAAAATATTATAGTTTGGTTAGATACATCTGTTCTGAAGGATAGTTTTTGATTAACAAACATCATCAGACATTAATTGATTGTAAATGGACCATAGGCTTGCTTATAAAACTTTTCGATATAGAAATCTGTGTACCATCCTTTAGTTTTAGGCAAGCTGCAGTTCGCATTTGAATCCAAAAAATATTTTAAAGGTCCATAACTTACGGCACAATGACAATAACGCATGTTTCTAATGTTGGCGGTTTATGTAACCGCCCACCGGCGGTTTATGTAACCGCCCACCGGCGGTTTCGCTTTGTGCACTAATCTGCCCACCACCATCACTCCACGATCGCTGCACGAAGTGCACTACATGCACTCTGATGATTGCAGCCTCTCCCTATAAAAGGGAGAGGAAGGCTTTGCAAATAGGGGGAAGGGAGTGAAGAGAGCATACCTGTGTGTGCGTCCAAGTGAAGAAGTGCCTGTTGAGTGTGAGCATCTAGAGGAGTCTTCAAGCGGTGCTGCTGGAGAAGAGGAAGAACTCCAAAAACTCCGACGGATTTGGTTTGTGGAAACAAAGAGTTTTCCATCCGTGATCACTCTTCCGACAGAAGCTCTGTCGCCAGAGCTGGAGTCGAGGCATGCTTCAACAGGTATTATTCTACATTGGTATCAGAGCATGAAGTAGATTTTAGTTTACCTGTTCCGACGTCCCAAGTGGCGGTGCACTAGCGCTGCTCGGGATTTTTCTGTTCGGCTCGTCTCTGCTCTTGTGCAAAGACAACAATAGACGCACGCACTGCCCGCGGCAGCACACAGGTGTTGTCTTCGGCCAGCGACGCGTCCTCCTGATGCCGGCGAGGCTGACAAGGAGTCGGCTGGCTGGCATAGCAGGCCCTGTTCGCATTTCTCTATTTTTTTTCCGTCCCTGTTTTGGCCGGCAACGGATTCGGCAGCACTGATGAGGGCCGGCGAGCTTGACATCGGCGAGGCCGGCTCAGGCTGCAAGTAGATAACTTGGTGTCTGTGAGACACAGAAGACCATGATTATCGGTCCCTTGTGAATTATAAACTAAGGCTCACAACCAAGATGACTTTGGACAAACTATCGGGAACGGTTGTAGTGTAATTCGGTGACTGTCTGTCTTGACTGTAGAATTACACTAGTGCACTTTGTGTGTATTGAGTAGGACCATTGAGGTTGTTCGATTTACACTGACCCGCAAATTGAACAAGACCTCTGTTATTATACTTATGCACTCTTAATCTCAATGTAATAAATGGGCACCTATACTTAGTAATTATTGCTTTGATTTACCAAAGGGTGAGATCTTTTCGTCAGATCAAATATTCTCGGTAAGTTGGGTGATGTTGCTATCTATACGGTGTGCCATTAATTATAGAAGGAATCCGTGTCCCAGTAGGGCTGATGATGTCCCCTTGGAGAGCTCATAAGGATTGTCAAGTCAAATCTTGCAAGTGGACTTGGTCCGGCTGACAATAAGGTTGAGTGGTACTATTCAAGGTCTTAGATGTCGATTATTGAGTTGTCAGTGAACTCAGATAATTGACGGACATACGATATCTTAAACACGGGGAGCAATGCATAAAATAATAAGAAGGAACCCATAACGTAATTTGGGGATTGGATTGGTAGTGCAACAATGATCCTCTAGTGGAATGGATCGTTGTTGATGGATGTAGGTGTGTATTCGGGGTTGAATACGGGATCCGAAATCCATCAGAAGGCCAGATCCAATACCTCCTCGAGGTCCCTACTATAGCCTAAAGACATCTTCAAAAGGATGCAATCAAACGGATGAGATTAGTTCTCAGCCGTCGGATGAGATTTAATCTCAACCGTTGGATGAGATTAGTTCTCGACCGTAGGATGAGTTAATGGATGAGATCAGCTTGTATCCGTGGGATTAGATCAAGTTGCATCCATTGGATCGAAATAAATAAAGAAGATTGAAAGAGAATAGATTAGAACCGTTGGATGAGATTAAGTCGCGTCCGATGGACGAGATCTCTCCGGTTCGGTTTTAATTCTCTTTGGAAGGAAGAATCGGTTCACGAGGTGAACCAAGGATGGTTCTATGAACCACACGCCCAAGCCATCAAATTGCAGTCGTTGGATCGGAGCAATTAAGTTATATTAAAAGAGATTATATCGTAACCGTTAGATGAGATTAAGTTGCATCCGACGGATGAGATCTCTTCGGTTCAGTTTTATTTTCTCTTTTTATATAAAGTTGGTTCAATGGATGAACCAAGGGTGGCCGGCCACATCTAGATGAGGATAAGGTTGATTTCATTTTTTTTATAAAAAAGAAAAACCAAATCAAAAAGATCCGACGGCTAGAAACCAAGCAAGCTAATCCAAGGGCCAAGATTTAAGATGTTTCTATAATTTGGAATTGGTTCATTGAATCAATCCAAATTGGAATAAATCTTTGGAAGGGGCGGCCAAGACTTGGTGTTGGCGTGGTGGCTATAAAAGGGAGAGGGTTGGGCGGCACAAGAAGACAAGACAAGAGAGGAGAGATCGAAACGATTCGAAGGCCTCTCTTCTTCTCTTCATTGTCGCCGCCCCTCTCCTTCTTCTTCTTCCTTTTCTTTTTCTTCTTCTTCCACCGCCCCCTTCTCCTTCTTCTCTTGAGGTGGCCGAACCTCCTTCCCAAGGTGGTGGCCGGATCCAAGCAAAGAGACGAGACAAGGCGAAGTTGCTGCGAGAAGAAGAAAGGCGATCCAAGGCATCTTCATCCGGAGGTTGCAGTTCTTAGTTCTGGAAGATCGTTGTCCACCCAACGTCCAGGAAGAAGATAGGAATACAACGGAAGGCTTCGAGGTCATCAACAAGGTTCGAGTAAAATTTATTTTCCGCAGTTTTAATTTTACTTAGAACTAGTCTTAGAAACCGTAGTTAGTAATTTAGGAATCGGCGATCCTGAAGGATCGATTGACTTAGTCTTTTGTAGACTTTGTCAATTGATCCAGGCGGGATAAAATCTTTGTCCTTTGGGGTTCTATGCTTTTCGGAGCGGATAAAATCCGGAACATAGGACGGAGATCCGGAACACCAACAAGGGGTCAGCTGCCTATGTTCATGATAACTCTCATAAATATGGAAAACTGGGACCTAGAGGTAAGAAGTGTATCTTTATAAGGTATTCTGATACTTTTAAAGGTTATGTTTTCATTGGTGAGCAGCAAGATGGAACTATATCTGAAATAGAGTCAAGAGATGTCACTTTTATCGAAACTGAGTTCCCAACGAAAGGTGATGTTGATAAAACAGTTCCTCTATTTGAGGAGGATGAGACATTATCAACCAAAGAGGTGTCTATAGAGATGTCTGAACCTAGTCAACCAAGTGGAAGTAATTTGCCTAGTCATGAGTTGACTTCTCAACAGCCCAACTTACGAAGAAGTATTCATAAAATCAAACCTAAGAAAAGGTTTGACATTGAGAATGAGGCATTGGTGACACTCCCAGTTGACGATGATGAACCTCAATCTGTTGAGGAAGCATTGGGATGTAGAGTTAGAGAAAAGTGGAAAACTGCAATGGATGAAGAGATGGAGTCTATGAAAAAGAATCATGTTTGGGACTTAGTCGATCTTCCTCCTGGCCGAAAGGCTATTGGGAATAAATGGATTCTCAAAATAAAAAGGAAAGCTGATGGATCGATTAACAGATACAAAGCTCGATTAGTTGTAAAATGATTTACCCAATTGGAGGGTATTGACTTTGAAGAGACATTTTCTCCCGTAGTAAAATTTGTATCAATACGAGTTATTTTGGCCTTTGTGGCACATTATGACTTAGAATTACATCAGATGGATGTAAAAACCGCTTTCCTTAATGGTGAACTTGATGAGGAAATCTATATGGTTCAGCCAGAAGGTTTCATTGTTGAAGGCCAAGAGGATAAAGTATGTAGACTTAAAAAATCTATATATGGGCTAAAGCAAGCATCAAGGCAATGGAACATAAGATTTAATGAAGTCATTTTATCTTATGGTTTCGAAATGATCAATGAGGATCATTGCGTTTTCCTGAAAAAAGAAAAAGAAAAGTATGTCATTTTATCATTATACGTTGATGATATGTTGATAGCTGGAAATGACATAAGATTTGTGAATAAAATCAAGAAGTGGTTATCATCACAATTTGATACAACAGATATGGGGGAAGCCGAGTACATCTTAGAAAGATCATTAGAGATCGTTCTAAAAGACTTTTGGGTTTGTCTCAAGAGACTTATATTAATAAGATGTTACAACAGTTCGGCATGTCTGAGTGCAACATAGAACAGACACCTATTATGAAAGGTACTGTTCTGAGCAAAAGTATGTGTCTCAAGACTCCTAATGAAATAATCGAAATGAATAAAAGACCATATGCCAGTGCTATTGGTAGTTTAATGTACACTATGTTGTGTACACGTCCCGATATCAGCTATGCTGTTGGCTTAGTGAGCCGGTTCTAGTCAAATCCAGGACCGAGACACTGGAAGGCAGTGAAAAGGATTTTCAGATATCTGAAGGCCGGACAGATTATTATCTCTATTTTCAAGGATTAGATATGAGCCTAAAGGGCTATTCAGATGCAGATTGGGCTGGGGACCTGGATGATAGAAAATCCACATCAGGCTATGCATTCTTATTAAATGGTGGCGCCATCTCCTGGAACAACAAGAAACAGGCTTGTGTAGCCTTGTCAACAATGGAAGCTGAATATGTGGCATGTTCAGCTGCTGTGCAAGAAGCAGTCTGGTTGAGAAGGTTCCTGAAACATCTGAAGATTGCTGAAGACAGTGGGAGTCTGGTTATTGTCTATTGTGACAGTCAAGCTGCAATAGCTTTCTCAAAGGATCCCAAATATCACAGCAAGGGCAAGCATATAGCTATCAAATATAACTTTGTAAGGGATATTGTGGCAAAAAGAAAAGTGGTTCTTAAGTATATCCCTACTCGTGCTATGCTTGCAGATCGTTTTACTAAGCCAATACCAAGAGAATCATTTTGTGAACATGTAAAGTCTTTGGGACTTCGTAGAATGTAACAATGACAATCAAAGATTATAATTTGATTGAGTAATTTGTCATAATCTATTCAGTGTATGTGTTTGAGTTACATTCATATAAGATCTCGGTGAGCATGTTGGCAGGTAGTGATTGGTCCTCTCACATGGACAATCATCTCTATTTGTTATGTATGAATAGAGGTAAGACCGGTGTTTATAGTTCAGCTTATGTAGTTGTTAGCTTGTGTAGCTATAAAATTGTTACAAAACTATAAGCTGGGGTCGCCTTGATAATTGGATCAAGATGAGATCATTTAAAGTTTAGTGATCAAAGTAAATGTTCCCACCATTTACTAAACCTGTTAGTAGCCAGATTTCAATTCATATGTTGGATTCAGGATTAAACATTGGGAATGTTTAGATCGAAATCTGTACGATGTTTAATTGTGAAAAAACATGCGTTCTTTTCTGTAAAGAAGATAACATCGTAGCATGTGATTCATACCACATGTGCTAAGACGATAATTAGGATAGTAGGAGAATGGATCCCTGCTTCTCTACTATGTGAGCCCTATGAGATTATATGTTAATCTCAGTATTTATCTTGAGTGACTATTTAGCTGTTTACTTGAAATTTTAATTAGGGTCTGCTACTTTAGCATGTAAACCTATGACTATGGTTGATTCGGTCTATGGAACATGATTAGGAAAGCGACTGATTAAAATGAATAGACTCAAGCTAAAAAGGAAGATTAAATAAATTCACATTTATTTGAGAATATTCACTGGACGATCCATTTCTGTTATGTATGGAAATGAATGTGAATATTATGGATATGAAACATGCTCTTGACATGATAGTCAAACTGAGGGGTTAGAGATGTTCATATTGATGTGAATAAATATTATTTAATCTGGATAAATAGAAAGACATGATGTGTCTAGGAAAATGATTTTGTACCATTGGAGAATGGCTATGTGTCACCTGGATGATGGTTGTGTATCATCGGACAAATGACTATGTGTCATTCAGATAATAGTTATGTACTATTTAGAGCGGCTAAGTTAGGTGTAACAACTTTCTTAGCATTGATCGCTCTATGAGCAGCTATGTAAGGTGTAACAACTTTCTTAGCAATAAATGCTCAATGTGCTTGTTGTCGCACGAACCATTTTCCTATGTATGAATTGGTTGTTCTTACCGTCTATATGACTGTGCATTCCGGTTATATTTAGTCTACGTGATTAGACACCTCTTAATGGTCTTAGTGACCAGTTGCCTTTGTGGTTTCACTTGGACAAGTGGGAGATGTTGGCGGTTTATGTAACAGCCCACCGGCGGTTTATGTAACCGCCCACCGGCGGTTTCGCTTCGTGCACCAATCCGCCCACCACCACCACTCCACGATCGCTGCACGAAGTGCACTACATGCACTCTGATGATTGCAGCCTCTCCCTATAAAAGGGAGAGGAAGGCTTTGCAAATAGGGGGAAGGGAGTGAAGAGAGCATACCTGTGTGTGCATCCAAGTGAAGAAGTGCCTGCTGTGTGTGAGCATCCAGAGGAGTCTTCAAGCGGTGCTGCTGGAGAAGAGGAAGAACTCCAAAAACTCCGACGGATTTGGTTTGTGGAAACAAAGAGTTTTCCATCTGTGATCACTCTTCCGACAGAAGCTCTGCCGTCGGAGTCGGAGTCGAGGCACGCTTCAACAAGTATTATTCTACATCTAACACATGGTTCAGTGCAGGTACTTGGTAGCATTTTCAGTCTACAGTGGTATCAATGTAATTTTGGCAGCAGCTGCAGCTGCCCTTTGTGCTTATGTTGCACCTGCTGCTGCTGGGTCAGGCATACCTGAAGTTAAAGCATATCTCAGTGGAGTTGATGCTTAATCCATACTAGCTCCTAGCACACTTTTTGTGAAGGTGAGTTTTTTCAAGTTCTGTAGTTTGAACGTTGCTAATTTAACTACACCATCCAATGGCTTATTGGCTAAAGGTAGAAATTTAGAATATCTTTCAAGTCCTTAAAATCATGTTTAGATGTTTCAGAGAAAAAGAAAACATATAGTTGGTTGGTGGTAGAAAGTAACAAAAAATGTTTGACAGTTCATGTCTTTGTACAACCAGTTATTCACTGCAAAGAAATTTGCTTACACTTCCCGTTCTTCGAATATTTGGGTCAATTGCTGGAGTTTCTGCTGGATTTGTGCTAGGTAATGAGGAGCCAATGGTACATACAAGCGCTTGCATTGCCAACTTATTAGGTTAGGGTGGATCTCGCAAATAACATCTCACATGGACATGGCTCAGATACTTAAAAAATGATAGGGATCAAAGAGATCTTATAACGTGTGGATCTGCAGCAGGAGTGGCTGCCGCCTTCGGAGCACCTGTTGGAGGCGTGCTCTTTGCTGTTGAAGAAGCAGCTTCTTGAACAATATAAGTATTCATTTCTCTGTATTGCAATCATTATATCAAGATTATATTTGTAGCCATGAATGGGCAACTCTGATACCTTAGTCATATAGAATCAAACAAAGATTATGTTTCTTCGTCTAGCAACAGCAATTTGGGTAGCTTTTTCCTCAAAGATTAGATACTGCACTTGAACAAGTCGTAACAGACAGAAGTGCAGTGTTAAACTTCAATGCTCTAAGAATTTAAGGTTCTTGTATGTTCTATGTTTAAAAGTGGCGAGATATAGAACATACAGGCGTTAAGAACTCTTGGTAGCTACTGATTTATGGTCAAATGAGTATCTTTAAGCCTCAAGAACTTTATTATTTGATTAGTTACTCTGAACTTTTTTTTCTTAGGTGGTGAAGTGCTCTTCTGTGGAGGACTTTTTTCACAACCGCTAATGTTGTAGTAGTACTGAGAGGCTTGATAGAGTATTGCCATGGCGGAAAATGTGGATTGTTTGGTGAGGGAGGACTAATAATGTTTGATGTTAGTTCAAGTGTTTCAAGATATAGCAATCAAGATCTGCTAGCTATCATTTTTATTGGATTAATTGGTGGAGTATTTGGAGCCCTCTTCACAGGACCCTTCGAACATACAACTTTATCAATGTGCAAGTCTATTGCCATAAAATTGCTGTTATGTATCACTCGCTATATAGAAAACATAATTCTCACTTGGAAAGCACCGAGTTGATTACACTAATCCACTTGATTGCAGGAAAGGTGCCCTATTCAAGATTCTCCTTGCTATCATCATATCTGTCCTCACATCATGCTGCTCTTTCGGCTTACCTTGGTTTATCAGCTCCATTCTTTGTAATTTCAAGAACTTCTAGTGTCCCCCAGGTCACTACAATGATCTTGCTTCTCTATTCCTCCACCAATGATGATGCCATCCGCAACCTCTTCAGTGGAGGCACCTATGAAGAATTCCATATGTCCAACCTTTTCGTCTTCCTTGCTGCAATTTTCTGCCTTGGAGTAACATATGGCATTGCTATTCCTTCTGGTCTTTTCATTCCAGTTATCCTTGCTGGTGCTACTTATGGAAGGATAATTGGCACTCTTATGGGTCCAATATCAAACCTTGACACAGGTCTCTTTGCCCTGCTTGGAGCAGCAACTTTCCTTGGTGGAACTATGAGAATGACAGTTTCTGTATGCGTTATACTCCTCGAGTTAACTAATGATCTTCTAATGCTGCCTTTGGTTATGCTAGTCCTCCTATCCAAGACAGTAACCGATTGCTTTAACAAGGGTGTCTATGACCAGATGATCAAGATGAAGGGGCTTCCATTTATGGAGGCCCATGCAGAACCCTACATGAGGAACTTGGTAGCAGGGGACGTGATATCAGGGCCTCTGATTTCCCTTTCTGGCGTGGAGAGGGTAGGAAGCATAGTAGAAACACTGAGATTGACTGGTCATAATGGATTTCCCGTAATCAATGAGCCCCCGTTCTTAGATGCTCCTGAACTTGTGCTAGTTTCAAGGTCTCATTTACTTGTATTGTCGAAGGGAAAGATATTTACCAAGGGTGGAAACTGGGGTAGGAGAGGTGTTACAAAGATTTGGACCCTTCGATTTTGCAAAGGCTGGATAAGGAAAAGGATTGAAACTGGAAGATTTGAATTTGGCTGAGGAGGAAATGGATATGTTTGTTGATCTCCACTCGATCACCAACATATCACCCTACACAGTGGTTGAGACAATGTCCCTGTCTAAAACTGTTGCCCTCTTCAAGGAGCTCAGATTTCGGCGCCTATGTGTTGTGCCAAAGACTCCAGGGTTTATGCTAAATTTGTGTAGTGCATAAGTATAAATCCTGAAATTTTGATTTCTTTAGAACCCATAATACTTTTCCTGCCTCGTTTCATACTTTCATGCAGAAGCCCCCTGTTGTTGGAATTCTCACTCGGCGTGACTTTATGCCAGAGCACATCCTTGGACTATTTCCTCATCTCCCATACCGTCACAATAGTGGTTTTTATCATTACTATACGAGTTTTATGCCCAGTTTACTAGGAGGTACGGAAAGGGAAACTGAGGAAAATTTTCCTTTGCATGCATGCATCTACTGTTTACTTTTCTAAAATTTTACGAGGGAAGGGAAAGATAATCCATCAGCAGATCAATTTTTTTGCCAAAATCCATCTCCTCCAAATTGGACGGAAAGCGAAGGATAGAAAATAAAATGACACAAATATCCTTCTTTTCTTTTCTTGCTTTCCGCGTCTTCTTCGTCTAATCGAAGTCGTCGTCAATCGCTCCCAAGCTCGTGGCGCAGCGGCAAGCTCGTGGCGGTGAAGAAGTAGCCTCTCTCTTCCCGGCTCTCTCTCTCTTCGTCCTGCTCCTCGGGCTCACTCTCGAAGACCAGCCGGGTCTTCGATTTCGCCGGCCAGCTCTTCTCGCCGCAGAAGAAGGAGAAGGCAGGGGGAGGGGAACGACGAGGTTTCCCCCTGCGATGCAGGCGGCTGGGACGACGAGGAGGAGGAGGAAGAAGAGGGCGGGGCGAGAGAGGGGGCTTCGACGGTGGAGGGGGCGGAGGCGCTCGAGGGCAGAGAAGGCAGGCGGGGCGAGGGAGGGGCTCCGACGGTGGAGGGGGCGGAGGCACTCGAGGGCAGAGAAGGCAGGAAGGGCGAGGGAGGGGGCTCCGACGGTGGAGAGGGCAGAGGCGCTCGAGGTCGGAGAAGGCAGGCGGCTGACTCTGGCACGTCTGGCGAGCAGGGAAGGAGAGGGTATTGTGGTAAATAAATAATTTAATTTTTTAAATAAATAATTTAAGGCAAGGATGGATTTTAATCAAGGTAAACAAGCATAAGGGAGAGAAGAGGGGAGAAGATTCCTTTCCCTTTCCATATCCGTTTGTTTCATCCATCCATCGCCCACTCCTTCAGGTAAACAGAGCATTAGTATCTTAATGAGTTGTTAGGTCTCTTTATTTATTTATTTGAAGCAAAGGGTTGTACTACATGGATTATGATACTTGCTGCATAAAATGTACAAGCCAATATGAAGTTGTGTTCTTACCCATCTTTAAACTATTTTTTCTTTTTGCCAGAAAATTTTATTTTACCTCCATAGTTTATCATTTTTTATGAGTAAAAATCCCTTCAATTTTTTTTAAAGTAATCAAAGGGGTGCATCTTTTTATTTTTAGTCAAAAGAATGTTTTATTCCACTAATAACTTATATATAATTATTCAATTATCTTTTAATATATTATTTTACATTATTATCTCTTTTTATTCAATTCCATTAGTTAATTATATGAATTAAATAAATTTGCATTTTAACAGCTACGATATAGTAACTATGATTTTGTAATTGCTAAGGTAGTTATAGCAATTATAGTTCTTAATTGTTACAATGTAAATATTATTAAACAAAACAAGTTTATATTATAATAGTTATAAAATCATAACTACTAAAATACATTGTAGCAATTACAATTTAGTAGTTATGATTTCGTAACTATTAAGGTAGTTATAGCAATTATAGTTCATAGCTATTATAATGTAAATGTTATTGAACAAGACAAGTCTGTATTGTAACAATTATAATTTTATAATTATTATAATGTAAAAAATTATTAAAGAAGATAAATCTATATTATAGTAATTATGGTTTCTTAGTTGTTACAATATAAATGTTATTGAACAATATAAGTTCTAGTTATAACAATTACAAAATATTAAAGGCCTATAGTGTGAATATTATTGAATAACTCAAATCCGTCTGATATTATATTCAATGTATGTGACAAGAGATAATAATATCGAATACTATATTTGAGGATAACATTATCATTGTATATAGATTGTTCGTAGGATAGAGATTGAAAAAAAAATGAGTCGAGACATCTTTTTCTATTATTGCTCTTTTTTTATTATACCACTATAACTTAGAAGATTTTATTTTACTCAATGAAATTTACAAAAAGAGAATTTTTAATTTAATTCCATTTATCTTCGTGCGCTTATCATTCGTGGAGATTTAGAGTTTATTAGAGATCGTAAAGAAGCCAAATAGATAGGCAAAATCAAGGATGAAAAATCAATTCGTGGGGGCAGTGAAACTTGATTATACACATAACAAACATGCTTATGAAACCGATCATAATCCACCATCATAGGGGCAGTAGTCTCATGTTTGTTCCCTTATTGTTTCTTTAAAAGAGGGTCGAGTAGTGTCACCTTACTGTGTGCTCAGCGACTTGTGACTTGCTTCATCTTAGTGCTTAACACAGTGAATTGTTCAAGGACAAGAGTTTAAACATGAAGCACCTTACTTGAATTATTATGTGACCTTCACCCGAAATTCTTGCTTAGAAGCAACTTACCTTGTCCCCGGGGCAATAACATACATGGGTTGTAAAAGTATCACACGGCGTTAGCATGAATCAAAGAATGCTGGGCATCTGGATTGACCGTCGTATGCGCTTCCCGATTTATCCTGGTAGTCGGTGGAAAACTTCTGTAGGACCGGACCGACCACCTCCAAGATATAACTGGGATTATCATTTTTTTTGCAACTTATCTTATCTAACATATATGTAAAAGTACACATTAGCATGAATAACGAATCATCCTATACATTTTCTGTAATTCATTGCCTTCTTTTGCTCTTAGTTATTCATCAAGTTCGCGTGACGAACATTTTCTCCGTTATTCATTGCCATCTTTCGCTCCTAGTTTTTCATCCAAGTTAACTAAAGCATGATAAGAATAAGAACAAACTTTAAATAGAGAGGGATGAAAGCAAGCATACATTGAACCAATGAGAAGCAAGATATTTCATCTAGGGCGTGCAAAGATACACGACTTCTTTCTCCAAACTTGGTGCATTTTGCAGATGAAATCGCTTGAATACTTAAATTTTATTCTCAAATTTCAACAAGTTTGTAGAGATGTAGCATGGACATATCTCATTCGATGCCGATGCATAGTGTGGCACAATGTTCCCAGAGGTCCATGAATGGCAATCTCAGCAATAATCTGTTAGGCAGGATGTACAAAATGGATAGAAGGCAGCAGTTTGAATTTGTGTGTTCTCCTGCCTTCCATCATTCCAAAGTCTTGAGCAGTCTGAACAAGCCAGCGGCTTCCCTGATGCGCGAGAACTCGATGCAGAAGGCCTGGACTTCTATGAAGAGATCATGAACTGCATCATGGCAAACACCCAATTCACATAATCAAAATTCCGTTGCCATCTAGAAATAAACTAGCTACAATGTAAGGTAATACGCCCATAAATGATCGTGAATCAACAAAGTTTGGCAGAGAAAAACAGGTGTATGTCAGATGAAACACTTGATAAAAGAACGACTGGAAGTAAGAAAAAAATTTGATATGACAAAAAGATTGCAACAGAAGCTAGCACAGTTCATTACTCCAAACAACTAAGCTATCGGAGAAGGTATAAAAGCTCCTAAATTAAAATAACACAATCAAAATAGTAAATGATACGTAAGCTTGGTGAAAATTTAAAGCAAAAGTAAACTCACCGTTAATTATCTTGTTTCTGATAAGACTTTGCAGAAAGACACAGACCAATCTCACCAGTCTGTTCTGCATGTACTTGTCCTGAACATGGAAAAGAACATAATATGTTAGAATTTTTTTTATCAGCTTCTCGTAAAAAATAGAGATCAACTTCAAGAAAAAAAAAACTGCCAATATTAGAATAAATATAGCATATTCAAAAGAAATCGCTGAAACAGCCAAGCACAAGGGAGACCCAAGCTCAATCAACTAAATTATGGCGTGCACTATCTAGAACAAAGACTAAGGATCAATAAGTAAAAATTACCTGACATTAACATATATCTTGAGATGTGATTGAGGTGTAACTTTAATATACAATATAATGAAAATAAATAGGTTAAAAAAATAGAGACATGTTCAAAGGTGAGCAATCTATAATTAGAAAAGTTGCATCAGTTAGAATAAAAGGAGTATGGGGGCAAAAAGACCAAACAAAACTTTAAATTAATACAATAAAATTAATATAATTAATTTAAATATTAATAGTAATTAGCCTTGTATCATTGGGAGAAACACAAGCCAACCCCAAATTGTTGGGACAAATGTAGCTTGGCTTGAGATGACAATGCTGATGGTCATAACAGACATGACTGGGAAAGATAAACATAAGTAGAAGGATTGGCTGGAAACAACAAACTGAGCATTCACCTCATTGGATCAGTGTAGCTGACACCAAATGGTTGGGACATACAGAGCACCATTTTATGTCGACGATGATATATGCTAAGATACCAGTAGTTGAAAGCGACAAACCATATAAAACATCAATAGACATGATTGCATAAGATAACCATAAATAAAAACTTTGATTGGAAACCAGAAACTAGGAGTCAGCCTCAGTGTCACTCCTCCTTAGGTTCCAGTACCGATAACTGCAGTGGTGTTAACTAACAAAGTAAATTCACTAGACAGGGGAGAATCCTCAAAATTGAGAATTTTTTAGCTGAAACAAACAAATGCTGTGGACGTGTGAAATATAAACAAACAATAAATGCAACAAATAGATCTTTATTCTCTATTATAGAACTTTTGAAATTCAGAAAATTGAGTTACAATTAATATAACTGCTTAACTGCCAAATCTCTAGATCATAGAAGCTGAAATTTAGTGAGCAAAAGCAACCCATGAAGCGTGGAATAAAGTCCAATAGTCAGTGTCAATGAAAGAATGTAATCTAAGAAGACAAGATTTGACACTATCAGTGGCAATGAAAGCAAAAAATCCAAACTGCCAAAAACTGAAGATAGACAGGTACAAGGTTTTGCCACCAAAGTGTTGCAGGTGCATAATTCAAGAATTTCCCTTAACAATTATCAAAATTGATTATCTCTTACACTATTGAATGTGAAGGAATAATAGAATGGGTCATTTGATTAGAACAATCCATTAATTCATCTCATTTTTTTGTTTAATGATCAATCTTAGCATCACTTGCACAACTATGTCAAATCATGTAAAACTATACAAGAGAAATATGATTTCCTAATTAAAAATGTTTTTATATAACAATGTTGTAAACGGTGGTAGGCGGTGGTAGAGCGATCAGTGACTGCCTACCGCCACGGTTGCCTAGGCAGTGCCTCACGCGATGCATCCGGGCTGTGTTAGAATATTTAGGGATAAATAATCTGTTTATTCTTTTAGAATAATTCTCCTAGAATAAGTCGTTATATTCATGTATAAATAAGGGGGTTATCCCTTGTAATAAGACAAGTTTTCCATATTCTTTTTTAACATGGTATCAGAGCGAAGGTTGGCTTAGGTTTAGGTTTATCCGCCGAACCAAGCCACAATTCCCTTCCTTCTCTCTTTCACCGCCGCCACGCGCCTTGCGCTCGCGAATCTCTGTTCGCCGCTCCAATCACGCGCGCCTCCCTGTTCTGATCGAAGGCCGCCAGAGGAAAGAAGAAGAAGATCCAGTGGCTAGGATTCTTCGCTGCCTTCTCCTCCGCTCTCCTCCGCTTGCGATCGCTGCCGTCTCCTCTGTTGACGACAAGGTAATCAAGGCCCAAATCTTCTTCTCCGGCGCGTTGATTCATCGCGAAGACTTCGCCTCTCGAATCGGAACCCTTCCGAATCACGAAGGTTTCGCTCTCTAGCTCCTTCAGCGCTGCCCTCTTCGACGCGCCCCAACAGCACCATCTCTGGATTTCTAGCAGCCGCTTCTCCCTCCTTTTCTCATTTCCTGCACAGGATCCTGCAGCAGCCCAAATTCCCTTCTTCTTCAAGCCACCAGACCAGCAATACAAGCGCTGCACCTTGCACCGGACAGAAGCGTGAAGGCAAAATAGCAAATAGCAAACAGCAAACAGCTTTATATCTCATACAAAAAAAAATGATAAATGTTGTGTCGAAACAACAACAGACCTCCACCTCGTAAGGGTGGCAAAGGACGTCCTTGGTGTGATCATTGCCACCGACCAGGACACATAATTGATAAATGTTGGAGTCTACACGGTCGACCTCCCCGGACTGCGCAAATTGTTCAGAGTTCTGTTTCTACTTCACAGTTGCCACCAGATCCGACCCCACCACCTTCCTATGATGATTTTCTGAAATGGTATGAGGATCGAAAGACTTCTGATTCCCCTGCTGCAGTTGCACTCACTGGTAATTCCTTTGCTAGCATAACTCACTCTTCGAGTCCTTGGGTTCTTGATTCCGGGGCTACTGATCATATCACTGGTAATAAATCTCTTTTTTCTTCTCTCTCAACTTCTGGTTATTTACCCTATGTCACTATGGCAAATGGTTCTCAAACTCAGTCTCAGGGTATTGGTATTGTTCATCCTTCTCCGTCTCTTTCTATCCATAATGTTCTTTATGTTCCCGGTGCTCCCTTTAATTTATTATCAATCAGTCAGCTTGCTCGGTCTCTTGATTGTGTCATCTCGTTTACTAAATCTTCTGTTTCCTTACAGGACCGGAGTACGGGGAGGATAATTGGCTTCGGATATGAGTCTCATGGCCTCTATCGGCTTCAACAGTCCTCTCTTGTTGGTTCGGCGGCGACATCTCCCCTTCTGATTCATGCTCAGTTGGGACATCCTGGTCTTGATAAGTTGAAACTATTACATCCTGGTCTTTCCCACTTAAAATCTCTATCCTGTGAGTCATGTCAATTAGGAAAGCATGTCCGTAGTTCTTTTTCTCCTCGCACTGTGAGTCGGGCTACGTCACCTTTTGCTTTGGTTCATTCCGATGTTTGGGGTCCGAGTCGTGTCTCTTCTACATTGGGGTCACGATATTTTGTTACCTTTATAGACGATTTTTCCCGTTGCACCTGGTTATATCTGATGAAAGATCGTTCGGAGTTGTTTTCTCTTTTTCAATCTTTTTTCTATGAAATTAAAAATCAATTTGGTATTTCTCTTCGAACCTTGCAGAGTGATAATGCACGTGAGTATCTATCTACTCCGTTTCAGACCTTCATGGCGTCTCATGGTGTGTTGCATCGGACGTCCTGTCCTCATACCCCTCAACAGAATGGAGTTGCCGAACGCAAGAATCGCCATCTTCTTGAAACCACCCGAACTCTTCTTCTCCATTCTCATGTTCCTCTTCAATTTTGGGGTGATGCTGTCCTTACCGCATGCTATCTCATCAATCGCATGCCTTCCTCCACTTTACAAGGTCAAATACCTCATCATGTTCTTTATCCTCATCAGTCTCTTCATCCTTTACCACCTAAGGTCTTTGGTTCTATATGTTTTACTCATGCTCTCGATCCTGGCATGGATAAACTCTCTCCCCGGTCTCATAAATGTGTCTTCCTTGGGTATCCACGGTCTAAAAAAGGGTACAAGTGTTATTCCCCTACTCTCCATCGGTACTTCATCTCTGCTGATGTCACGTTCTTTGATTCGGTCCCATTTTTTGGGCCCAATGGATCTCCATCTGAGGTTTCTCCTTCTATGCCTACACCATTGGCTATCTTTTATCCTCCGGAGGAGTCTTTGTCACCTCCAGAGACATCTCCTCCATTGCAAATTTATCAGCGTCGTCCTCGTCCTGCCTTGCCGCCGCCCACCACTGACGCTGCCATGAACTCATCTTTGGAGCCAAGTCTTTCGCCTTGTCCTCCGGTCCCATCTCCTGAGTCTGATGTTCCCATTGCACTTCGAAAAGGTATGCGTTCCACTCGTAATCCTTCTCCTCATTATATTTCTTTGAGTTATCATCGTATTTCTCCTTCCTATTTTTCTTGTCTTTCCTCCTTGTCGTCTGTTTCTCTTCCGAAGACTGCAGATGATGCCTTTGCCCATCCAGGATGGAAACAGGCTATGCTCGATGAAATATGTGCCTTACAAAGCAGTGGGACTTGGGACCTCGTTCCTCTACCACCAGGGAAGTCAATTGTCGGTTGTCGATGGGTATATACGGTGAAGGTTGGTCCAGACGGAAAGGTTGACCGGCTTAAAGCTCGCCTCGTTGCTAAAGGATATACTCAGATCTTCGGATTGGATTATGGGGACACTTTTTCTCCTGTTGCCAAGCTGTCCTCTGTACGTCTATTCCTGTCCATTGCTGCTATCCGACATTGGCCTCTTTATCAGTTGGATATCAAAAATGCTTTCTTACATGGTGACCTGCTCGAAGAAGTCTACATGGAGCAACCTCCGTGTTTTGTTGCTCAGGGGGAGTCTTCTGGTCTTGTATGTCGCCTGCGGAAATCTTTATATGGCCTCAAGCAGTCTCCCAGAGCATGGTTCGGTAGATTTAGTACTGTAATTCAACAGTTTGGCATGACTCGGAGTGAGGCTGACCATTCTGTCTTTTATCGCCACTCATCTGCTGGTTGCATCTACTTGGTAGTTTATGTTGATGATATTGTTATCACAGGTAGTGATCATCTCGGGATTTCACAGGTGAAGCAGCATCTTTTCAAACATTTTCAGACAAAAGATCTCGGCAAACTCAAATATTTTTTGGGGATAGAAGTAGCACAGTCCAAAGATGGGATTATCATATCCCAAAGGAAGTATGCATTGGATATTCTAGAAGAAACAGACATGTTAAACTCAAAGGCAGTTGACACTCCAATGGATCCTAATATCAAGCTCATGCCAAATCAGGGGGAGCCTCTTCCAGATCCTGAACGATACAGGCGATTAGTTGGGAGACTAAGCTATCTTACTGTTACTCGTCCGGATATCTCATTTGCAGTAAGTGTAGTAAGTCAGTTTCTCAACTCTCCATGCAAGGAACATTGGGATGCTGTGACTCGCATTATTCGATATATCAAAAGCACTCCAGGAAAGGGTCTTCTGTACGAAGACAAAGGACATACTCGAGTCGTAGGGTATTCTGATGCAGATTGGGCAGGATCTCCCATTGATAGGAAATCTACTTCTGGTTATTGTATATTTGTCGGAGATAACCTTGTTTCTTGGAAAAGCAAAAAGCAGAATGTTGTGGCAAGATCCAGTGCAGAGGCAGAATATCGAGCTATGGCCATAGCCAGTCAAGAGCTTATATGGCTCAAACAGTTACTTCAAGAGCTAAGATTTGGAGAGGTTACACAAATGTCACTTATATGTGACAACCAAGCCGCCATGCATATTGCTTCAAATCCAGTTTTTCATGAGAGGACAAAACATATTGAAGTCGACTGTCACTTTGTCAGAGAGAAAGTCATATCTGGTGAAATATCTACTAGTTTTGTTAACTCACAGGATCAACTAGCAGATATATTCACCAAGTCACTGAGAGGTCCTCGAATTGACTACATATGTAACAAGCTGGGTACATATGATTTATATTCTCCAGCTTGAGGGGGAGTGTTAGAATATTTAGGGATAAATAATCTGTTTATTCTTTTAGAATAATTCTCCTAGAATAAGTCGTTATATTCATGTATAAATAAGGGGGTTATCCCTTGTAATAAGACAAGTTTTCCATATATTCTTTTTAACAGAGGAGAATACCAAAAACAGGATCGACTCTTTGGGAAAAGAAGAGAAGAAAATAATTCAAGACTCTGCTTAGAATTATTTTCCCTCCAAAGAGATTTTAAAAAAACAAACTTGCGAAGATTTATTGCAAAACAAACTTACAAACCTCAAACCTTACAAACTGTTTCAGATTAGATCGCTTGGTGTTGCTCCAAGGTATCCCAGATATCTGTCTGCTGGGATTGACCTTCCTGATGATTAATAGCCAAAGTATGTTCTTTATTAACCCAATTTAGCAATAATTGATCATACTCATCTGGTTCAGGATCAGGTATTGCTTCTTCCGGTTGTGTTGGTGGACATAAGGTTTGCATTAGTGTAGTCCACTCTGGGGAACCAATTGATGTTTGACTTGTTGAAGCTTGGTTTGCCACATATGTCGATCCAAATCCTTGTGTTCCTCTTCGTGTATTTGATAAACTTGGGACCTGCATCAGTGGTGGTATGGCAATCTTTGTAAAGATTATTTGAGCGATTGCCTCGCCCCTTTTTAAATATACCGGTACAAATGTTAGATTAAAAACCAGAATTTTAATTTCCCCTCGGTAATCACTATCAATTACCCCTGCTCCAATATGAATACCCTTTTTCCAGGCAACTCTGGATCTTGGAGCAATTCTTCCATAATATCCCTCAGGAATAGCCATAGCCAATCCTGTTCTAAGTAAATCCCTGTCACCTGCACCAATTTCAGCGTTAGCAGTGATATGGAGATCATACCCTACAGCTCCCTCAGTGGCCCTTATTGGTATGGTTGAATTTAGACTTAATCTTGTAAACTTTACTATAGGTAGAGCTTCTTCAATCGTCAAAACCGCCAAGATTTCTTGCTCAGGAGAATGAATTTCTTCATCATGTTCATTAACTTGATGTGATTGCTGTTCAGGGATTGTCGTGTATCCTTCAAATTGCAAAGATACACTTCCGTTCATAAGAGCTCGAGATTGAACTCTTGTTGGAGCCATTGGATTTCTCGTTAAAGTTGGCCTCAATATCCACCTTTGATTCTGCAATTCTTCAGTGGAAAAACGATTCCCTGGTAGGGCAATAACTCCTCTGCTAGCCAGGTAGTCTGCAACATGTTGAACATTATAGGAAAAATTTGTAAAGCTAGTATTTGTTAATCTGCCTAGCATCATTCGGGTAATTAATAAATTGCTAGTGCCTCCCTGCCAGTCATTATACCATGAGTTTGTATTGATAATTCAAGATGATTTGAAAAATCATCAATACTTATCATCAAATCAGGTATCACATATGTCATCTGAGTTCCTCTAGAAAGATCTATTTCCATTGTTGCTATAATAGCGCGGTCTCCACGCCATCGAGTATCTCGTAGAACAACCAGCACCATAGTTCCTGCATCACGTCTATGAAGAGTATAAACTCTTACCATTAAGAGGCCCACATGGATGTGGTGAAAACTAGCCTCTCTTAGAGCTCTATGGCTTTGTGTAGTAACAAGTGGCAGATCCACTTATCCATCTTCTACACACAGTACATCTTCTTTCGAGTAGTGTTGATATACTCGGTGTTGAGTAGGTCTATATCCTGCAAAATAAAGAATTTCCGTTGGTACCATTGTTGCTCTTCTGGATCTAGAAATTTCCAGTTGTGCTTCTGGATCCAATTGACTTTCAATCATCCTTCTGAAGCGTTTTTGACTTGGAATTATTCTTCTTTGCAAATTATACAATCGTCGTTGATTCTGACGATAATCTCGGATCTGATCTTCCGCTATAGGTACCTGAGTGGTAGTAGTAACCACTGCTGGTGGTCTAGAAGTCATTTTAGCTTCCTATTTTCTGCTTCAAGAATATCAGAAGGATTTTTATATATCAGAATGGAACCCTTCTTTTTAGGAATAATCACTTCACCTCCCAAGTTTAGGCCAGAAAGCCTTTTAGTTAGCTGGTCAATTGATACTTCAAGTTCTTTTGAAGGAGTTTCTGGAGACTGCTGCTGCTGCTTCTTAATTTGAACAATCTGGTTCTGCAAGTCCTGTATCAACTCTCCTTGTGATATAAGTAAAGAAATTAGAGTATTATTTTGCTTAACCACGGCCTTTAGCAAATCAATTGTTGACGAATATTCACTTGGTTTAGCAAAACCTTTTGCAGGAGTTTCAATATTATCTGTTGATTTTAATGCTTTCAAATAATTACTATCTTCCAACTGCCTAGAGAACTCTGTCATCCACCAATCAATCTTTTAACTTCCTACAAAACACCTTCTACTTTTCTGACACTTTGTCTTAATTCTTCAATCAATTTTAATGCCTCTTCTTCTATCAATTTTGGTTGTTTCGAAATTTCAGTGACTAGGTTCCTGACTTCAGCCTTAGTAAGGGGTTTATTAAACACAAAATCCTTTTCTAAATTTCTTACAAAATTTCGTAGTTGAGCTACTTCCTTCTGAAGATTTCTATTTTCTTCCTCAAGGAAATAGAAATGCTTAAGAGTTACTTTTGACAGAAGACACACTTTACTATGAATCACACCAAGGTTATTGGCTAGGTCTTTTGGTTCAAGTTTTGAGGTATCAGCTAAGTCTAAATATTCAAGGTTTTTGTTTCGGGATTTTTCATACCATTCTCTTATATTCTGCTCAACTCTTTCCGACATAAAGGAATCTCTTTACCATTAAATTTATTCTTACGGCTTAGGGACTCGTAAAACTTTCACGCTCATCCGACTGGCTAATGACCTCTCTTTTGAGGACTTACGTTGCTCGGCGGTCTTTTGCGATCAGTTAACTCATCCGGTCGCTTTATCAAATAAATTTTTAGTAAAAGTCCTTTTTCCAAGCTTTTCAAATGAAGGTTAGAACTATTTTGAAGAATATCTTCAAGTAAGATCTTAGGGCTTACCGCTTTACGCGCTTACTAGCCTTGCGGAACTTCGGACCAAGGATGCTTATCGGGTCTCCACCTTCTGATCTTGTGATTCTTTCCTCAGAAATAATTTTAAACCTTTCTGGAAAATGCTTAAAAAATTTTGAGCATATAAGAAGCCTGATATGAATTTTCCTTACCTCAACCTTGAATAAAGAAAATTTAGCCTGCCATTGAGCTTAGAAAATACTCCAAGCTCTGATACCAAAAACTAGGATCGACTCTTTGGGAAAAGAAGAGAAGAAAAAAATAATTCAAGACTCTGCTTATAATTATTTTCCTTCCAAAGAGATTTAAAAAAAAAAACAAACTTGCGAAGATTTATTGCAAAACAAACTTACAAACCTTACAAACTGTTTCAGATTAGATCGCTTGGTGTTGCTCAAGTGACTAAAACTGATCACATAACACACCTTATATAGGCTAGAGAAGAAGATGAAAAGCATGAAGCGGGTGCTCATTGGGCCCCATCAGTCCTTCATTGCTATCATTCCCCATTAGCTATTACATTGCTTCATAACTAAGTTACTACAGCTGTAGCGCACTTTGAGCGGCTCCCCGAGGCGCAACTCTTAGTGCCAGCATAAAGTAGGATTCTCTTCCAATAATTTACATAAAGTAAGATAACGAAGGACGATTTGATTCCCTTGCCTTATCAGATATCGTCCTTTAAAGCAGTTTTGGGCTCCACCATGCTTCACGGGTGGATTCACTTTATCTCAGAGCCTATCCTTTTCATTCTTTCGACGAGATTCCAGAGATCTATTCGGTTTTGCTTTACCTCTAGTAATTGCTTTCGCCAATAATTTAAGTCACTATTTTGAGGCCTTTGAGAACTTTGAGGGAATAGGTCCCGCCTTCCACCTTCTTTGTGCGCTTGATGCCCGAAGTCGATTTCCTTCATCTAAAGAATCATTTCCAGCTCATTCAAGCTGGAAAGAACATTATGTACAACTTGCTCTTCAATAGTGGTCATCTCCCTCCTTTTATCATGTTCTTCCTTATACAGAATTCCCTTTGAAGTTTCACATATTAAATCCTCATATCGCGTCAATAAGGGATATTTAGTGGAGGCCGAGGCTTCTTCTTGTTGATCAAGAATAGTAGTCTTCGGTAATGACCGCCACTATTTCTGGCTTCATAATTAACCTGGACAAGGTGTCAGAAAATAAATTTAATTTTCCATCTATATGCTCAAAATTTACCTTTATCCCGGTACCGGTAATGAAATCTGTAAAAGCCAACCATCTAACCCTTGAGGGTTTATTTCTTGTAGTCTTATTATGGAAGGAAATTATCGCCTGACAATCTGTTCTGAGCGTAATTTCATCTTTGTCTAAGAAATGTATTTTCAAAGCTGTCATAGTTTCCATTGCTGCAAATATTTCAGCATCTATTACTGATTTGACTACTGGAAACTTTCCATGAGCATACACACAAATTTTCTCAGAACTTCTAGGATCATACTTGTTCTTCTTCCATTTAGATACTCCTCCCCATCCGGTCATTGAGTCATCTGTCTCAAGTATGATGTATGCCCCCTCTGGTGGTATATCAAGATCAGGCAAATTTTTAACCTGTTCTTTAATCTGTCTGACTAACTCTCAATCAGAAGATTTCATTCTTTTATCTCCATTTATAGAGGTTTTTTCATAAAGAGGACCCAATTTGGCACTTAGGTTTGGTATGTAGGTTCGGGCATAGTTTAAAATCCCTAACCATGATCTAAGCCCTTTCTTTTCTTTGAGCTACTCATCCTTTACCTCAGTAATCTTTTTGATTATATGGGGTTGAAGTCTAAGCTTTCCTTCCCCTATCTCAGCTCCTAGAAATTCTATTCGTGGTACTGCTATTTTGCACTTAGTGGGAGATAATACCAGTCCATGTTCTTGACAAAGATTAAGCATGATTTCCAAATGCTTAATATGCTCTAATTCAGATTGAGAAAAGACTAGTATATCATCAATATATACTGCAATAAAATCATCAGTACCTTTGAATACATGGTCCATCTTTCTTTGGAATATAGCCGGTGCATTCTTTAATCCGAATGACATTACCAACCATTCATATAATCCTTGCGGATAAATAAATGTTGTCCACTCCACAGAATCCGGATCCATTGCAATATGATGAAATCCTGATTTTAAATCAAACTTGGAATAAATTTTTGAATTACTGACCCTTTTGACTATTGTGTTAATTCCTGAGAAACTATACTGGTCTTTGTAAGTATTATCATTGAGTGTTCTATAATTGAATATCATTCTCTCTTTGCCCTTAACTTCTTTACCAGTTTCGGGATCTATTGATGTCCCAGATTGCACAATCATAGCCATAGTCCGATGCCTGCTTTTACTACGTCTAATTACCTTTGACTTCAACAGCTGGTTAACATGTTTTTCAAAAATAGACTTTAATGCGGGAGTTATATGAGAGAGAGGCTTATCTTGTATAGTAATGTCTGGGTTGATTAGGTCCAGCTTATTGAGGAGGACCCATCATATTGAGGAGGACCCATCATAGATCGTGTGTAAGCTGGACCTAATCAACCCAGACATTATTATATAAGATAAGTCTCTCTCTCATATAACTCCCGCATTAAAGTCTATTTTTGAAAAGCATGTTAACCAGCTGTTGAAGTTAAAGGTAATCAGACCTAGTAAAAGCAGGCATCTCTCTCATATAACTCCCGCATTAAAGTCTATTTTTGAAAAGCATGTTAACCAGCTGTTGAAGTTAAGGTAATCAGACCTAGTAAAAGCATGCATCGGACTATGGCTATGATTGTGCAATCTGGGACATCAATAGATCCCGAAACTGGCAAAGAAGTTAAGGGCAAAGAGAGAATGATATTCAATTACCGAAGACTCTACTATTCTTGATCAACAAGAAGAAGCCTCGGCCTCCACTAAATATCCCTTATTGACGCGATATGAGGATTTAATATGTGAAACTTCAAAGGGAATTCTGTATAAGGAAGAACATGATAAAAGGAGGGAGATGGCCACTATTGAAGAGCAAGCTGTACATAATGTTCTTTCCAGCTTGAATGAGCTGGAAATGATTCTTCAGATGAAGGAAATCGACTTCGGGCATCAAGCGTACAAAGAAGGTGGAAGGCGGGACCTATTCCCTCAAAGTTCTCAAAGGCCTCAAAATAGTGACTTAAATTATTGGCGAAAGCAATTACCAGAGGTAAAGCAAAACCGAATAGATCTCTGGAATCTCGTCGAAAGAATGAAAATGATAGGCTCTGAGATAAAGCGAATCCACCCGTGAAGCATGGTGGAGCCCAAAACTGCTTTAAAGGACGATATCTGATAAGGCAAGGGAATCAAATCGTCCTTCGTTATCTTACTTTATGTAAATTATTGGAAGAGAATCCTACTTTATGCTGACACTAAGAGTTGAGCCTCGGGGAGCCGCTCAAAGTGCGCTACAGCTGTAGTTACTTAGTTATGAAGCAATGTAATGGCTAATAGGGAATGATAGCAATGAAGGACTGATGGGGCCAAATGAGCACCCGCTTCATGCTTATCATCTTCTTCTCTAGCCTATATAAGGTGTGTTATGTGATCAGTTTTAGTCACTTGAGCAACACCAAGCGATCTAATCTGAAACAGTTTGTAAGGTTTGAGGTTTGTAAGTTTGTTTTGCAATAAATCTTCGCAAGTTTGTTTTTTTTTTAAAATCTCTTTGGAGGAAAAATAATTCTAAGCAGAGTCTTGAATTATTTTCTTCTCTTCTTTTCCCAAAGAGTCGATCCTAGTTTTTGGTATCTGTCGTTGGGCCCAGGCAACATATGCGAGCGTGCAGCACGCTGAAACCTCACTACCTCGTTTGTGTAGTGTCAGTTCAGGCGAAATGACCTAGCGATATTTCAATCCAAAATATATAATAAAAGCTAACCTAAGACGGCAACGACAACTATGATGGCGGCGACAGTAGCGGGTGGCAGTTCCAATGGAAGGAGAAAGGAGATGAGTTGGGATTTTTAACCTATGTTAGACCGCCTAAAATACCACATTTGACAAAAGCGATGCGGTTTATGCCTGCCTCCCGCCTAGGCTACCACCTCATCCACCATTTAGAACATTGTTTTATAGGAATATCACCTAAATCACTATACTATGCAGTTCAAAAACAATCAGATTTTTATTTAGATGCGATGATTAAATAACTTGAAACTGATGCCTTCCAAAAAATAAGAGCATTGAGAATGAAAGGGGAAGACCTTTATGTTTTCACATGATGATATACAATTAGTGATGTACATGTGTACAAACTCAGTTGGGAGATTAACTGCAGTTGTGAGCCTGTTAACCACTTCCATTGAATGTAGACTCATTTCCATATTGACAAGAACAGTGAAATACCTGCCAACCAGACTCTGATAAGCAAAACACAAAAGTATAGTACCAACATATTTATCACTGAAACATATGCAAATATTAAAAACTCTTACTCTGAAACTTCAGGAGAATTCATCAACTTTGAAAGAACTTCAACAGCAATAAGTGGGTTGTGCTCAACAAGATCCTACCAAAATTCATGGATATAATCACATCACAAAGTTTGAAATAGGAAATAACAGAATAATGAAAATAACTATCAATCGGGAGCTTCAAAGGAGTGAGTCCACAATGATAGCCCTCGAGGCATAGGTGAGTTGGTTACGACGCAGCAGACTTGCAGAAGAGGACAAGGGTTCGAATCCTGGCGAAGCTAGGCAATACCCTCCTGCGTCGTAACCAACTGCACTTTCTCGATTTACCTCCTCACAGATGGTCGTGGGGCCGACCGTGTGGGGCCGCTAAGGTGGCGGATCCACCTTTTGCAGAAGAAAAGTGAGTCCACAATGATAGACGAGTTTCGCATCCTTGGCAAGTTCTAACACTACTTGCTGCAGGAAAAAAAATCAAAATGTTTCATGAATATGAAAAATATTAGCATATGTAATCGGAAATAAAACTACTAATGTTCATAGTGTAGAAGAAAAATTGTCCACTATGATCAACAGATGCAAGCTAGTTAGAGCAAAAAGAACAAAACCTCTTGTTGGGCAGGTGCAAGTGGGCCTTTCAATGCTTTTGCAATCAAATCCCTCACTGCAGCCCCTCGACTGGTGTCTGCACACATGCCATAGTCCCACAAAAGCTCGTGGTCGTTATCAGGATTGAGCCATATAGACTATAGAATAACTTGCAGATCAATAACACTGAAGAAAATGATTGAGCATGCAAACTCACAGGTGAAAAATCTTACTTCTCCATCTAATACTGGAAGCATTGGTGGTGCAGGTCTTATCCACTGAGGACTCAATCCTTCAACAGACAAGTTTTGCATTAAACCTAATATAGCATTGTCTCTATCATCAGAACCAATTCTTGGTTTTGTTCCTGTCACTGGAAGCTTTGGCCTGAAACATAGCAATATGCCTCAAGGCTCTTAGGAGACTTCTCCTTATATAATACTTAAGAGTAGGGATATGTTGTATGCTCAGATGGAGTAGCATCAATGCCAACAGGTATATCCGGATCTGGGATAATATTTTTAACAGATGTGGCTTGAAAAATGTTTTCATATGATTTGGACTGTATACCATCAGAAAATAGCTTCTGCAGTTGTTCACGTTGCAACAGAACCTAACAACAATAGTATAATTACCAGAAGATAAGCCAAAATCACAAACCAGTAAAGAAATTATCCTCAGTTGCAATGTTACATCTACCACATCTCCTAATTATTAACTTACATAGGATGATGAGTCAAATCCTTTGATGTAATCAACAGATGACAGCTTCATAACCTGATCATTAACAAATAAGCCAAGATATAAGGTATAAATTGGGGGAAACATGATTCTAAAATGCAGGCATAGCTATTCTCAGAAAATCAGTTAGTTTAAATAAAATACAAAAAGACATGGTAAACCTAATACATATGGTTGCTGAGTTGACTTGTTCCCTTAAACCCGTCTTTAAAATTTCTCAACCACAAAATTCATAGCGCATTCAATCCTCAATCACCTTACTCAACTTAATATAAGGAGCATCTCAAATTGAGTGAAGATAATCAGAACAGTCGTGCTTTACTGTACTTAGCATTTTAATATTTTTCTGTATAGAATATTAATGACAGTATAGTATGCAAACCAAATCCAAACTACTTTGATAATTATCAGACTAGCTTAACAAATCTAATACAAAGACATAACCAGCAGTACAACAAATGCAGCTGAAGAAGGACAGACAAAAAATAGTAACCTCTTTGTTATTGCTTCCACCTATAGATCCCATCAAAAGTTGAATAAATGCCATCTCCATTTTCTCTGAGGTATCATCAGTTGCTGCCTGTAATGACAAAGAAATGCTGATTTACAAAAAATTTGAATAATTAGCCAGCAAAAAACTTTTAATTCCTTTTAAAAACTATTAAGTGATTATGTATATATATATATATATAAAAGTTGGTAGCTCTTTCATGTTATGCATGTCTCTTTTTCTCTATGCTCTTATACAAAGCTGCAAATTCATTGGCATTAACATAGAGGATATGTTGGCATAACCAGTTATCTGATTAGTTGTTGAATAAAAGCGGAAAACCATATAATATTTCAATTATAATAAAAGCGGATAACTAAATAATAAAAGCAGATAACCATATAATATTTCAATCCTACATATTAATTTTGTAATATGAATAAGCATATGACCATGAATGGAAAAGAAAGCATGTTGCCATAGAGACCGCAAGCCCATAGATCAAATGACAATGTGAAGGTAAAGTTGTTACAACAACACTAAGGAATGAGTCTCAACTATTTGGATCAGCTAATATCAAGACATAACAACAGGAAACATCAGAGCAAATAAAAGGCACCATTTGGATGTGAAATAACGCAAAACCTAACACTTGTCCTAAATGAGACAGGACAAGGATGCCAGAAACAGACATTTGGAAATGCTGATCACATGCCAGTGTGTGGCCCCCAAAAGACCACAAGTTGATGTATTTCTACATCCATTGTGAGCATACAATCTGACTATGGAAATTAAAGGTAGCATCAGTTTCTGGGACAAGAGTAATTCACAGAACTTGGCTGCAGTTGTAAAAGGAAACTGAACCCACCAGTGTCATCAAAAATTCCAATCAGATAAAAAAATCATTTTCAAAACCCTAATTTTATTATGAAAAACAATACTAAAAATCCCAAATTTATGGATACATCTTATTATAATTAAGCATGATGTTATACATGTTTCAACAGTTAGCTAAGAGAAATGATGCAGTCACGTAATTCCCTGTTTGTGTTTCTACAAGATTAAAGCTGAAAGTACACAAAATGAAAGTAAAGGTAAAAAATGTGGTTAAAAAAACTACCAAACAAATGATATTATTCAAGAAGTAGCCATTTGATATAAATCTGTTTTTGTAATCCAATCAGTCCATGAGTTTGAAATTTCAAACATTTAGAGGAATCAAAAATACTCACATTTACAAGGAATGAAATAAATGGATTTGATGATGGTGGATTAGAGGAATAAGTCACATGAAGTAAAAGGTAGGCAACCAAACGTTGGGTAAGCTTCAACAAAACCTTGTCCTGGATATATTGAGAAGAAAATTAGAAGAACGTTAAACATAAACAATCATACATTATGGTCAATAAACTACCATGAGGGTGGGTAAAATTAGAAGAATGTTAAACATAAACAATCATACATTATGATCAACAAACTACCATAAGGGTGGGAATCACAGTACTCCTTCACAAGAAAGATCAAATGGTGATATATTCCATATCTAGTCTATATTTATCATCTTCTATGATGCTCTTCAGTATCTTATGCATAGGTACTGAAACCTATAATAGTCTAAGGATTGATGTGCACTAATAGATTGATTATTTTTCATTCAATTGAAGCCCCTCCTTGTGGACATATATATCAGCCTCAGGAACGTGCTATTTCTACATTAATAAGCAAAAAAACACAATTATATTGTCCTACGACATATGAATACTTCTAGAACAATGATCTGGTTATCAAAATGAAAAGTAAACACAAGAATCATCCTGCTGAAAGCTAACAGTATGGACAAAAGTTAAACCTTACACAAAAGCTAATAAGTTTGGCACAATCACAACTCATAATAAGAAAACCAAATGGTCAGTTACAAGTCAAACTAAGTATCTCTAAGAATGTAAATCAATATAGACAAGAAACTGTGAGGAATTTTGTGACGTGACGCCAGTATAAAAGGAGAACCACTTACAACACCTCCTATGGTATAAAAAACGAATCAAAAAAGGAGTAGCAGCTGATAACTAGGAATTTAGAAGTAAAAAGATAAGGATACATAAACGATAAGGGAGAAAAGGAAGGAAGAAAAATAAGGAGAAGCCAGTTGTTTAAGTCCATCAAATGATCCAAGTCAAGCCTTCTGATTGAAAAAAGATAAGTACCTCACATTTCCAAAGCAACACTTCAAAATTATCAGGCAAAAATTGTCATCAACAGATCCACTCGGATGGTGAAGATCAATTATGCAAATTGGAGTCAATTTACTCCAGATATACACTGAAATACATTACCTATATACTCAGATTCTTCATAAATACATATTTTAAAAAATGAACCTATTGTGTTCATAATTGACACTGTAAATTTCAATAATAGTTAACCTGGAGAAATAGTTGTTTGGTTCTTTTCCAAATCAATCATCACTTGTTAAGATAATGATGCATTTAAAATTTTAAAAATTTCTTTAGTAGTATGCCGCCCCACTTCTCAGATATTTCAGAATAAGCACAAGGCCTAAATGTTGATATCATAAGAAAAGTTCTGCTGAAAAATGTTAGTGTTTTACCTGCGAGCTGTGCTATTTTAGTATAATCAGAAGAACAAGATGGTACTTTAAATTATTATTTTTTTGAAAAAAAGTTCACCAGAATAAATGAAAGGAAAGGCATGGACATAACAACGTATGAAGTCAAGCATTTTATGAATTACATATACATCTGAATACAATGACAAAATCCCTCATCCGTCAAAAAAAAGGCAAACATAACTAGGAGTGCAGCCTTAGGTGGTGACGTTGTTCTGAGAAACAGCATTTACGATTAAAAAAAAGCATGAGGCAAGTTAACATCCCTAAGCTGAATAACAAATAATACTAAGCAAATGGGTTTCAAAATAAGAAGGCCAATAACACCATTTGATAGCCTAAGAACAAAGCGAGAGTCGAATCATGCAAACCTAATCCATCAAAGCATCATCTAGTAGCAAAAAAGACAAGTAGATTTCCTACCTCGAGAAGGATATCAAGGGAAAAGCAAACCCTAAACCGGGCTTCCCGCGGGAACTGCGATTGGTAATCAGCGACAATCTCATCGAAGGACTTCGACTCCGAATCGAGCAAGGAGAAGAGGTTTTTGGACTCCTCGATCGATAGCATTGAGGCGATCAAAGGGAACGCCGGAAAAGAAAGCAGCGTCGCCACCAACGCAGCGCGCGGAGGGATTGAAGCAGGATTTGCGCGATTGATTAGGGCAGCGCGCGTTAGGGCAGCGCCGGATCGACTGAAGCGGGATTGATTGAAGCAGGATTTGCGCGATTGATTAGGGCAGGGCGCGATTAGGGCAGAAGAGAAGTGATTATGGCAGCAGGCGGGAAGCAGGATTTTGCGAGCAGCGGGCGAAGGTGGGAAGGGATATCGCGGGCGGGAAGCAGGAATTTGCGAGATTAGGGCAGCGGGCGAAGGTGGGAAGGAAAATGCGAGCGGATATCGCGAGGGAGCGCGGGGATGAGGGATTATCGGGCGGGATAGGGAGGGTTTTAGGGATTTTGTTAAAGAAATTAAAAATAATATACTTATAATTATAATTTAGGGATTTTAGAGATTTTAGATATTTTTAACCGCGTGCAATGTGCGCTGTCAATATAAATTTTTAACAGCGCACATTGCACGCTGTTAAAAATACTTTTAACGGCGCACAATATGCGCTGTTAAAAATAATTTTAACGGCGTACAATGTGCGCTGTTAAAAGTATTATTTAACAGCGTACTATTGTTGCGCGCTGCGGTTGATAAAAATATGATATTATCCGCAGCGCATTTTATTGGGCGCGTCGTCAAAGCAACTATTAACAGCGCGCCTATGATGTGCGCTGCGGATGACGCGCTGCGGAAAGTCATTTTTGTTGTAGTGACGTACGACTGAAAATTTGTGCAGAGAATTGAAGGAATATTATTTATTTATTTATTAAAATTAAATCTTTAAATGCAAATGATGTTAGAGAAAAATCGAACTAAATCAGCTAGCAACAAGAATATAATTAATTAATTGATTAATTTTGTCTTCGTAAGGGCATTAGCAGCGAGTACATGTGCGACAGTTTGACTCTAACAACAAAAACACGCTTATAAAAGATTCTTTGCTTCCGCGTCGATTGAATGTTTCTGCGATCAATATCTAAGATATAATTTAAAGCATCAATAGTGAACCGCTGTGGTCCTTGTTCCTTGAGGCCTTCTCTCTCAGTTCAGCAAGCTATCGAGCAACTTGTCCACAAATATTTGTCCATTTCATGGACGTACACTTGTTTCTTTCTCCCGACTTGTCACCATTCTTCTAGCTTATAAGCCAAGCAAAGCATCAAGCATGGATTAAATTAATTATTTCAATTTATGTTATATTGATTTTACTAGTTTTGATGCTTATTCAGAGCACTGACATTTCATTTTCTAGAGACAAAAACCTGCACTGACAGTACAAATGCAAAGGAATTAAACCCAGCCAACTCATTGCCTGCTCACGCGCATTTATTATTTGGGATATATATATATATATATATATATTTGGGATATATATATATATATATATATATATATTCCCATCACAGATGATGGCAGATCAAGCCTAAACAGACGTTGCACCATTCCTTACTATTCACCATGCAGCTGGTACTAATGAACCCTAATTAATTTATTTCAGCCAGCATTAATTTACCACTCCCACTCTCACCAGGAATGCTTGAATTAGTATGAAGGGATTCTATGCAAGGGATCAACGACTGTAGTTTCTGAAAAGGACCATCTCAAGATTACTTTACCACTCCCACTCTCGCCAGGAATGCTTGAATTAGCATGAAGGGATTCTATGCAAGGGTTCAACGACACTGTAGTTTCTGAAAAGGACCATCTCAAGATTGATGGAAGCAGGGCTTGAAGCGTCTGGATTCTTAAAGACTCACGTAAATCTAACCGGAAAAAGACACAAGATTGGATCAGTAGCTGGACCTTGACGCGTGTATTTGGTGTATATGGAGAGTAGTGACAAGTTCCGGACCATTAGTCCACAGATTCCTTTGGCCACCCACCTGTCTCAATCTTGTAATTTTATCATCATATCATATCAGATGGATGCATCCTTATTGGATACTGTCATATTGGAACGCAGATCTGTCTCTCTTTCTCTCAATTATATATATTGACAGTGTTTACTACGACAAGGACAAGTGGAACCAAGGTTGTCAATAGTACGATCAAATTTGAAGGACCTGCAGATGAGAAGATACAGATGTGCACTACACCAGAAAAGTTACTAATCAGCCGGGCTACTCTCTAATAGACACTATGTAATATCACTGACCGAAGGGAAACATCCAAGACATGACATTCCAAGAATCGCTTCAATATTATAGATTTTAACCAGTGATACGAATCATTTTCGAAAAAAAAATTACCCAATGCAAAAATATGGCATCCCATGAGAGAGTTCTAAGAGCATGTGAAGGTAATTAATTGACAAAATATTCTCAATGATTTTAACATTTTAATAGACAATTTTAATTAGCAATTTCTGCCATTTTACACTGAAGTTTTTAGTGTGATTTTACTATAAAAAATTTGCATTGAACAACATTCCAAATTAAATATTTTTGTAAATGTAAATTAAATATTGATTGTGCAGTATAAGTGAAGATGTCAATGTTGATTTCATATGTAATAAGAACCAAATACCTTAAATTTCTAATAAAGCAATGATACACTACATGAAAACACAACATGAAAATGCAACATGATACACTATAGACCTGGGTCCCACATCCATACAGTGGATCCTACATCCATGCAGTGTAGTGTGTCATGTTGCATTTTTATGTTGTATTTCATGTAGTGTATCATTTCTCTTTCTAATAAGGACATTAAAATATGCATTTAACCGATTAATAAATCTAATGTTATGATGACTAATATTCGCAGGGGCGGATTCAGGATTTAATATTTGGGGGGGCCATATAATGAAAACGATATACTCATTTGAACTCAAAAATTGCCCAAAGATACATATCAAATACCTAAGTACAACCTTAATCAATTAAATAATTATAAAAAAATAAAGAATAACTAAATTAACATTTATAATCCTTAGCACAAAAACCTAACATTTATAAAGCATTTGTCCAACGATAGACACTGAAAGGAAAACCCAATTTGCTTTGAATTGTCAAAAATACTTAAAATTTTGAAATATTTTAAATATTAAAAATAATATTAACAAGCAAATATAGAGATAATAAGTGCGAATAATTAGAGAATATAGAAGAGAGAGATTGATCAATATGCATATCGAGAGAAAGAGAACTAACATCTCAGGTACACCCCGTATATATATTAAGTTCGACCTGTTGCTAGGGATAAAGGGACTAATAATGCAAATAGTATATATAGGACTCAGACTCTTACTATACCGGCTGTGCCTAGTACTATTCCGGCTGAGACGGATTTGAATCTTAAATTTTATTGTAGAATGGCGTCGACCGGGCTTTATTTACGCCTAATATAAAAGTAAATTGCATCCTGACCTCACTTCGGGGTAACCTCCCGGCCACCCCTCGTTCAAACAAGAGTCCTTTCCACTTGATCTTATGCCCTAATATAATAATAAGTCGTATTTTAGGAATTGCCCAGCCGCTCGGTGATGGGCTGGGCGGGGGTCCCCGACCCATCTATACCCATCACGAGCTACAGAGAATTTACTTTTATATAAAGAGCTAGAGAAAGAAAGAAAAGATGCCAGGAAAGAAACAAAGACATACGCAAGGAAATCGAACTAAGACAGATGCCAGGTATCGATCGAAATAACAGGTACAGAAACCGAAGAAAAGCAGGAAAGAAAGAAAGATGCCAGGAAATAGAGTAAGGAAATCGATCGATAAATTCAGTATAGAAATAGAGAAATGACAGGTATAGAGTAGCATGATGGCAGGGGGTGCGTTGGGTTTGGGGATTGCCATATTTGGGGACTCCTGTCATTGGTATGCCCGAACTCAGTCATTTGTTGGGCGGGTTGCGCATGGGGCTCTGAAATAAATTTCAGTTAAAGCAATTTAAAGAAGGTCAGATGCAACAGCACGCTAATAATGCTCGAAGAAACTTTCTTTTGCTATATTTGAGCTAGTTGCTGGACATTAATTGGGTAAACATCATCAGGAGGTCCATCGAAGGCCCTCTGTCCCAAGATCATGTTCACTGCCTCCGTAGGGTGGTAGGCATCCCAGAAGACATACTGCTCCCTCTCATCGCAAGGGACAGCCAATGGCAAGCAGGTGATCTGACCATGATTCCTTCCCAGTCCGCAACAGCCACGATCAATCACCGTAAAACCTGCCAAATGAAGTATACTTCTGTCTCATAATCCATAAACACCTCGATCGAAATTAAAACGATGAACAGAGACATACCGTACTGGCTGGGATTGTTCAGCATGTCCCCAATTCCACGATATGTGTCGCCGTAGATGAAGAACGATCCAGGATGATTGGTGTTTAGCTGTTGGACGAGTGACTTCAGCTCTGTGTTGAAGTAGCCGACGATTTGATTTACTTGATCGACGCATCGGTCTGGAGGAGCAAGACCAGAGGCCCGTTGGTTCGGGATGCAACCCAGTGGCCCGATTCCTGCTAGCAAGAACTTCCTCAGCCCCATGCTCTGCAGTGCCTGCAGGAACCAACGAACAGTATGGACAATACTGAATATCTACGTGCTCATCGTGCTTTTCTTACCAATATCTGCCTTGTGTAATGGTCGATGAGGAGTCTGGCATACTCTTGAGGGCTATATTCATAGCTGGTCGAGTACAAAGATTGAAGCAGATAGTTGTTGATGTAGTCATTGCTCCCGAGGACCATGAAGACGATGGACTTGGCAAGATAGCGGTCGAAGTTCTCGTTACCAATCAAAGATTTTAGATCATTCAAATTACTCTCGAAGTTCAGGACCTGCTGGCTTAGGCTATACCTCTCCCCCTGTTTATCAAGCAGAATATATTGTTAGGCCTTTGATAACTAGGAAGAGAGAGGAGAAGGAACTCACAAGATACCGCCCACTCTCATCTAAGATCCCTCCAGCTGCTGAAGCATAGTTTACCCCATAGATCAGTCTACTGCCATTGCCATTGAGGTCTGGACTTGCATATGGTGGTAGATAAGGAATTCCCAAGAGGTCACCTGAAACATTCAAATAAAACATATATTGTAGTAAGTAAGCATGGATAAGTGAATGCACTCATCGAGCAAAGAAGTGGGCTACTTACATAGTACATCTATTACAGTTTTTCCATTGCTGAATCTCCCAGTAGGTCCTTGAAAGAAGTCGATGCCGTAAGGATAGTAGTTGGATTTAGCAATGGAGCTTAAGTAGTTGTTGTTCCCGTCATCGACCAAAGAATCTCCAAACACAAACATTGCTGGGACTTGCAAAGCATGACAGAACCCACTTTGGCAGTGAAGTGTGAAGGTGGCAACAACAAACGAGCAGAGGAACTTTGTAGCAGGATGCTTGGAGTCATGCCCTCTCATTTTAGGAAGGTTATGGATTCATAAGCATGAATGAAGCTGTGAATTTATGTGCATTTGTTAAGATAAGAAAGCCTCGAAATGGTTGCATCTCATCGAGTTCATTCGATCATCGCTTGACAAAAGACAAGTTTAATCTATCTTTTTGCCCTGTTTTTGGGGTGGTTTTGGTAAGAAATAGATCGCAGCTTTTACGTGTTTGTCTTTTCTGTTTTTTTTCGCCAATATCAATGGTAACTGAAATCGAGCCAAATTTTTAGTGGTGGTATTCATGCTTGTTTGTTCTCCATCTCTCACAATTATTCTCATCCTGCTTCTAATATGGATTTGCAAACTTGCATGTTCATCGGAAAGGATCATCTCATTGCATCAGAAAATCATACTGAAAATGATGTGGCATTTCTTTTTTGGTCAGCATGAATCCGTACCAGACACAAATAAGATAACTCCATGTTAAGTGGGAGTGAAACATCAATTGACATTGAATAGAATAATAATTATTTTTATGAATCAAAGAAACAAAGAAATTATAAATAAAATAAGATAAAAAATTGAATCAATATTTCTAAATTTTATTGAATTTTTTTTGGGTTCAATTTCTAATATCAATTAAACAGACGTTTATATAAATTCAAAATCTTAACTTATATAAAAAAAATTATCAAAAATACTTTAAATATTAAAAAATTTAAAAATGATCAAACATAGGAAAAAAATATTTAGGGTATCCAAAAAAATATTAAACGATGTTTGATGGGTTTGAAACTGGACCGTTACTGGTTTCATCCAATAAAGAATATAGATCTCAAAAACAACTCCGAGTAAGAAAAAATCATGCCTCATTTTGATATCCGTATCAAAAATTATGATCCGTTAAAATTTGACTCCTCTCGTGTCAATTCTATATCATCAATTCATTGCAATATTACTTCAAAATGCACCTCATAATTGCGAAGCTTAGTTTATGCTTATCCAGTGGCTCCTTTGCACACTACCATAGCTAGTAATGATACAAAAGAAATATAAGGCAACTATTAGGATTGTGAGTGTTCTGTCTGAGACCGTGGACCGCGGTCTGTTAATTAGCCGAAGATGATAGCTAAGGAGGAACTTTTGTAGACTTTGACAAGAAAGAAATGACTTATTGAGAACGAAGTAGGCACAAGAAGATTTGTTACACTCAAACGAAGATTAAAATGGATGTCGAGGGGCTCAACGGGGTCACTCCGACGCTCAAATTAGCATACGAGCTTAAAGAGAATAAAAGAAATGGAAAAAATATAGAAGAAGATGAGTATGTTCTTGTGTATTCCTTCTATGCTTGCTTTTTCTAGGATTTATATAATTGATAAAAGAGCATCTCCATGTCAGCAATAATGGGTGATCAGATCTGACAGTCATTACTTGCTTCTCCACTCATTGAATGTCGCGTATAAGTAGGAGAGTGATTGTTCCTCCATATATCTATGGTGTCACACTCAGGAATATTCACAGTAACCGTCAGTAAGTCCCTGCAGGGTGTATGCTTAACTGTGGATAAGGAAATAGACTAGTGCGGAGTGGCCTTAAAGATTAGAACATCAGGACCGAGTGGTCAAAGTCAAGATATTTTTGGAGTCGAGGTGGCCGAGTCGAGGAGTCTGAGTCTCCTCCTAAGTCTAATTGAAGGAAGTCCGAGTCTGACTGACTAGACTGAGATAGTTGTAGCCAGACTATTGACTTGGATGTGAGACCAAAATTTCATCGCCTTATCGAAGACCTTGGTAATATGTGAGATATGTGCCATTAATGTGGACGATATGCGTGATGACGTATCATTCCTAAGATCAATTTATCTTATCTGCCCATAAATGCATCTAGTCCGAGGTTGACATGTGTCTAGAGTGCTGTTTGAGGTGACTGTTAAGATCCTATCAATTCGTATGCGAGATCCAACAGTTGAGAATGGTAGCCACCCTTTTTTGGTGTCCCAATCAAAAGGTTGATATTCTAATCCTAGGATATATTAGGGTTGGAGACAACCGATGACCGCTATATTAACTAAGTCCTTCATCTTTAAGCTTCATTTGGTGTTTCCCTGTGACTCTGCAAACACTTTTCTTTTTGTAAGTCCTTTGTTCATTTTCTCTACATCTATCACTTTGTCCTTCTTTAGCTTTGCTTCTCGTCTCTTTCCCATATCATTCATGGCGACCACAAGTTCTTCTGCCCTTTGGTATGAGCCCATGGAATTAAATATCAATGGGGAGGGGGATATAGAATAAATTGGATGTCACGATAGGGCTTCAAATTGAAATTTGTAGATTTATCGAAAACCCACGATTAATTCAAAAAATGCAGTAAAGGGGCCTCGAGTCGTATTTTTCCAAGGGCTAGTAGAAAATTTGAATGAATTGAACTTACGTGTCGTATTTTTGGGGTTTTCTATATAAATGGGGGTTTTTGTGTTTTAGAATGAAATGGAATTCAAAATGCAATGAATTAATGAAATGCAATTTAAATCAAGTTATCTCCTAATCTAGAAATGCAAGGTCAACCTAAAAATGCAATTCAACTCAAATCATGGTAACAACCTAAACTAATTAGCATGACTCATGAAATTCATCTAATGCTTATAACTCTCAAACGCAATATCCAAAACACTAACAACAACTTATTGAAATCATAACTTAAGATATCCCATGCAATGCAAGACTCTAGGATCTTAACAACTAAACTTAATGAATTTAAAGAACTAATCTGGTTTTAAAAACAGTTAAAGCAAGATGCAATCAACGGCAACTAAGTAACTGAATGGAACTAAAAGCAAGCAAAGGCAACTAAGGTTAACACTAGCACGGGATAAACAATTCGGCACGGAACAGTAGAGAAAACAGATTATCAGAGTTTCAATTTATCAATTTTTAACACAAAAGAATTCAAACTAAGCTTAGGAAACTTCTTAAACAATTAGGACAGCAATCATTAACTAAAGATGAACTAAATAGCAGGTATTCGAGATTTGGATCAACTGCACAATCAAAATTTAGAAACTGGAAACTTATCAGAAATCAAAATTCAGACAATGAACCTTCAGAACTGCAGAAATCACCAACTCGAAGTCAGATTTCTGAACTCAACGAAACAAACGCTAATGCAAACTAAATCCAAACAAAAACTAGCATTAATCTAACTACTGAATTTACGAATTTTCTAAGCAATTGAATTAACAAGAACTGAATTTGCAGAAACAGAAAATGCTGAAATTCAGAAAGCAGAAATAGAAAACTCATCCAATCCTTTCTCCCTTTCTTCGTATTCTTCTCTTGGTGTCAATCAAGAGTCGAATCCAGACCTCCTCTTGGCTGAACTTCTTTAGAAACTTCAAATTGCTGGAAACTTGATTGATCGCGTCCGAAGCTCAAGAAATCAGCAAAACCCTCGCTGCATTCAGAACTACGGCACGAACAGGCGGTTGAAGTTGAAATCTGTAGGTTTGATGCTCTTTCTTGCGGGAATGAATCGGGCGTTGATCTACAGGTGTTTCGGGTTCTTCAAAGAACCCCTCTGCAGTCCCCGGAAACACCCACAGCTCGTTCCACGCCGGAATTTGCAGACAGCCGCCGGAACAAGGGATGGACGCGGATGGAGAAAACCTTCCCCGTCGCACGTTGTTCACTACCGAATGCCGCCCAACAATTGCTTCTTGTTTCTTCAGAGGTCCAGGACACGACGGAAAAGAATGGAGATTGAAGGGGCTGCCGGATTCTGGCGGAGGCGAAACAGGGGAAGGAACGGGCAGAAACAGAGGAAGGTTGCGGCGAGGAATCGCGGTGAACAGCGGCGCGCCCGTTTTCTCGATTAAACTTCTGTTTATATAGTTAATCCCTGATTAATCATGAAATCCTGGCCGTCCGTTCTGAACTTGATGATCTGACTTGATCTAGGGCTTTAGGGTTTGCGAAAAAATCTGAAATTTTGACCGGGCTCGATCTAGATCATGTCCTCCGTGTTGGCTTGATCGGTTTGGCAATTTTGACTTGAGTTGACCACGGTTTAGCTCGAGTTGGGTCCGATTTAGCCCTAAAATCAATAAAAATCAAATTAATGCCAAAATTCACCATTAAATCACAAAAATTATATCAATCCTTAAATAATGCAATATAGGACAATTAAAGTCAAATTTATTCAATAAATAATTATTTTCAATGTAAAAGCCCAAAATTGAATCAATTTAATTCGTAAAAACCCTAAGTCATCAAATTCCCCCACACTTACCCTTGAGCGTCCCGCTCAAGCCAGAATAATAAAACTAAGAAAAACTCCTACTATCGTACCCCCTAGATCATCCTTAATCATAATTAGAAAACTATTGAAAGAAAGTTATCTAGGATTATTAAGTATCAAAAATCTAAACCATGAATTAGACCTTTGTTCTTGGCTAACCACCTAGCAATTTCATCCTTCATGATTGATTGAGATAAATGTATCACACTCATGCTCACAAGGTTATCAAATAGTTTTTAGTGGCTCTCATCCTAAATGCTAAGTCATGATAAATGTAAAGTGGAGCTCACTCAAACACTCATGTTTCATGCTTTCCATAGGCTTGCTTGATATCTACTCTCCACTAGCATTCATGATTTGGAATCCACACCTATTAAGGATTATTGAAGACAATAAAGAAATCAAGAACTAAGATAAATGAGATGCAATTTTTGTAAGAAAGAAAATTCAAGGAAAATGCTTAAAGGGAATTCAATTGATAGTGGAAGACATGGATACAACTAAATGCTAATCAATGACTTCTTGCCCTCTTTTCGAATTCCTTTCTTTGGTAACACATTTGTTTCTGTTTGCTCTTCAAATCCTATGAAAAAATTCTGATCTAAACCCTTGCCATTCCTCTTCTTGATACATACTCCCCTTTCTTTCTTCCTTTTTTTGCTCAAAATCCACCAAATTTGCCATCTTTTGTTTCCTTCGAAAACAAGCCCAATTCCTTCACATTTACGTTTCACAAGAGCTAACAAATAGCAACCAATCATCATCCATAAAAATTCACAGCACATGAAACCATAATTGCAAGGTATCCATGGCACATTGAAATCCAAAAACCTTTTAAAACCAAAATGATACTTTCCATTTTCTCTCATATTTACTCACTGTTTTTCACCCATTCTTTTTGCATCATGAAGCTTGATTACTAATGCTTATCATACTTCAATTTCCCTGCAATTAGAGTCAAATCAGTGCTCAAACAATTTTAAAACCCAGCTGAAAATAAGGTCTTTCTATTTTATAAGATGGTTTATTCTACTTAGTCGTAAATAGCCCCTTTGGCTAAGGAGATAAATAGCCCCAAGAAAGTAAATAGCACCAAAGGCCCCCCATAACATTAAGTTAAGTTTGCTAATCTGCCTGTGATAATATAAAGACCTCAGCTATGCTGAGTAGAAGATAGCCTTTGGGGCTATTTACGACTAAGTAGACTAATCCTACTAAATATAAGATAAGTACCTCTGCCACAACTTACTATATTTTTGGGGCGTATAAATAGCCTTTGGGTCTATTTTCAACTCAAAGAGGCATAGCAGAGGTACAACTCTTATATTATATACAGTTAGAACTTAACTTAATATTATGGTAAATTCGGATTAGTCGTAAATAGCCCCAAAGGCTATTTTATATGCCTCAGCATAGCTGAGGTCTTTATCTTATATTATATACAGTTAGTTTACGCCTTTGGGGCTATTTATCTCCTTGGGCTATTTTCTAATTTCTTGGGGATTAATTCGTTCTATAAAAATTGACAAAAAAATCCAAAAACAAAAGGATTCGGCCACAAAAAATCGAGGTAGAGGCGTTTTGTTGCTTTGATACCAAATGTTAAATCTGAAACAACATGAGGCATCTAATTGCAAAGCAAATGCAGTGGAAAAGGATCAAGTTTTTACCTCCTGCCATCGAGTCCGTAGACGATTACAAGGTTGCGAAAATCTAATGCTTCTGACCCTTTGCTCCACGAAAAATAGATGGTGTAATTTCGCTCTCGAAGAAGCACTTTGGAGTAGGGACCAGAGACCAAATTTATAACATATATATTACTCTCCAAAAACTCTACCATCGTTGAGTATTTTTGGAAGAGACATGGAGTCATGGGTGGAGACATGGAGTCATGGGTGGTGATGGTTTTTGAAACTTCCAAATACATGGACCACTTGGTTGCTCCATGGTCAATGAAATCAAAATAACTAACAACATGTTCATCAGAAAGGATCATCTCATTGCATCAAAAAATCATACTAAAAATGATGTGGCATTTCTTTTTTGGTCAGCATGAATCCGTACCAGACACAAATAAGATAACTCCATGTTCAAGTGCGAGTGAAACATCAATTGACATTGAATAGAATAATAATTATTTTTACGAATCAAAGAAACAAAGAAATTTTAAATAAAATAAGATAAAAAATTAAACCAATATTTCTAAATTTTATTGGAAAAAAAGTTTTGCTCAATTTCTAATATCAATTAAACAGACATTTATATAAATTCAAAATCTTAACTTATACAAAAAAAAATTATCAAAAATACTTTAAATATTAAAAAATTATCAAACATAGGAAAAAAAATATTCGGGGTCTCCGAAAGATATTAAATGATATTTGATGGGTTTGAAACTGAACTGTTACGGGTTCCATCCAATAAGGAATATAGATCTCAAAAACAACTCCGAGTAAGAAAAAATCATGCCTCATTTTGATATTCGTGTCAATAATGATGATCTGTTAAAATTCGAATCCTCTCGCATTAGTTCTACATTATCAATTCATTGCAATATTACTTCAAAATGCACCTCATAATTGCGAAGCTTAGTTCTTCTTATCCAGTGGCTCCTTTGCACACTACCACAGCTAGTAATGATACAAAAGAAATAGAAGGCAACTATTAGGATTATGAGTGTTCTGTCTGAGACCGTGGACCGCGGTCTGTTAATTAGCCGAAGATGACAACTAAGGAGGAACTTTTGTAGACTTTGACAATAAAGAAAATGACTTATTGAGAATGAAGTAGGCACAGGAAGATCTGCAACACTCAAACGAAGATTAAAATGGATGTCAAGGGCCTCAACAGGGTCACTCTGACACTTAAGTTAGCATACGAGCTTAAGGATAATAAAAGAAATGGAAAAAATATAGAAGAAGACGAGTATGTTCTTGCGTATACCTTCTAAGCTTGCTCTTTCTAAGGATAAAAGAGCATCTCCATGTCAACAATAATGAAAGATCAGATCTAACAGTCATTACCTGCTTCTCCACTCGTTGAATGTCGTGTATAAGTAGGAGAGTGATTGTTCCTCCATATATCTATGGTGTCATGCTTAGGAATATTCGCAGTAACAGTCAGTAAGTCCCTGCAGGGTATATATTTAACTGTGGACAAGGAAATAGACTAGTGTGGAGGCCTTGAAGATTAGAACATCAGGACTGAGTGGTCAAAGTCAAGATATTTTTGGAGTCGAGGTGGCTGAGTCGAGGAGTCTGAGTCCTCTGGAGTTGAGTTGGATCGAGTTATGGAGTCAAAGAGTCTGAGTAATTTATAGTCAAGGTGGACCGAGCTAATGGAGTTGAGGAGTTTAAGTCCTTTGTAGTTGGGATGGACCGAATTGATGGAGTTGAAGAGTCTAAGTCCTTTATAGTCGGGATGGACCGAATTGATGGAGTCGAGGAGTCTAAGTCCTCTATAGTCGGGATGGATCGAATTGATGGAGTCAAGGAGTCTGAATTCTTTGTAATCAAGGTGGACTGTGTTGATAGAGTCGAGGAGTTTGAGTCCTTTGTAATCGAGATGGACCGAGATGATGGAGTAGAGGAGTCTAAGTCCTCTTAGTTCCATCTAGGCTTGACTTTTAACCTCCATCTAAACTTAACTTTTGACTTAACTTCGCCATGTATAGGTCTCTCTTTCCACCGTATCACAAGTCTTACCCCTAAGTCTAATTGAAGGAGGTTCGAGTCCGACTGACTAGACTGAGATAGTTGTAGCCCGACTACTGACTTGGATGTGAGACCAAAATTTCATCGCCTTATCGAAGACCTTAGTAATTTGTGAGATATGTGTCATTAATGTGGATGATATGCGTGATGACGTATCATTCCTGGAATCAATTTATCTTATCTGCCCATAAATACATCTAGTCCGAGGTTGACACGTGTCTAGAGTGCTGTTCGAGGTGACTATTAAGATCCTATCAATTCGTATGCGAGATCCAATGGTTGAGAATGGTAGCCACCCTTTTTCGGTGTCCTAATCAAAAGGTTGATATTCTGAATCCTAGGATATATTAGGGTTGGAGACAATCGATGACCGCTATATTAACCAAGTCCTTCATCTTTAAGCTTTATTCGGCGATTCCCTATGACTCTGCAAACACTTTTCTTTTTGTAAGTCCTTTGTTCATTTTCTCTACATCTATCACTTTGTCCTTCTTTAGCTTTGCTTCTCGTCTCTTTCCCATATCATTCATGGTGACCACAAGTTCTTCTGGCCTTTGGTATGAGTCCATGGAATTAGATATCAATGGGGAAGGGGGATATAGAACAAATAAGGATGCAATTTAAAATTCCAATTGACCATAGATTAGTAATTCCTAATGCCCTTGACCTACCACACCATCCCCCTAGTGGATTTTTGACCTTCTTCCGATGGCAAATGATAGGAGGTCTTAGGTTTTTGATCCCATAATTTTTTATTGAGATTTCTAAATACTTCTATATCCCCTACAACAACTTGCTCCCAATTCCTACCGACTATTCTACAGAGTAGTCATAATCTTTTATCTATATCGCATTCCCCTTAACACCCACGTATTCCATTATTTCTTCTATCTGAAGAAAATGAAAGTTGGGGTCTTTTACTTCACGTCCTGACCTTCCTTTAATTTCTTAGACAAAATTTCAAATTCACACAAAGGGTGGAAATTCCATATATTTTTATTTGACCTCCCACCTTATATTCATGTCTTGTTGAGTGGAGGCCAGAACTACCGAAGCCCTTGAGTTTAGGCTAGTATAAGTTAGAACCTACCTACCTTACTGCCTTTGAAATTTTATCAGGCCTGTAGTTTGATATAAGAAGCTTGCTCAGGGAGTGCTTACTTTTCCACTTGTGCCCGAGTCTTGTAAGAGTCGAGTTCCACAATTCATTCGGTAAGACCTTTCTTGTCTTGATTTTATGTGAGGGTTGGTTGAAAAATGTTTCTATTATTGTGCAACTGAGGCAATGTTGAGAGCTTCTATCAACAAGTGTCTGAAGATATTTGTGACTAATCTGGAAGAGCAAGGTGCTCAACTCGCCGGTTAGTCGGGTGATCCACACGAGGCTTGATTTGTCAAATAATCGGGCGATTCAATTGCGATCATGGAGGTGTTGCCAGCCAACCCTTTGTCCATGGTTGTGCTCGAGGCCTCAGAGGATTCATAGGAGCCGCTAAGAATAAGCATGAAGAGGCCTCGATCATGAGAATCACCAAGTGTGGCAGGGTCATCCTGGCCAGGCTTTAGTTCTCGCATAGCTGAGCCAGAATTGGTTCAACCAACAATCTACATCGAAGATTTGAGCCCTCTGTTACCACCTCACGATCTAGTCTCTGTAGCTCCCCTAGGGGGGGCGTGTTATATTTGAGATGTATCTTAAGACAATCGCCTTACAGTTATATTATTTATTGGATAAATAGAAATTCACTATTTGAGTACACATTTTCTATCTGTTTGATTAAATTTTAAACTCATTTACTAAATATCCACAATATGATTCATAACATGAGAGAATTTATGATTGGATCATAACTAGTGAGCATCTCTACATTGTTGGGGCAATTTTGCCCCAAGTGATTTGGATTTTGATGTTTGGCTGAATCAGTATAAGTTAGGCAATGTTGGTGATCTAACGTGTGTGAATTGAGTTCACAGGAAAGTCCAGGTTGGAAGACTTGGCAAATGGTGAAGTCCCGGAGGCACGACCTCTTGGAAAATGATGAAGTCCCGGAGGCGCGACTTCTTGGCAAATGGTGAAGTCCCGGAGGCACGACCTCTTGGCAAAAGATGAAGTCCCAGAGGCGCGGCCTCTTGGCAAATGGTGAAGTCCCGGAGGTGCAGCCTCTTGACAAAGGAAGACTTAGCACGACAAAGTTGAGGGAAACGTCTCAAGCTAGTGTAAGGAAGGGCACGAGGCTTGTGGAAGGCGTTTAAAGGCTTGCGTCAAGGCTAAAAGTTGAAGAAGAAGCTGAAAGGGGAGTTTCAGCTTGGTCAGTCAATTGATTAGAAGTTTCAGTCGACTGAACTGTAGTTTCAGTCGACTGGAAATGGATCAGAAGCACACCAAAGCAAACAGAAAGATCAGTCGAGTGAGCAGTCGACTGATACATGACCGTTGGAGTGACAGCTGACGAATTAAATGCGAATTAAATAGCCGTTGAAGCCCATCAGTCGACTGGCCTTTGGAGCAGTCGACTGATGTCAAAAAACTTGGTCAC
>NC_133861.1:24209626-24214969 GCF_044706935.1 Curcuma longa | reverse complement strand
CCCTAGTCCTCCCTCCTTGCAACGGAGACTCCTCTACCTTCGGCGCCTTCGGCTAGAGAAGAGAAGGAACAGAGAAGAGAAAGGAAAGGTTGGTTTCGGTGAGGAGAAGAGTTTATAAAGGGAAGGAAATCAGGAGTTATGAATTCGTGGGTTTCCATAACTCCCCACCACTCCACGTAGCAACCCCACTAAGTGCCTCTTCGTTTGATTTTTTTTTGCTACTTCATAGTCCCTTAGTTTTAAGTAACATTCCTCTCATACCTTTAACAAGAATTATTTACTTGTTCTGTTGGTTAACCAAGGCTTACTTTACATTAGGGGTCCAGGGTTCAATTCTTGGTACCTCCACATTTCTTTTTAGCAAAGCCTACATAAATTTAACCCATTACCAACAACCTTTTAAGCCATTCTTAAACCTGAATTAGTATTTTATACTAATTCCTTTTTATCATAATTGATTCATCCTTTATAAATAAATATCCAGAAATTATCGAAGAAGAATTTTGGGTATTACAGTGCTATCCATACAAGTCTCTCAACAACACTAATCAAATCTTCCTTAACAAAAATAAGGCTTCAAAGAAAATAAAACATGGTTCACCCATGGTGATCAAGCACGGCTCGCTCATGCTATCAATTATATCTAGCCTCCATTTTTTTTAAACCACTTCTCATTTTTTCAACCTCTCCTCCCCCACACTTAAACTTTGAACTTCATCTTCTCCCCCCATACTTAAAATTTGACCGTTTCGGACAATAAATTAACAAGATAACAGTAAATTATTTCAGTCAAGATATACCAAGTGGGTCACATATAGTAGGGAAAAGAAATGCAACTAGCAATGAGGTAAAAGAAGTTATAGAGTTACCAAAAATGTAGAGTTTCAAAAGTGTAGACAAGATAACCTTCATCATCATGTAGCCTATGATATTATGGCCTTGAAAAGAAGCATAGCAAGTTCTAGAGGTCCACAACATGAGTGCATATCACACAACAAGGAGAAAAATGGCTAAATCATCTTCACTAGGTGTATAAAGTCATCAAGCAAGGTCAATTAATTAGAATCCATCACCACACTCATGACCATATGCATAAAAAGTATCTAAGCATGCCATAGAATCCAAAACATGATAATCAAACTTAACTAGCTTTCACATCCCCTAAAGAATGGTACAAACACTCAAGGAAATGAAACATAAATTCTTAATACTATGTGTAACAGAAAACTATGCGTCTTATTCACACAAACATGTAAGCAAACAAAACAAAATAACTAAAGCATGAAATAAAAAGAAGAACAAAAGAACTCCCCTCAAGTTGGGTAGATTGGGTTTGTAATACCCGTAATTTTCCTTCAATAATTCCTGGATAATGATGAATAATTTATTAAAGAAAATTTAGTAAAATTTCTAAATGGGCCTTGATGATTAAATGGGCTTTTAGCTTAATGGGCCATTAATAGGATAATTGTCTTAATGGGCTTTATGGTTTGAATGTTTTCTTAATGAGCTTTCCCTATATGGGCTAGCTAATAGTAAAATGGAATGAAATTGGGCCTTGAAAGAATGGATAAAGTAAATGGGCTAATTCCATGTGGGCTTTGCAAAAATAAAAGAGAAAAATAATGGAGGAACCAAGGATTGATCCTTAGACCTCAAGGAAAAGGCAAGCCTAGTAGAGCATGGGTTAACCAAATGTGATGACAAGTTTTTCTTGTGAAAAGCATAGGGGACATGTTACTTAAGTCTAAGGGTACAAGAATGGGTATAAGGACAAGTGAAGAGGCATTTTCTTGTCATTACTTCATGATTAATAGGATTTAAGAGAGGAGTTTTGAGAAGGATTTGTAACCCCCAATTCCACTAACTCCTTATAAGCTTCCTTCTTGCCGAAAATTCCTTTTCCCTTCATTCTCTCCACCAAAACTTTCTTCTCCATTCTCTTCTCTTGTGGCCGAGAGCTCCAATTGAGGTTTCTCTATCAACCAAGCCAAGGGAGCAAAGGGAAGGGCTCTAGAGAGCTAGGAGAGTCTAGGAGAAACAAGGAAAGGGTTGAGGCTTTACAAAGGCTTCATCATCTTCTTCTACTTTAGGGTAAACTTCTCTAAAGACTATGTAAGTTCCCTCACCCTTGCAACATAATAGCTTCTTGATGGTTTCCATGGTTTCTTTGTGTTTTAAAGTTTATGTGGCAAAAACATGAAGAAATCTTGTTTTAAATGTTTCGGCCATGAAGTTTAAGGTAGGGTTTCAAAAGTATGTTTTGGATAAGTATGTGCCATATGTCTCATGAAAATGTTTAAGTAAGAATCTTGTTGTTTTTCCATGTGGTTAAAGTTAGGGCTTCATATTATGAATCTTTGAGTTTTCGGCTATGTTATGGTTGGGTTTCAAAGATTTGTTTATAAGCATGCTATGGTTGTAAAAGTTGCATGATAATGTTTATATGAGTTAGGTTTTTCCATGTGAATAAAACTTAGGGTTTCATGCCATGATGTAAGTTTCGGATATAAGAACCTTTAGGGCTTAAGGTTTTATTTTTAACCTATCTATGGGTGAAATAATATGTAATAGTTTCCTATGGAAATTTAGGGTTCATATGGTTGAAGTTAACATCATGTTTCCATGTCTATAGTATTCGGCCAAGTCAAGAATTTTAGGTTTTTATGTTATGCTTTAACCTAATGATGATTGGATATGCTAGATGATGTTTAACATGTGTTAGTAATCATTTTATTGGATCTACTCCATGTTGTAGGTGTTTGAAAGATTCGGCCAAGACATGTTTAAGAGGATTAGATTAAGGTTCAACCTTGATTATGGTTTCAAATGATATGTAATGTATTCCTAGCATGATATAAGATTTTATGTGGCTAAGTTTAAAGTTAATCAATGGTTCCATGGGAGTTATAGGTTTCGGCCAATTGAGATTAAAAGGAATAAGTTAGGTTTCAAACCTAATTAAAGTGGTAAATATAGAACGGAGATCCAGAACGCCAACACCAACTTGGTTCAACTTCATGGCTCCTTAAGTATCCTACAAAAATACATCAAAAATGTTAGATTCAACCCAAAATTTGTAGGAATAAGCAATAGCGTCCAAAATTTGTTCCTACTCGCAATATGTATTAATATTCAATAGTTACACAACGAGAGGGTCAAAATATCAAGTTTTAGAGCCAAAATAAACTATAAAAATGAGTGTTATCAAGGCACGACCAGGGACAGGTGCTCCTCTGTTGGGAGACACGGCCGTGTCTAAGGGACACGGCCATGTCTTGGCATGGCTCTATTGAGGAGGCACGGCCGTGTCTGAGGACACGACCATGTCTAGCTGCTGTAGGACGAAGGAACGGGCGTGCCTTTGGGGCACGGTCTCGGCTAGTTGAATATCTGATTGAAGGCACGCCCGTGCTATGGAGGCACGATCCCTGGAGGTGATAGACACGGCCGTGCCTATGAGGCATGACCCTGTCTTCAATAAGTGCTCCATTTCGCCTGTTTTGCTCCATTTTTCATCCTGAAATACACAAATATACGAGCAGTCCTCCGAACTAGGAAGTAAAGAATACAATGTCAAATGCACAGATAAAGGGTGTAATATATGTAAGATACAACATGAAAAGCAGAAAGATGTGCGAATAAAGTATAAAGAATAGTTATATATCCTATGCACATCACACAAAGGGTGAAAATCCCATATATTTTTATTTGACCTCCCACCTTATATTCATGTCCTGTTGAGTGAAGGCCAGAACTATCGAAGCCCTCGAGTCTAGGCTAGTATAAGTTAGAACCTGCCTACCTTACTACCTCCGAAATTTTATCAGGCCTGCAATTTGATATAAGAAGCTTGCTCAAGGAGTGCTTACTTTTCCACTTGTGCCTGAGTCTTGTAGGAGTCGAGTTCCACAATTCATTTGGTAAGACCTTTCTTGTCTTGATTTTATGTGAGGGTTGGTTGAAAAATGTTTCTGTTATTGTGTAACCAAGGCAATGTTGAGAGCTTCTATCTACAAGTGTCCGAAGATATTTGTGACTGAACTAGAAGAGCAAGGTGCTCAGCTCGCCGGTTAGTCGGGTGATCCACATGAGGCTTGATTTGTCAAATAATTGGGCGATACAATTGCGATCATGGAGGCACTGCCAGCCAACCCTTTGGCCATGGTTGTGCTCGAGGCCTCGAAGGAGTCGAGGGGCCGCTAAGAATAAGCATAAAGAGGCCTCGATCACGAGAATCACCAAAGTGTGGCAGGGTCATCTTAGCCAGGCTCTAGTTCTCGCATAGCTGAGCCAGAATTGGTTCAACCAACAATCTACATCAAAGAGCCGCCTCGTGATCCAGTCTCTGCAGCTCCCCTACAGAGTGAACTCTCTCCTCCAGTAGATCTTCCTGAGTCATCCATCGCTAATCAGGGAGTTAGGGGAGCGTGTTATATTTGAGAGGTGTCCTAAGACAATCGCCTTGTTGTTATATTATTTATTGGATAAATATAAATTCACTATTTGAGTATACATTTTCTATGTGTTTGATTGAATCTTAAACTCATTTACTGAATATTCACAATATAATTCATAGCATGAAAGAATTTATAATTGGATCATAACTAGTGAGCATCTCTACATGTGCAATTATGAATGTAGTGAAATTATCTTTAGTCGAGGAATTGATGAGCACGAGTGTCATTGATTCTGTCAAGACTAGCACGCTTTAAACTCCTTGGTTTACGAAATAGCCGATCTCACTGGTTGAAGACATTGGATGTTAGAGTTAAATGTGGATGCTAATTAAAGATAATTAGTTCATTGGAGTGACTTGCCATGAGAGTTTATATGGTTCGATACATATGTCAATGAAGATCTCAGTGCAGCTTAAATATGAATTTCATTTGACTTGCGATATTCAAGTCACCTTAGTTATGGAGGGTTATACTTTGACATCTTAGGCAAACATTTCTGAGGAGATGTGAACTCGGGATGATTGGGTATAAGTTGAAGTATCCGAAGGTGTTTGAATAACCCATAGAGAATTTACTGCTCCTTGAAAAAAAAGATATATACCATACGGCCGCTTGTTAGGATTATTACTGAAAGTCTTTGGCCAAAGCATTACATGTCAAGAGTACGACACTCTTGGACACATGTACAAGTAACTTGAATCCACAAGACAAGAAAGTAAGCTTGGGCTAAGTATGACGTAGTCAGCTTAGTGGGGACTGATAAATATAGACTGTAACGCCCGCCCTTACGTGGGCCTAGACGGACGCTACAGTTTGCTTTCATTCATTCATACAATTAATCACATACGAAAAACCATAAAACTTCGCAGCGGAAACATAAAAC
>NC_133861.1:24206510-24209549 GCF_044706935.1 Curcuma longa | reverse complement strand
AAATTGCGGGTGTTACATAGATAATGTCCTAAACCAAGTAGGTATAAAATGGTAAAAGGGTGAGACACATTTCATTATAGCTGCTGAAAAATTGAAAAATTATTCTGGAATCAATTGTTGATTTTTTGATCAATTGAGGATCATGATGTACTATTAGGTGTTACTCATGATCATTCCATAATTAATGGTTAATTATGGACGACCAACATAATTGGGAACCTATTGGGTCACACAAACTACAAATTTTTTGAAGGATTTAAAATGAATTTGAGAATTAGATTCTCAGATCGAAAGAAATAAAATCTAGTTAGATCGGACAAAGGTAAAATTGACTTCGTCTTATGAAGTTGAAATAAACAAAATTTGTGTGGTTCAAATCGAAGGTGTTTTGATTATTGAACCAAATAATTCAATTTTAAACTAAATTGAATCAACTTGACTTGATTCATGATGAAAGATATTTTGACAAATTGGAAGAATGAGGGGTTTCACCTCATGAAGATGAAATGAACAAAACTAGTTTGAGTTAAATCAGAGGTTATTTGATTATTGAATTAAGCAATTTAGTTTTGAACCAAATTGAACACGATTTTCTACAGTAACTGGTTCAATTTGCTATAGTATTAAGAAATAAAATCCAACCACTGGTTCAGCAAAAACCCTAATCTCGTTCTTATTCAATTTGCTACAGTATTAAAAAGGCGTGCACTGTAGCTTCTCAAGGAGATTGAGGATTGTAATTTTTTCCCCTGCTCTGCTTCTTCCTCGAGGGCGTGGCACCATCCCTAGCTTCTCCTGGCCGCTATCCTTTGCTTCTTGTCCACGTGAGTGCCACCGAGTGCGAGGATGAGAAACCCGAGCGCTGCCCCTTCGATGGCGCGAGCGCGATGGCCGATCCCGAGCAAGGTGACCTTTCCCGAGTGTTGGTGTCGGAAGTACCAGATGATCGAACTTTAGTTTTGATAATGACACAAGGTTCAAGTTAAGTGTGTTGTTGGACTGATATGTTGATCTAGTGTACAAAGCGTACAGGTAAAGTCCTAGTTGAGGCTAGGCAAAAGGCAAAAGTCCTAGTTGTAGGTTAGGTGATGTGCGTAGGGTATACATGTATTTTTAATACTTTCATCGCACATCTTTATGCATTTCACGATATTATACTATGTTTGTCACATCCTTTATTTATGCATTAGACATATTTTTTCCATTTCCTAGTTCGGAGGTCTGCTCTTGTATTTGTGTATTTGTAGGACAGAATTAGAACGAAATAAGGTGACACAGAGATTAAATGAAAAGAAGGCAAAGCAGGGCCGTCCCTACAAGGCACGACCGTGTTTCATCATCTTGAGGGGTCATGCTTACAAGGCACGACCATGCCTCACCACCCGAGCCACACTAGACAGTAGCCGTGTCCACCAGACACGGCTGTGCTCCATTACAGATCAACTGCTGCTGAGGGCCATGCCTGAAAGGCACGACCGTGCCCCCTACCAGAGCCGATCAAGCTTAGGGCCGTGCCTCCTAGGCATGGCTGTGCCCCAAATGTTCCAGCCTGATCCAGCTAAGGATCGTGCCAATAAGACACGATCGTGCTTCGCTTCCAGAGAAGAACCAGGTCAAGGTCATGCCTATCAGGAACGGTCGTGCCTGATTTCTCGAAGAAAGCCTACTCTAGACCGTGCCTACAAGGCACGACCATGTGACGAAACATGAAGGGCGTGTCTCTTTAGCTGTGCCACGAGGCACGACCGTGTGGCATCAAGGACATATAAATACTTCTCTTAATCAGTCCTAAAAAGGGGGGGAGTCCTTAGAGGTGATTGAAAGCCACCATAGCCGCCATCCGGAGCGAGATTCAGCGAGCCATCCATCCGTTCAGGACAACTCTGCTACATCCATCCACCGTCGACGAGGAGATTGCAAGACCAAGAAGACCACATTGATTGATAAGTCTTATTTCTTTTTCTTTCAGATTTAGGAGTAAGATGTATTGTTTTTATTTTTCTTCGTGTTGTATCCCCTCCATCATGGAGTAGACCCCTAGATTCTAGGATGTAGGAGGAATCGAGGTGTATATGGATGGTTGTATCTATGGATTTGTTATTTACCATGTTCAATGATTTGTTTATGCATTGCTATGTGGATTTGTGTCTTGTACTTATTTGATGATATGTCTATGAATGGTTTGATTTCATATGAATGAGGGTGAGCTGTAGTGTAACGAAAATCTTAGGATCGTATGACCGAGGTGCCTTGTGACAGAAGGTGAATCTTTAACCGGACTTTCCAAGGAGATTCTTAGACTACAATGAATCTTTATGAGAGATAGCTAATGGTTATTGATTGCTAGGAAGAGGTTCTTAATTGGGTACTCGGTGATAGAGGGTAGGACACTAGTAGTATTGCTGGAGTGCCCGATGACAACAGAAGAGCTATAGAACCAGGCTATCTAGGTGTCATCTCAGACTAGTAATCATAATATTAGAGGATTCATGATTTAATTTCGATGAAACCTGATGAGGTCTAATTGAATATTTTGATTAGAATCTCTGCAATTGTGCAATCATTGAGGAATGGTAAGGAGTCTATGATCAATTAACCATAGTCTCGAGAAATCCGAAATCCTAGGATCGTTTCTCCAAATCCTGTCACTTAGCTGATTTCTCTTCGATCGAGGTTTAGGAACTTGATTTCACTCTTACTTCCCCCATCACCAATCCAAATTACGTGATTTTCCAACTCTTTCTGTTGTAGTTTAGTGATTGATTCCACGACCCCTGTGGTTTGATATCTTTTTATTACTTGACGACGATCGTATACTTGCAGACCTTATCACTAGGCAAGGAAAAGTCCTGATCTGGAGGATCAGGCAGAAGACTTGGCAGGTCAAGTGCACCAGGTGCAAGTCCATGCAGTGTTGGAGGATCGAGAAATATGGTCAAAGTTCAATCAGGTACAGTCAGGAGTGTTGGGATCGGTGCGTTTGCTAGAGGGGGTGAATAGTAATTTTTCGATCTTGCCTATGAAAATGTTAGTTGAAAC
>NC_133861.1:24202696-24206410 GCF_044706935.1 Curcuma longa | reverse complement strand
TTGCTATTCACCCCCTCTAGCGAACGCATCGATCCCAACAGATAGTCATCCAGATGGGACAATGATGGTTTACCACTAACTTGCGAAAGGTGGGGCGCGACCACGAGGAAAAAGATAGAGACGGATGCGAAAGCCACACAGACACTACAATGCAGATTGACTAAGGAGGAATTTGAACCGGGTCGGGCCATTCATAAGCGCTAAAGATCTTTAGAACAAATTGATCGAACTCTATGAAGGCACGTCGGACACCAAGGTAAGCAAATGAGATTTGCTATTAAATAAATTATAAAATATCAAGATGATGGACGAGGAGTCGGCAAGCGGATTAAACGTCTGAATCCAGGACATCCTCAATAGCTTACACACGATCGGCCAAAAGATTGAGAACCGGGATATTATCAGGTACGCGTTGAAAGCGTTCTCTAGGAACACGTTGTGGGCATCTATGGTGGATGCTTACAAGGTCTCCAGGGACCTTTCTAAAATTAAATTAGATAATTTTTTTTGGAATTTGAATTACACGAGCAATCTAATATCGAAGTGAAAGAGAAGGGTATTGCTCTGCTTGCAGGTACAGGCAAAGATAAAAAGGCAAAAAAAGGTCGTCGAAGACTCAGACTCGTCTGACTTCGAAGCGAATGACGAGGTCACGTTAAAACTTGTGAACCTTGTTTGGAGATGATCTGGCAAAAAGCGCGGAGTCAAGAGGTCGGAGGTAAAGAAGCTGGTTAACAAGATAAACAGTCCGACTTCAACCGATAAAACGGAGCTAAGATGCTACGGATGCAACCAGAAGGGGCATTTTAAGGCCGATTGCCCAAACCAAAAGAAGGACTGAAGAACAAAGAAGAAGGCACTAAAAGCGACATGGGATGAATCATCGTCAGAAGAATCGAATGAATAACCAACGATGATAAGCTTCCTTGCGCTTCCGGCACGGAATGAACCGACAGAAAGCGACAGCGACTCGGACATTGACGAAAGCCATGGATTTGCATCCATTTCCAAAGGTTCCAACACTGCTGTAAGTACCGAACGATTATATTCAATAATTATTACTTTATCAAAGAAGTTAGCAAGATCTAATGCTATGGTTGAATTGCTCCAAGAGGAGTTAGTGTTGGGATCGTCCCGGTGCAATGCGTGAGTTTACACATTTCAAAAACGTGCGCAATGGAAATAAATAAATAATTACAACTAATTATTAAACAACACACGCATGCATAAACAGGAAATAACAAGTACAAGGCATGACAGAAAATTAAAATTATCTTGAATAATAAATTATTCTATGCACAAATAAAATTTTCAAAGAATTAAATAATTATGTGCGTACCTTTTCGATGACGTTTGAGCAGGATTGGTATCAATCGAGCAGTCCTTGTCGGAGTTCCGCCTCTACCGGTGATCCACGCCAAGCTCTCGTTTGGACGGCTTCGGAAGCCACGAGTCGTATCATCGTCTTCGGTACTAGCCGATTATCCATGACGATCAAATCAAGAGAAGTCTTATTCTGAAAACCACGCAACAACGTTTATCACGATTGTTCTGGGACTTTCTAACTATCATCGAAAATCGTATTCTCGATGTAGTCTCGGTGGTCAATCATTGACCGCCGATTTAGGACAAATCGGTCAGAACCTTTCCGACGTTGATGGTAAATTCTCCGGAAGCTTCATAAACTTTCGAGAAGATTGACAAACAATCATCTAATGATTGGGATTTTATTGATCGAAAGCCTATTCAATAATTAGAAACAATTTCCAACTATTGAATAGCGATACAGTAAAATCCTAATACAATCATACAGCCTTCTTCCTTCTTCTCCCGGTAGCAAACCCTCTCCCGGCGGCAAGCTTTCTCCCGGTGGCAAGCTTTGTCCTCCGACAACCAAGCTTCTCTCCCGGCGGCAAGAAGGCAGAGCAAGCTTCTGTTGCTCTGGTTTCTTCTGCTCGATACCATAAAACAGAAAGTGGCGGCTAAAACTCGTGAGAGGAAAGGAGGTGGCGATATAGCAATGGTGATCACCCGGGAAAAACCAGAGCATCCACGAGCTTGGGCTCATGGCCTCGTGCTTCTTCAGCGGTCAGCCCTGGGCGGAGACGGTCGGTGTCAATGCGATTGGCTACAGAGCAGAGAGGTGCACTCGGGTTCGATTGCAGCTGGAGAAGAAACATCACCGCGAGGCTGGAGAAGAAGCAGCGCCGCAGGGAGGAAGAAGATGCCACGTGCCCTTGCTCGCAGAGGAGACCGATCGTCGTGCCCTTGCTCGTAGAGAGGAGGAAGAAGAAGGGTTGATCGACGGTGGTAGACGACATGGCATGGAGAAACTCGGCGCCTCAGGGTTTTGTGGCAGCCAGCGACAACCTCCCTGTTCTTCTCCGGCAGCCCCATCAACACCCACCGTAGGGTTTCCATCAGCCAGCATCGAACAGAGCATGATGCCTTGTTTTATCATGTGAGGAGGAGGATGCACAATGCGACGCCTTAAACTGGGGAAAATTAGGTTTTGGGCTGGACCGGACCGTGTCCGATTCAAACCCATACTCTAACAAACCTAATTTATTTTGGTTCGCTTGGTTCACTAACCAAATGAACTCCGATTTAATCTAAATCAATTTTGTTCAATTCATCTTCACAAGAAGAATCTACTCATCTCATCCGTTGTGTCAAAACCTCTTCCATCGTAAACCAAACCAAGTTGGTTCAAAACCAAATTATTTGGTTCAGTAACCAGACGACTTCTGATTTGAATGAAATCAGTTTCATCCATTTCATCTTCATAAGATAAATTCTATCATATTGTCCTTTGTCTGGTCCAACCAGACTTTATCTCTCTCATTTTGAGAATCTAATTCTCAAATTCGTTTTAAGTCCTTCGGAGAACTTGTAGTGCGTGTGACCAAATAGGTTCCTGATTATATTGGCCGTCCGTAATTAACTATTAATTATGGAACGATCATGTGTGCCACCTAGTAGCACATCATGATCCCTAATTGATCAGAAAATCAATGATTGATTTTTAGAACATTTCTAAACCCTCCAGCAGCTCCAATTAAACATGCTCGTTCCTTTTACCGTCTTATACCCGCTTGGTTCTGGACATGGTCTATGTGTCGGTCCCCACTAGGCTAACTATGTCACACTTAGCCCAAGCTGCTTTCTTGTCTTATGGATTCAAGTTACTTGTACACGTATCCAAGAGTACTGTATTCTTAACATGTAATGCTTTGGCCAAAGACTTTTAGTAACAATCCTGACAAGCGGTCGCAAGGTATACGTCTCCTTTTCCAAGGAGTGGTGAATCCTCTATGGGTTATTCAAACATCCTCGGACACTTCAACTTATACTCAATCATCTCAGGTCCACACCTCCTCGGATATGCTTGCTTAAGATGTCAAAGTATAAGCCTCCATGACCAAGGTGACTTGAATACTACAAGTCAAAGGAAACATGTAATGCTTTGGCCAAAGACTTTTAGTAACAATCCTGACAAGCGGTCGCAAGGTATACGTCTCCTTTTCCAAGGAGTGGTGAATCCTCTGTGGGTTATTCAAACATCCTCGGACACTTCAACTTATACTCAATCATCTCAGGTCCACACCTCCTCGGATATGCTTGCTTAAGATGTCAAAGTATAAGCCTCCATGACCAAGGTGACTTGAATACTACAAGTCAAAGGAAACTTGCACTTAAGTTGCATTGAAATCT
>NC_133861.1:24181272-24202596 GCF_044706935.1 Curcuma longa | reverse complement strand
ATTTTATTTTGAAAACTATACAACAACGTTTGTCGCGATCATTTTGGGAGTTTCTAACTATCATCAAAAATCATATTCTCGATATAGTCTCGGTGGTCAATCATTGACCACCGATTTAGGATAAATTGGTCCAAACCTTTTCGACGTTGATGGTAAATTCTCCAAAAGCTTCATAAACTTCCAAGAAGATTGGCAAACAATCATCTAATGATTGGGATTTTATTGATCGAAATGTTGGTGCAAGAGAGAATGAACTTAAATTTAATAAATCTTTTTGATGTATGAAAATGGGGAGAAGGGAACTTAAGTTAATCATATAGAATTCTCCCCGATAATTAAACCCTGACTGATATTAATTTAAGAAATTGTCAAATATCAAAAAGGGGGAGATTGTTGGTGCAAGAAGCACTAGATCTTTCCTAGGGTTTCGATGTTTGACAATACACCTAAGTCTGGTCAGTTTGACCAAGGGTTGATCCAAACAGGACTTGATGTTTGGATGTGTGGAAGTAAGTGAAGTCTAGTCAGATGACTAGCGAGAAGTCCTAGTCGGTTAGACTAGGCAGTGGAAGTCCTAATCTGGATGATTGGGCAAGGGAAGTCCTAGTGAGTGAAGCTAGGTAAGGAAAAGTCCTAGTTGTAGGCTAGGCAAAGGGAAGTCCTGATTTGGAGGATCAGGCGGAAGTCTTGGCAGAGTCGAAGCACCAGGTGAAGTCTGGGTTGGTCTGGAGGACCGAATCGCAGCAGAAGTCTGGGCTGATCTGGAGGACCGAGTCGCAGTAGAAGTCTGGGTTGATCTGGAGGATCGAGTCGCAGCAGAAGTCTCGGCTGGTCAGAGAGGACTGAGTCGCAGCACAAATCCTGGGGGTTGAGGACAGAGCCGAGCAAAAGTCTAACAAGTCAAGAGGATTTGGTTGGCACAAATTCTCCCGAGTGGAGTGGGTAAGGGTGCGTTCTCGGAGTGGAATAGTAGGCGTCAGACTAACTCAGAATTTTAGTAGAAATTTGAAGTTAGACCCACAAGGTAAGGTTTAGGTTCTTTGTTTGTTTGTAAGTTTGTCTTGCAGGAACCAGGACCTGGAAGCAAGATGGAAGAAATAGAGGTAAAGCAAACAAAGACAGTTGAACCAAGCCCAGGGTCAACTCAGGTCAAATCTGAGTCAAAGTGACTTGAGTCGACTTGAGGGAATCGAGTCGACTTGAGTGGATGGAGTCGACTTGAGATGGAAGTCGAGTCGACTTGAGCATAAGATAAGAGCCGCGGAAGCCAAGTCTATCAAGAGATGCCACGTCAGCTTCGAGTCGACTTGAATGGGGACTCGAGTCGACTCGAAGGCCAAGTCAGCCACGGAGAAAGTGGATCGGGCTTACGTGGAGTCGACTCGAGATTGACCTGAGTCGACTCAAGCAGGTTATAAAAGGAGGGGCAGACTACACAACAGACAATCAATTCTTCTCTCCAACTAGCGGCGACTCTGAACGCGAACGGGGCCAGACACGTGCAACCGGGGAAGATTCAGGAGGAGTGTGCGACACTCAGGATTTCTAGATCAGGGACGTGTTTGGTTTAAGTTTTCTTACTTGTCCTTTATTTTATATTATTTGTATTCTTTATACGGACTGTAAGACGGGTTTCTCCGCCTCCAAACAAGGTTCTTAAAGGAGACCACTAGTGGACGGGCGCCTCCCGTGCATAGGCCTTGGACGTACTAACCCTGGGGGATTAGGAACCAAGTAAAATCCGCGTGTCCCTGCATCTCTATTTAATTCCGCTGCAAGTGTTTTTGTTAGAAACAAACGAATGAGAAAAAGCGTAAACACACTATTCACCCCCCTCTAGCGTGTTCGAGCGATCCTACATGAAAGCCTATTCAATAATTAGAAACAATTTCCAACTATTGAACAACGATACAGTAAAATATTAATACAATCATACAACCTTCTTCCTTCTTCTCCCGGCAGCAAACCATCTCCCGGCGGCAAGCTTTGTCCTCCGGCAACCAAGCTTCTCTCCCGCCGGCAAGAAGGCAGAGCATGCTTCTATTGCTCTGGTTTCTTCTGCTCGATACCATGAAACAGAACGTGGTGGCTAAAACTCATGCGAGTAAAGGAGGCGGCGGCGCAACAATGGTGATCACCTGGGAAAAACCAGAGCATCCACGAGCTTGGGCTCATGGCCTCGTGCTTCTCCAACGGTCGGCCCTGGGCGGAGATGGTCGGCCTCAACACGACTGGCTGCAGAGTAGAGAGGCACTACGGACTCGATTACGGCTGGAGAAGAAACAGCACCGCGAGGCTGGAGAAGAAGCAGCACTGCGGGGAGGAAGAAGATGCACCGTGCCCTTGCTTGTAGAGGAGATCGGTCGCCGTGCGCTTGCTCGCAGAGAGGAAGAAGAAGAAGGGTTGATCGGCGGTGGTAGACGGCGCGGCATGGAGAAACTCAGTGCCTCAGGGTTTTGTGGCAGCCAGCGACAACCTCCTCGTTCTTCTCCGACAGCCCCATCAACACACGCCGTAGGGTTTCCATTAGCCAGTGTTGAACAGAGCATGATGCCCTATTTTATCGCTTGAGGAGGAGGATGCACAATGTGGCACCTTAAATTGGGGAAAAATTAGGTTTTGGGTTGGACCGGACCAGGTCTGGTTCAGACCCATACTCTAACAAACCTAATTTATTTTGGTTCGCTTGGTTCACTAACCAAACGAACTCCGATTTAATCCAAATCAATTTTGTTCAATTAGTCTTCACAAGTCAAATCTACTCATCTCATCCGTTCTGTCAAATATGTTGGTGCAATCTTTGCCCCAAGTGCATTGAGTTTCAATGTTTGGCTAAACCATGTTTAAAGTTAGGCAATTCTTGTGATCTAACATGTGTGATGCAAGTTTGCAGGAAAGTCCAAGCGTAGTCTTGGCAAAGAAAAGTCCAAGTGGGAAGTCTTGGCAAAGGAAAGTCCAAGTGGGAAGTCTTGGCAAAGAAAAGTCCAAGTGGGAAGTCTTGGCAAAGGAAAGTCCAAGTGGGTAGTCTTGGCAAAGAAAAGTCCAAGTGGGTAGTCTTGGCAAGGAAAAGTCCAAGTGGGTAGTCTTGGCAAAGAAAAGTCCAAGTGGGTAGTCTTGGCAAGGAAAAGTCCAAGTGGGTAGTCTTGGCAAGGACTTGACATGACGAAGCTGATGGAAGCATCTCAGGCTAGTGCAAGGATGATGGAGAATCCAGGGAAGGCACGAGGCTATGGGAGGTGTTTGAAGGCCGAAGTCTAGGTCAAGAGAAGCTGAAATGGGATTTTTCAGCTTCACCAGTCGACTGGCCCTGCCAGCAGTCGACTGCTCATAAATCAGACGCACACAGAAAAATCAGTCGAGCTAGAGGTAGACAGGAGTCGACTGGGCAGTCGACTGGTGTATGGTGAGTCGACTGATGCCAGTCGACTGGTCTTGGAACAGTCGACTGCTATTTGAACGTTGGCGAAGATTGGCAAGCATTTAATGCGCTTTAATGCGGGATTTTATTGCCGATTGAAGCCATCAGTCGACTGGCCCTGCCAGCAGTCGACTGATGCCGAAGAATTATAAAAGAAACCTGCTCGAGATCAACTCAAGAATTCTGCCATTCTTTTATTCTTTCTCGCTTCTTTTGAGAACGTGTTGTTCTCTGATTTTGTGCTTTCTTCCTCTCCTCCTGAACATTCTTTCATATCATTTTTGAGGAGATTGAAAGAGTTGTAAAGGTTTCTCCGCCTTCGAAGTTTTCGAGAAGGAGAAGATTCATAGTGCATCGGGTGTGTGCGTGCGTGTGGATCCTTGGATTAGTCACCTCTGCGGAGGTGGATACCAAGTAAACAAACCGGGTTAGTATTGATCTATTGTTTTCTCTTTTATATTTTGCTTCCGCTAACACTCTTGCAGAGAAACAATCAAGAAGAATCAAAAAACGCTATTCACCCCCCTCTAGCGAACCAACAGATCCTAACAAGTGGTATCAGAGCACGGTACGTTTCGGAGGATCTAACAATCAACCGAAGCAACATATGACGTTCCAAGAGAGTTACAGCACCGCACGACCACCATACTTCGATGGAAATGACTTCGCCTACTGGAAAGGTAGGATGGAGTATTATTTGATGAATGACTTTGAAAACTGGATTATTATTGTAGAAGGCTTCGAAAAACCAAAGGATGCAACTGGAACAACCCAACCTATCAAGAACTGGTCAAAGGATATATGTAAGAAGGCGTAAGCAAATGCGAAAGCTATAACGACCTTATAGTGCGGACTCTCTAAAGAGCAATTGAGCAAGGTTGGTCCTTTCGACATGGAGTCATGATTAAGGGGGAGCATTTGATTTAAAAAGTGTTTGAAAGAAGTACATGATGTTTAGGGGGATCCTTGTGGTTATATCCTAAATAAACAAATTCAAACATATTTTATATTCCCTCAGGAAATTAAGGATATTCTCAAAGTAAGAGAATTCAAATACATTAGAAAAGTTGATACAAACTTGGACATATATTGACTTTATTCAATCACTTTTGGAATTTGTATCAAACCACCTTAGTCATAAGTAATGTACGTGTGAAATTTCATAAATTTTTGAAACTCGTACAATTACTTATGCATTTTTCAAATTCGTCTCTGATAACTGAAATAGAGTCTATCAGTCGACTGGTTCAGACTTCAGTCGACTGATGAGTCGACTGATACACTATGAGTCGACTGATACCTCTGTTTTCAGCATATTTTTGAGAATTCAAGTTATCCTTTCCCTCTGAAACGTTTGTTGGTGCAATATTAAAGGGGGATAAACATTTTTAAGGAGAATTTAACCCTACTTAGTCTTATGGAAATACTTTTTGATCTTTGACAAAAAGGGGGAGAAATATGAATGTTTAAGTTAAGGAGAAATATGAAGTTTTTCATGCCTATTCATATTCTATTCATGCTATTCATGCTATCATACTTTATGATACTTTTAATACTCTGATATCATGTGATTCATGCTTTATTTATCATGTTTTAATCACATGCCATGCTTTATATGATTTAAAGACCTAACTTAAACAAGGTTTTGCCAAACATCAAAAAGGGGGAGATTGTTGGTGCAATCTTTGCCCCAAGTGCATTGAGTTTCAATGTTTGGCTAAACCATGTTTAAAGTTAGGCAATTCTTGTGATCTAACATGTGTGATGCAAGTTTGCAGGAAAGTCCAAGCGTAGTCTTGGCAAAGAAAAGTCCAAGTGGGAAGTCTTGGCAAAGGAAAAGTCCAAGTGGGAAGTCTTGGCAAAGAAAAGTCCAAGTGGGAAGTCTTGGCAAAGGAAAGTCCAAGTGGGAAGTCTTGGCAAGGAAAAGTCCAAGTGGGTAGTCTTGGCAAGGAAAAAGTCCAAGTGGGTAGTCTTGGCAAGGAAAAGTCCAAGTGGGTAGTCTTGGTCAAGGACTTGACATGACGAAGCTGATGGAAGCATCTCAGGCTAGTGCAAGGATGATGGAGCATCCAGGGAAGGCACGAGGCTATGGGAGGTGTTTGAAGGCCGAGGTCTAGGTCAAGAGAAGCTGAAATGGGATTTTTCAGCTTCACCAGTCGACTGGCCCTGCCAGCAGTCGACTGCTCATAAATCAGACGCACACAGAAAAATCAGTCGAGCCAGAGGAAGACAGGAGTCGACTGGGCAGTCGACTGGTGTATGGTGAGTCGACTGGCCAGTCGACTGGTCTTGGAACAGTCGACTGCTATTTGAACGTTGGCGAAGATTGGCAAGCATTTAATGCGCTTTAATGCGAGATTTTGTTGCCGATTGAAGCCATCAGTCGACTGGCCCTGCCAGCAGTCGACTGATGCCGAAGAATTATAAAAGAAGCCTGCTCGAGATCAACTCAAGAATTCTGCTATTCTTTTATTCTTTCTCGCTTCTTTTGAGAACGTGTTGTTCTCTGATTTTGTGCTTTCTTCCTCTCCTCCTGAACATTCTTTCATATCATTTTTGAGGAGATCGAAAGAGTTGTAAAGGTTTCTCCGCCTTCGAGGTTTTCGAGAAGGAGAAGATTCATAGTGCATCGGGTGTGTGCGTGCGTGTGGATCCTTGGATTAGTCACCTCTGCGGAGGTGGATACCAAGTAAACAAACCGGGTTAGCGTTGATCTATTGTTTTCTCTTTTATATTTTGCTTCCGCTAACACTCTTGCAGAGAAACAATCAAGAAGAATCGAAAAACGCTATTCACCCCCCCTCTAGCGAACCAACCGATCCTAACAAAATGTAGTACATCATGATCCTTAATTGACCAAAAAATTAATGATTGATTTTAGAACATTTCTAAACCCTTCAGCAGCTCCAATTAAACATGCTCGTTCCTTTTGTAACGCCCGTAAATTTTCTCATAGATTTTTTATAAAGTTTTCCAAAAAAAAAGGAATAAAAATATATAATGGCCGAGGTTCGACCCTTGAACCTCTAAGTAGGGGAGTTAAGGGAGGATAGTAATGGTCATTGCCCCAGCAGGGGTTTTATGTCATAGAAAGGGAAACATTGTAATTATACAAGTTAGACACGAAGAGATGCTTCAACCTCCATTAGTATAAAAAGGGGAAGTTAAAGAGAAAACTTAGGGTTTTCTGTCTTATATCCTTTAGGCGAGAACGACTAGGGTTTTCTTCCTTCCTCTTCTTCCTGGTGGTGGTTGGCCAAGAGAAGGGAACAAGGGTCTTATTCGTAAGATTCGGGCATACATAAAGGATTCTAAGTACGCAAGAGTTTTGTGTTGGTGCAATCTTTGCCCCAAGTGCATTGAGTTTCAATGTTTGGCTAAACCATGTTTAAAGTTAGGCAATACTTGTGATCTAACATGTGTGATGCAAGTTTGCAGGAAAGTCCAGGTTGAAGACTTGGCAAAAGAAAAGTCCAAGCGTGGTCTTGGCAAAAGAAAAGTCCAAGTGGGAAGTCTTGGCAAAGGAAAGTCCAAGTGGGAAGTCTTGGCAAAGGAAAGTCCAAGGTTGGTCTTGGCAAAAGAAAAGTCCAAGTGGGAAGTCTTGGCAAAGGAAAAGTCCAAGTGGGAAGTCTTGGCAAAGGAAAAGTCCAAGTGGGAAGTCTTGGCAAAGGAAAAGTCCAAGTGGGTAGTCTTGGCAAGGAAAAGTCCAAGTGGGTAGTCTTGGCAAGGAAAAGTCCAAGGTTGGTCTTGGCAAGGACTTGACATGACGAAGCTGATGGAAGCATCTCAAGCTAGTGCGAGGATGATGGAGCATCCAAGGGAGGCACGAGGCTATAGGAGGTGTTTGAAGGCCGAGGTCTAGGTCAAGAGAAGCTGAAATGGGATTTTTCAGCTTTACCAGTCGACTGGCCCTGCCAGCAGTCGACTGCTCATAAATCAGACGCACACAGAAAAATCAGTCGAGCCAGAGGAAGACAGGAGTCGACTGGGCAGTCGACTGGCCCTGCCAGCAGTCGACTGATGCCAGTCGACTGGTCTTGGATCAGTCGACTGCTATTTGAACGTTGGAGAAAGATGGCAAGCATTTAATGCGCTTTAATGCAAGATTTTGTTGCCGATTGAAGCCATCAGTCGACTGGCCCTGCCAGCAGTCGACTGATGTCGAAGAATTATAAAAGAAGCCTGCTCGAGATCAACTCAAGAATTCTGCCATTCTTTTATTTTTCAGTGCTTCTTTTGAGAACTTGTTGTTCTCTGATTCTTTGCTTTCTTCCTCTCCTCCTAAACATTATTTCACATCATTTTGAGGAGAACGAAAAGGTTGTAAAGGTTTCTCCGCCTTCGAGGTTTTCGAGAAGGAGACGATTCATAGTGCAGCGGGTGTGTGCGTGCGTGTGGATCCTTGGATTAGTCACCTCTGCGGAGGTGGATACCAAGTAAACAAACCGGGTTAGCGTTGATCTATTATTTTCTCTATTATATTTTGCTTCCGCTAACACTCTTGCAGAGAAACAATCGAAGAAGATCCAAAAAATGCTATTCACCCCCCCCTCTAGCGAACCAACCGATCCTAACAATCGGAATGACACCTTATGAGACACTATATGGTAGGAAGTGCAGATCACCTATATGCTGACACGAAGTAGGAGAAAGAAAAGAAAAGAAAATAGAACTGAAAATGAAGACTGAGCTTATAAATGAAACTACCCAGGCAATATAGAAAATTTGACAAAGAATTGAGACTACCCAAAGTCGACAAAAGAGTTATGCCGACACACGCCGTAGGCCACTTAAATTTGAAGTTGGGGATTCAGTTTTGATTAAAGTAGCCCCGATGAAAGGGGTAATGAGATTTGGAAAGAAAGGTAAACTAAGTCCCGCTACGTAGGATCCTGTATGATTACAAAGAGGATTGGCAAAGTAGCGTACGAGTTGGACCTACCGCAAGACATGTCAGCTATCCATAATGTGTTTTATGTCTCAATGCTGAAGAAATGCATTCATGATCCCAGTTAGATGATTCAACCTCAGACAGTATAAATACAAGAAGATCTAAGTTATGAAAGTCAACCTATACAGATAATGGATTGAGAAGTTAAGAGACTGAGAAATAAGGAGGTACGACTAGTCAAAGTCATATGGTAGAATTAGAAGTTCGAAGAGGCAACCTGGGAACGCAAGGATAGTATGAAACAAAAGTACCCAGAGTTGTTCTAAGCTCAAGGATGAACTTTTTATAAGGTATGGGGATTGTAACGCCCGTAAATTTTCTCGAAGATTTTTCTTAAAATTTCCCCAAAAAAAGGAATAAAAATATGTAATGGCCGAGGTTCAACCCTTAAACCTCTAAGTAGGGGGTTAAGGGAAGGATAGTAATGACCATTGCCCCAACAAAGATTTTCTATCATAGAAAGGGAAACACTGTAATTATACAAGTTAGACACGAAGAGATGCTTCAACCTCCATTAGTATAAAAAGAGAAAGTTAGAGAGAAAACTTAGGGTTTTCCGTCTTATTTCCTTTGGGCAAAAATGGCTAGGGTTTTCTTCCTTCCTCTTCTTCCTGGTGGTGGCCGGCCAAGAGAAGGGAACAAGGGTCTTATTCGTAAGATTCGGGCATACACAAAGGATTCTAAGTACGCAAGAGTTTCGGAGTCCTCAACCTTAGAGTTTTCGTTAGTAAGTATAAAAAGAAAGATGTAAGTACTTCTCACCTGCAGTAAGGGTTGTTCTCAATATTTTCCTTGCTATCGTAGGACTATTTATCTTATCAAAATAATGTGTAGAATATTGAATGATTATTTTCACTTCACACATGAAACCCGAGCTTTATTTGAAAATTTATATGCATGTGAAAAAAAGTATTCTTTTATAATTCTAAGTCTTTTTTTTTAAGTTGATGAGGAGTTTATAAACAAGGAAAGACCAAGGCCTTGAAAGGATCCCTAATTCAACAATTTGAGGATCAAAGCATATCAAGTGTTTGAAGAAATATCAAGGCATTCTATTATATGAGTACTAATGATAACTGTTGATACAATCTAACACTGGTCATGCATGCCCCTCTTTTTCCTTGGCGTTTCCCAACCATTGGATGCATGCATCTTTCACTTTGAAGGGTGTTAGATTCAGTGGTCATGGACTCAATTGTTTAGATCCAAACATCTTTGTTGATTCATTTAAAAGAGACAAGAAAGCATAAACTTAGATAAATAAGATAATAGATATAGGCATTCATGATCGATTGAGAATAAGAGGTTTGATGATATAATAATAAGATAACACCAAAGGGTAATTGAGGCTAGCTACGACATTGCATGTACATAAAGTATGAAATGGTCCGATAAAGATAATCGAACCAATTGGCTTCTAATTCCGACCATCCATGGTGACATGAGAAGCATGACAATGGAGAAAAGTGGGGTTGGTCGGCATTATAGTGACTGTGTGGGTTTAATTCTAAGGTGGATGGAGATGATGCTGCCCCCTCGAATCCTTTGAAACTAGGGTGTGCATGGCATCATCTAAAAAGTCAAACAGGGGTATGGATGCATACAAATTAAAGCATGACTACTAAAAGGCCAATGCCAATGTAAATTAATATGGTTACACTAGGAATAAAGTATTATTTTAATCAAGATTCCCCAACATAATAACCTTAAATATAATAATTTAGGGTATAAAATACGGGAATAAATTTCTTTGTCTTCATCTCTATAGCTATGTCTTAGTAAATATGTCAAAGACCGTCAATTGTCAAATTCTTTGTACTTCAAATTTAGATTTTCAAAGATTATTGATGGTACCCGGATCGTTTCTAAAAAGGAGAGGTTGGTTCTTGGGACGGTTAATCTTGAAGCTTGAACACCAAGTCTGAAATTCGAGGACCAGAATTGATTCTCAAGCACCAGATGAGAAGACGGGGCACCAAGTCTGAAAATCGAGGACCGAGAGTGATTTCTGAGAACCAGATGGGAAGATTGAATACCAAGTGTAAAATCCGAGGACCATGGCTAATTCCAAAGTACCAAGCTTGTAACTAACAATTAGATAGCTTGTTTAAAGGTACAGTATCAATGCTAAAAAAAATGACAACTTAATTGTATGATGGCATATACGTGGCATGGTATGAATGGAAAGGTTGATAACAATGGTTGGATCTGGTCCCTTAATCACCAACCAATGGACAAGTGTCATCTTGTGATTGGAAATGTTTCTAACCGTTGTTGGATCTGGTCCCCTCGTGGGAGCCCACAGCGAGGGCTAGTGAGAGACGACAGTGATGTGGAGATGCCTTTTTGAACAACTATGTAACTACCAACAAAAGGTAGGTAAAAGGGATGGTTCTTTCTTCTCACAAGCAAAGGTGACTCCCTTTCCATTGAGCTCTGTTATTTCTTCTTCTTCTTCTTTTGTTCTCTGTCATATTTTTAAGAGATCCATTTCTTACTTTGAGCAAACTAACTTATCCATTTCTTACTTTGAGGAAACTAACTTGAGCGTTAGAGTGGTCGTGCCGATAAAGTCGGCCAATCCTAATGTTTTATACTTTCTCAGGCCATTAGATTTGGACATCTACAAGAGGTGGATTTAGCTCTTTGGAGGAGGAGCCCAAGCAAGTGAAAAGGACCCCATCAAATTAGCATTGGTTGTGGGAATATCTTACGAAAAGACATGATGGTTCGAGCTAAGATGATGGAAGCAGAACAATAAGCAAATGGGGCATCTGAGTCATCTAGACCTCTTTCGCCTCCCATTTTGGAAGGAGTTGAGGATCTAAGGGCTAGAAAGAATCTGGCTCATTTTGTGACTACTATTGTGGAGGAAGCACTGCGCAAGGAAAGAACCTCTCATGTTCCAGAAGTTCATCAGGCGGTCCCCATTATAGGACTACCCCCAGTCGTCGTACCTACATACATGACGCAAATCTCCAAGGAGGAGACTTCTGCCTATCATCCAAAAAAGCGACTAGCTAATGATGTCCCAACTTTGTCGAGGCCAGCAGCTTATCATCAAGATGATTTACCACTAGGCAATGAACTTATTCGCCCTCCTTTAGCTAAAAGGATCGCTCGTCAGATGCCTTTTTTAGAAGATATATTAAGGAAAGATTTACCTCGGCATTTCAGATCACCACACGTCCCTAAATATAATGATTCTTCTTATCTCGAAGATCATTTATGTAGATTTGAAAATGATGTTGTCCTCCATCGATAAACTAAAGGGGTCAAGTGTTAGGTCTTCCTCACTACCCTAGTAGGACCGGCTCAACAGTGGTTTTGCACACTATGATCAGGATCCATTCGATCTTTTGATGAGTTCACAACTTATTCCCACGTCACTTCTCTAGCTCTAAGAGGTATGCACCTACTCCACTTAACTTATTCAACCTTAAGAAGAAGACTCAAGAAACACTGTGCCAGTATATTCAATGCTTTAACATAGGCCACGTGAGAAATTTCATGAGTCGTGCTAGAAATTATAATGGGTGCATTCTCACAAGGACTCAAAGATGGAGACTTCTTTCATTCTCTATCCAAGAAGCCACTAGCTGACTATGATACCCTCTTGACACAGGCAGAAAAATACATCAATATAGAGGAAGCTCAAGAGCTCAGTATTACTTGATAGATGCTAAAGAAAAAGTACTACTTAGATCTTGGAATGTATACAATTTATAACCTTATTATAGTGGGTAATTTAAGAGAAGTGTTGCTAAGTTAAATGTAAATAATTCAAATAAAAGCATGTTTGCGCATGTGTTCCTTATTTTATCTTTTTCAAGAGCCAAAAGAAGAAGACATTAAAAGCATTCATTGTCCATGACAAATAAAAACTTTTCCATCATTCAAATTTGAAGAAAAGAAATCCTTCAGGGGCTCGTTCCACTGTGTAACTCGAATCTAAGAAGGTAGTCACTTGATATGGGAGAAAATATACTACTTCTTGAAATTAGACGGTACAATCTATAAAGGCCCAGCCATGGATGGCGATAGCTCGATTAGCCATTTTTTCAATAACATCTAGGGAGTTTCAAAAGTTATTTTCCCACTCTTACGCCCAACTTTTCTTTTGCCTTTCCAACAAAACCTCCTTTGTACTCACTTGAGCTTGCAGAATTGTGAGAGTATTTAAGGCTTCAGTCAGTCGAACTTCTTGAGCACTGAGGATCTCTTTCATGTGCTTATTTGTTGTTCTTGTTTCCTTCAATTTTTTTTCTCAGGGGAATCGGCACGCGAACGGATAATGGACATCTCATTCAAAATTTCCTTCTCTCGGAATCGGGCTATTTCCAAATTAAGTGTGAATTGTTGTTGTGTCTTTTGTAGCTTTGTAGTTCAAGAGACAACAACTTATAGTTCCTCTTGCAACTGAGATATCTCCCCTTCTAAATGGTGATTGGAAGGTTAAGTGTTATCTGATCGACTGTACTCTCTTTGTAATCATTCGATTAGATTGCACACTCCAACCACTCCGTAAGTAAACATCAATAAATTAGGTGATGGACGAAATCAAGGTTTTACCAACATAATATGGTAAATCAACCTGTGTTATTTTTTGAGTAATATAGTCTTGCATGCTTCCTAGATTCAGTTGGTGAAGGTACTCCTATTCTGACGATCCCGCTATCTAGTGGTGAATGGAGGGGAGTGTAGGGGTATCTTGAGATTCCGTAGAATCTTTAGGAAGAGAATGAGAAGAAGAACCTACCAATATATCAATAAAGTTACTGGTTGATGGGGCAATGATGATATAAGACAATAGAGATACATCATCCTTACTTATTATGAAAAGGAATAGAAATCCTGGAAATATAATATAACATGTAAAACATGGTACTTTGAGATGACGAAGCTCGGGGTGGTTTTTGCACTAATCTTTTGTAACGTTTCTTTGAGTTGGAGGGGGAAATCAGGATTGCTCTTTTCAAAGGAGTTGATAGGGGGTAGATAAAGTGATAGCTGTTGCGATACAATCAAAGTCCTACCTCAAAAATATATGAAAAATATCATGAATTTATAAGACAGAAGATATCTTCATTGGTATGAGAAATTTTGGATAAAGCTCAAAAATAAAACCATAAGAGTTTAAGTCCAAAATAAACAATATCATACCATTATGGAGATATGTTGATTCTATTAGTTTTAACAATTGATATCAGAGCCATGGTCTATGTGTAACCATATGGGAACTCTCAGAAAAAAATGGAGGTAGGAGAGGCCTTCCAGTAGTTCTTTATTTGAGAGAATATTGTTGAGATAAAATCAAAGTTCCATGTTAGAAATACATAAAAAAAGATCATGAGTTTATAAAATGGAAGATATTTCCATCGATATGAGATTTTTGAATAGAGTCCAAAAATAAAACTATGAGGACTTAGGTCGAAAGTGGACAATATCATACCATTGTGAAGATATATTATTTCCATCGGTCTAATAGTAGCTACCATAGCCGATGACACTTTAGAGGGGGTTGATTTTGGGTCCTCCATTTTCTCAATTTATCCTTCTGAAGGAGTTATTTTCTCTTTTCCCCAAGTTTCTTTTTCAAGAAGCCAATTTCTTTTTTATCACAGATTGTAGTATGGCTAATTTTGCAGTACAGGATAGTCATTATGATTATCCATGAGTAAATCAAAGGTCATAAATGAGTATAATCTACCTAGTGTAACGGATGGATCAGGACAAGAGGGACTTAATCCCACACAGGCAAGGGTTTTTCCAAGATAAGTTTACTCAAATCAAATTCTTCATTGCCAACCAACAGAATAATTATTTGATAAACCTCATTTTCTCAGTATTGACCTAAAGGGGGGCAAGGAGGCAGTGTGCAAATCCATATAGTGGGGAAAAAAGTAAAACATGTCAGGGGAGATATGAAAAAAATAATGTTCTTTCCATCCTTTGAGGGAAGATGAAGCCCCCACAAGAAATTGAAGCTTAGATTGGGCCATAAAAATGAAACACGTAGTTCGCGTCTCTTTAAATGGAAAAAATAATGAAAGAGAAAAGCAAAGGGGAACAATCTCAAAGTGAAAAAGAATTATATAGAAGTAAGTCAACAACCAGAAGTGGCACCGAAAAATAGATAAAAACTTTGGCTAAACAAGAATGAATGGGAAAACATAGCACTACCTCCAATTGCCCTACAAAAAGGTGGTCATCGAAAGAGGAGGTATATGGGGTCTTTTAGTGGTGGTGGCAGAGATCAATCGATATTCCGAGGGGATATAAAATCGATTCCGCAAGGAGGAGCAAGATTTATCACTCCGTTTAGAATTAATGGATTTGAACCATAGTCGAATTCTTCTTAGGGAACGATCAGGCACTTCTCTAGAAATTGAAGAATTCATAGTAGATATAGAAAAATGATCGATTATGAGGAGCAAAAAACTTACGTGCTGAGAAGAAGATTGAATGTTGAAATTTTGTGAGGAACAAGAAATGCACAAGAAAAAGAATAAACGCCGGAGGAAGATACCTAGATAGAAGTTTCATTGAGAACTCATCCTTCATTTATATATATGTGTGTGTGGGGTCTCTAACAAACAAATTTCAAGGTACGATATTGTCGGCTAATAGTTTGGCCATGTCAGGATGCCAGTCCTGCTATTGTCCCTCGACGGTTGTTGCATCACCTATGTCAATGATTTTGTTTACAAATGAAATAACAACCCCTTTTCATACCAAGCGATTGAAGTTATTATTTTGCTCAAGGTGAGGTCGTCAATTGTGCAAGTGTGTGTATATATATATATATATATATATATATATATATATATATATATATTTATTTATTTATTTATTTATTTATTTATTTATTTATTTTTAATGTGCTATGGGGAATAAACTTCACCAGCCTTGAGATTTAATCAATTACATTCAATGGAGTAGGTATCAGTCATCGAAATTCCTTTTATATTTTCTTATATGAATATAAATTTTAGAGGGATACAGTACGCATTTGCATTTTGTTGAACGGTATAATCAAAATTTCTATAAAGCAATATTGTTTTCTTATTCAAGTCGACTATCATATACGTTCTTTTTCTTACTTTATACACATGTGTTGGTTGGTTTTAACGGATGAATCTTGCAACTCATTTTTATGATTGTTGAGTAATCTCTAATATGCAATCTAAGGTATAGAGTAGGTTCATATTCGAGAAAGGTAAATTGAAACTGTTTATCGAGCTCAAGGTCTGAATTCAAATTAACTACAAAAGCTTTTCATATATAAATCTAGTACCAATCAACATCGAAGGCTTCATCTAGATAACTATCCATAGCCGCAACACAATTTAAAAAATCGATTGGCTAACCTTCGAGAGGATATCCTTGCTCTTTAAACTGTTTGATAGCTCATTTAAAGCCTAATTCGAAGTTGGTCCCCAATTTGGTTGTGGTCTTTTAGGTTACGATATCTTCTTAGGCTTTCTATCGATCCTTTTTAGACTGTTGTAAACTCTCCAGTTTCACCTTTGCAGCAATCAACTCTTTAGCGTCTGTTGCAACCCCTTAGCTATATTTCCGATAGGATCATGAGCTTCCTGTAGGGTACTAGAGACAGTCATAGATATTTTCCAAATCTATAAAGAAATATCGAGGAATACTCCTTTGACAGCTGACAGGCATACTAAACATTCGTTGAGATAATTTTGATAAATTTTCACTTTGTGTTCAATTCCAGAAGCCCTAGTCTCTATAGCATTTTGATTTTCTTCACAGAATAACATTTTGTCTTGATTTGCCTTGTCATGCGCTTCCATGGATTGAAGTTTCATTTCTAAATTATGTTGATTAAGGGAAGCTTGAGCCAAACACCCTTCATGCTCGCCTAGTTTTTGCCTCAAAAGTTGTTCTCGATGGTTGACTTCATCTCGAGAGGTAGTCATTATTTTGAGTTTCTCATAAAGATTATCATAATAATAGTTAAAAGTCTGCTTTCTACACTCCCATTCTTCTTCATGAATCTGCTGTTGGGTGTTGGTGCAATCTTGCCCCAAATGATTTGGATTTAATGTTTGACTAAAATGAGTTTAAGCTAGGCAATGCTGGTGATCTAACTTGTGTGGTTTGAGTCCACAGGAAAGTCCAGGAATGGAGTCTTGGCAAAGGATGAAGTCCCAGAGGCGAGGCCTTTTGGCAAAGAATGAAGTCCCGGAGACGAGTCCTCTTGGCAAAGGATGAAGTCTCGGAGGTGCGGCCTCTTGGCAAAGGAAGACTTAGCACGACAAAGCTGAGGAAAATATCTCAAGCTAGTGCAAGGAATGACACGAGGCTTGTGGAAGATGTTTGAAGGCTTGCGTCAAAGCTAAGGGCTAGAGAAGAAGCTGGAAGGGGAGTTTCAGCATGATCAGTCAACTGGCACTGTTGATGCAGTCGACTAGTGGTTGATCAGAAGCACACACAGAGGTTTCAGATGGATCAGCCGACTGGCACTGTTCACCAGTCGACTGGTGACCAAACAGAAAAATCAATCGAGTCCATCAGTCGACTGGTACTAGTTGACTGGTGATAGTGCAGTCGACTGATAGACTACCATTGGTTGACAGCTAGCTAATTAAATGCAGATTAAAGAGTCGTTGAAGTCCATCAGTCGACTAACCCTTGGAGCAGTCGACTGATGTACGAAAATACATAAAAATACATAAAAATACAAGTCGACATCGAAGAAATTAATAGTTCTTTTTCTCATCTTTCTGGCAAAACTCTGACTCTGTAAAAGCTTTCTTCTTCTTCCTCAAACTTCACTTATATCTTGAGAAAGGAAGAGACTGATTGTGTGAGGGTTTCTCTGCCTTCAAAGTGTTCTTTGAAAAAGAAAATTTTCATAGTGGAAAAAGTCGTCTGTGTGTGTGGATCCTTAGATTAGTCACCTCATAGAGGTGGATACCAAGTAAACAAACCGAGTTAGCGATTGTGTTTTCTTTTCATGTTTATTTTGCTTCCACTAACGATTTTACAGGAAAGAAAGAAAATTACTATTCACCCCCCTCTAGCGAACGCATCGGTCCCAACAAATGGTACCATAACCAGGTTCCCTTCACATGAACTAACATTCAACCAAAAGAATCAAATGGCGTTTCAAGAGGGATACAACACCGCATGACCTCCCTACTTCGATGGCAATGATTTTGCCTATTGGAAAGGTAGGATGGAGTACTATCTTATGAATGATATTGATAATTGGTTCAGTATTGTAGATGGTTTTGAGAAATCGAGGGATGCTTCTGGAGTGCCTCTTCCTACAAAAGATTAGTCCAAAGACATATGCAAGAAGGCACAAGCAAATGAAAAAGCCACGACTATATTGCAGTGTTGACTTTCAAAGGTACAACTAAGCAAGGTCGGTCCATTCAAATATATAACTATTTCTTATACTTTGTTCGCACATCTTTCTGCTTTTCATGCTGTATCTTGCATACATTACGCCCTTTACCTGTGCATTTGGCATTGTATTCTTTATTTCCTAGTTCGGAGGACTGCTCGTATATTTGTGTATTTCAGGACGAAAAAATGGAGCAAAACAGGCGAAATGGAGCACTTATTGAAGACATGGCAAGACAGGGTCTTGCCTCATAGGCACGACCATGTCTATCACCTCCTGAGACCGTGCCTCATGGGCACGGGCGTGCCTTCAAACAGAAGATCAACAAGCCTAGGTCGTGCCCCAAAGGCACACCCGTGCCTTCCTTCAACAGCATCCAGACATGGCCGTGTCTCCTAGACACGGCCGTGTCTCCTCAACAGAGTCACGCCAAGGCATGGTCGTGTCCCTCAGACACGGTCGTGTCTCCCATCAAAGGATTGACAACCCTAGATTAGTATGTTTATGTCACGAGTAGGGTTGCAAATTAGAATTTGTATATCGAAAACCCACAATTAATTTAAGCAAATGAAGTATAGGGACCTCGAGTCATGTTTTTCTAAGGACTAGTAGAAACTAGTTTAATTCGAACATAGGTGTCGCTCTTTTTGGGTTTTCTATATCAAAATGGGGGGTTTTGGTGTTTTGAAATAAAATGCAATTAAAAGAAACTAATGCAAGAATGAAACTCTTGACACCATGCTAAAAGCCTAACAAGCTCTCATATAAAAATCAGACATTAGGTGACTATCAAACTGAAACTTAGGTTTAGAATTCGGCAAATAAGCAATTAAACTAAATGCATCATCAAATATTATCTAGTAAAACTCAGATAGCAACCCTAACATGATAAGCATATGCATGATTAAAACCCTAAAAACTCTTAAACAAGAAATCAATGATTAGGAAGTGAATCTAAATGTAACTGTCCTAAATGCAAACCATTTGAAATCAAATGTCAACTTATTTTTGCAGGATAGATAAGGTACTAGCTAAAAAAAATAAAAACTGGGGCTGAAATTGGCACGGGAAGGGATTTTGGCACGGAACAGTGAATTCAGAAACCAACCGAATGAATGCTAGCTAAAACTAGAGATCAAGAACACTTAAAAACAGCAAGTTTAACAACAAAAATCCAATGATCTAAGCAACAATTTGAATTCACAACCGTAAGGACTGATTTACGAAGTTCAAGTGAAATTTCAGAAATGAAATGTGCAGAAACAGTTTGAACAAAACATAAACTCATCCAATCTTCCTCTTCTTCGTGTTTTCTCGGTTGGGTGTCAATTCAACTGCCGAATTCAATAATGTGAATGTCAAAAATCCCTTTGGAAGCTCAAACACAGTAGCTGGTCTTGTTTGCTCGCGTTCACAGCGCTGATTACCCGGAGAAACCCTCTCCTGTAAGCAGAACTCAATACGCGGCAAATGCTGAGTTGCAATCTGGAATTTACCTCCTTCTTCTTGCTCTAATGGACTTGCTGAATCCTCCGGTTCAGACTGCATCAACACATGCCGCGCCGATGAAACCCTCTCCGACACCGAGCTTCCAATTGTTGATTTATGCCCAATGGACCGGTTCCAACTTCCTCGGGAATCCAGAAACACGCCGGAGATGGAAGATTTGGACGGGGCTTGGCTGGGAGTTACGCTTCCTAACAGAGGATTTATCACGGGGAAGGCGATGAACAGTGCGCAGCCAACACTGTTCATTCCCTAATGTTTTCGTTTTTATACTCTGATTAATCAACAGATCTGGGCCCTTCATTTCTGATCCAACGGTGCAAATTTGATCTGAGATTTAGGGCAACTTAGAGCTTCCAAAAATTTACGGGATCTTGATCGGGCTTGATCTAGGTCATGTCCTCCATGTTGGCTTGATCAATTTGGGTAAATTGACTCAATTTGATCACGATTGAGCTTGAACTTGATCCGAGTTGAACCCTAAAATCAATTAAAACCCAATTAATGTAAAAATTATCATTAAATCATGAAAATTATAATCGAACTTCAGATTATACCACATGACATAAATATAATCAAATCGATTCATTTAACAATTTATTTTTATGCAAAAACTAAAAAATGAATCGATTAAAATACATACAAACCCTAACTCATCAAGGATCACCTGCCCGTGGACGTGCCTCATAGGCACGGGCGTGTCTCCCACCAGAGGAGCACCTGCCCGTGGCCGTGTCTCATAGGCACGGGCGTGTCTCCCACCAGAAAATAGTCTGCTTCTGGCCGTGCCTCACAGGCACTGCCGTGCCTCCCAACAGAACGATGACTCTCTCTGGCCGTGCCTCCATCACAGTAGAGTGGCCACACATGGTCGTGTCTCCCAGACACGGCCGTGTGACGGGGACATGCCTTGCTGCTCATAGGGTAATTTCGTGGGGGCCTATAAATAGACCTCCTTAAGAGCCATAAAGAGGGGGGAGACCTTGGAGAGCCACTAGAGCGTGCTAGAGCCACCAACGTCTCATTCCAAAGCCAGATTCGATGGTCTGTTCATCCGTCCGAACACTCCACCACATCTATGCCTCACCTTCGCAGAGATTGCAGTCCGGAGAAGAAGAAGCTCATTGATAAGTCCTATTCCTTATTTTCTTTTTAGATTCTTAGAATAGGATGTATTGTTTACTTTCTTCTCTATATTGTAACCTCCCCGATATGGAGTAGTCCTCCAGATTCTAGGATGTAGGAGGAATTGGGGTTATTGGATGATTGTACTTTTAGATTTGTCAATCTATCGATGTCTATGATATGCTTGTACAGTTACTTTGTGGATTTGTGCCTTGTACCTGCTTGATAATATGTTTGTGAATGGTATAAATCTATAAGGGTAAAGATTATTTGTTGTTTGAGGAATTCTTAGGATCGTACACCCGGGATGCCTCGTGACAGGAGGAAAGTCTTAACCGGACCTTTCGAGGAATTGCTTAGGCTACGAAGAATCTTTATGAGAGATAACTAACGGTTACTCATTGTTAGGGAAAGGTCTTTAAAAGGATATCCTGTGACAGAGGGTAGGATTCTAGTAAATATACTGGGGCGCCTGAGTGACAGCGGGAAAGTCTTAAACCGGGCTATCTAGAATCATCTCGAACCGACATTAGTAACATTAGAACACCATTGATTTATTCCGAGGAAACCTGACGAGGTCTAATTGGATAATTTGGTTAGAATCCCTATAATTGTGCAATTATTGAGGAATGGTAGAGGATCCAAGTCAATCAATCAATATCACGAGGAATCCGAAATCCTAGGATCGCCTTCCTACATACTATCACAGTCGAATTCTATCTTCAACTAAGGCTTAGGAGCTCTAGAACACTCTTTCTCCCCCACACCAAGCCATTTCCTATGAACTCTCCACTCTTATTGTGCTAGGTTAGTAACCAATTTCACGATCCCTGTGGATTCGATCTTTTATTACTTGGCGACATTCCATATACTTGCGAAACACGCATCACCATTGACTCAACCTTATTTATAAAATCAAATGGGAGTGACATCTTTGTTGCCCAA
>NC_133861.1:24179459-24181172 GCF_044706935.1 Curcuma longa | reverse complement strand
TATTAAATATATTGTATCAAGTTGTTGTAAACTGTTTCTGAAATTATGTTTGCACTGTTGTAGTATTCTGTTAAATCCAATGTGATTAGCATTTTAAAAAATGTTTGAACTACGTTATATCCTTTGTAGATGTAAAAGTATTCTGTAGTATTCTGTTGAATCCAATGTGTAGTATTCTATTGTAGTATTATGTTTGCACTGTTGCTCTTCAACAACTTTTGTAGAATTTCTCTGTTCTTTGAAGATGTAAAGGTGAACTACGTTATATCCTTTCTGTTCCTTTACTTTGTGATTTGTGATTTGTGCACAAGTTGATAAGCTAAAGAATTGAGTAGTGCTTTTAACGACTGGTGTTGATGGAATCTCATCTCATTTCCTCACAGCTCATTATTATCGTTTCTCTGGACTGGAGATAGGAATGTGTGTTCATGGTGTGAGAAAACGATATAGCACTGATGCTGCCGCTAGAGTTGAATTTTTTGGTTAACTGGCTATATTGTCACATAGCACGAGCAATATATAGTACAAAATTCCCCCTAAATGTTTGAATGAAATCAAACATTAACGATAAGAACTAGGTGTTTAAGGATTTCACATGTAAATTTATTTATCTATTTTTTAAAAAATTGTCTACAGCCTAAACTAATTACTACATGAAGATCTTCATGCAAAAGAAAACTTATAACAAGTCTTTGACCAGGACAGAATGTCAACTTAATATCTCAGTTTTGTTGTTCACACCATTGAATCAACCAAGGTAGCTAATAGGATATTGCTAGAAGATCAATCCATGAAAGCAAATCCATTGTAGAAGGTAAAACATGTTAGCTCTTGAAATCCTACAAATCAATAAACCTCGGTCGACAAGTATTGAGACAATTGCAGATGGAATCCACATCATCATCATTTCTTTGCATAGGTGATTGCCATAGGGTTTTGTGGAGTGATCTTGAAACCTTGGAGAGCCTGCATCGCAATGGAGGCCTGCACATCATCAGAAAACTCCACAAAGGCAATACCAGGCTTCGCTTCGATCATCCGTACTTCGGAGAAACCTGGGTACTGCTGGAAAAGGATCTCAAGCACCATCTTTGTTGTTTCATGCGGCAAATTCTCAATGAAAAGGATATTGTTAGGTGCAGCAGCGGGCTCCTGAGAACCGGGATATTGTTAGGTGCAGCAGCGCCCATGTATACTTTGACCTGAAGAGCGCCGAGAACCAAAAGAAAAACTTAAACCACAGTAAAGTTGGCTAACTAGAGAGATGAAATTTCAGAAAGGGAAGAAAAGCATATCTTCGCAAGGATTTCTTTACTGGCCAACTTGGTCCATTCTTCAGGAGGAAATCAATTTTTTTTATGTATCCACATCCTCCATTGGCTTTATAGAAGCCATGCATCAGCCATAATGGCCTTCCATATCCCTATCAATAATGTCGAAAATGATATAATGAACATCGGAAACTAAAATTGGAACAAGAATCATGACGAGCTCCCCTGTTGGTTGATAGATTGGAAAGCATGCAATTATTGAGTTCTAAACACAAGTATATTAATAGATTTTTTTATACTTGTTATCTGTATCGAGAGGCCGACCAAGCCAACAAAAAACAAACATTAGGAGCCAACTACCACAGCTTCTATCTAGATTAGAGGCTAACAGCAACAGAACAAAAATATTGTGAAACAAGAAATTGAAACACCTCATTAAATG
>NC_133861.1:24174934-24179359 GCF_044706935.1 Curcuma longa | reverse complement strand
CCGAGCCGAGCTACCAAAGCTCTCCCGGACCATCCGGCCATTCGTACCAAGCTCCTGGCCACTCAGGTTCTGAGCCACCAAGGCTCCCTGAAATCGAGCTACCAAAGCTCACGGTCCCGAGCCGAGCTACCAAAGCTCCCTCGGACCTATCCCGGCCATTCGCACCAAGCTCCCGGCCACTCAGGTTCCGAGCCACCAAGGCTCCCTGAAATCGAGCTACCACAAAGGCTTCACGGTCCCGAGCCGAGCTACCAAAGCTCCTCCCCTGGACCACATCCCGGCCATTTCTCCATTCTTTCCCCAGCACCAAGCTCCCTGGTCCTGAGCCACCAAGGCTCCTCCTGGACCATCTCGAGACAAGCTACAAAGAGCTTTCTCCATTCTCCCACGAGCACCAAGCTCCCCGGTCCTGAGTCACCTAGACTCCTCCTGGACCATTCGAAGACGAGCTACCAAAGCCGACCCGCCTACCAAGTTTCTCTGCTATCTCGGTCCTAAGCCACCAAGGCTTCTTCTAGACCACCTCAGTCGAGAACTACTAAAGCTCTCTCCGATCTTTCATAAATATTAAATTCCCGATAAGACGGACTTCCCAGACCTTTCAGACATTAATCTCACTTCATAAATCAACTTATCACTAGCGCTGATCGACCAGCTGGTCGATCAGGCCAGGCTGATCGACCAATTGGTCGATCAGCCCATCTGATCGACCGGCTGGTCGATCAAGCCTATCAGATCGACCAGCTGGTCGATCAGCACCTTCCGTTCTCTCTTTCTCCCAGCCATTGTTCCTGCTTCCCTTTCATCCCGTTTTCTCGGCCATTGTTCCTGTTACTCGGCCTCATTGATTCCTATCATGATAGCCTATTTCCCTGGGCAAGCCCTTATCCATAAGATCAAGTTCTCGGGCACTTTTCTTGCTGTTCCCGGGCAATCTTCTCTCGGCTTTGCTTTTCCCGGCCAATAAAACCTTCTCCCGGCTTCACTTCTCTCGACGAAATTAATCTCCTTGCCGGGCAAGATTTTACTTCTCCCGAGCAAAAACTTATTTCTCCCGGCTGAAGTTCCCGGTCAAGTTTGTTGCTTTTGGCCTGTTCCTCCCGGCCAACACCTTTTCTCTCCCGGCCTCATTTCTCTCTTCTTCACTTTGCCCGGCCAAGCTACCCTTCTTCCCGGTTATATTTTTCCCGATCAAGACAACCTTCTTCCCGGGTAACTTGATACTATCCTGGCCATGATACTATTTTCTCGGGTAATATCTTCTCGGCTAAGAGCAGGATTTTCTCAGCTAAGGCACGGATACGTCAGACGATCAGGTCGATTAGATCAGCTGATCGACCAGCTGGTCGATCAGATCATTGTAATAATAATTTAAGCACAGCGGGACGCTGTATAGTTTTTATTTACTGTTCAATCTAGAAAATATGTAAACTCCTTCGTGGAGTATAGGATTGATAGATGTAAATATTTTAATTTACTGTTCGATCTAGATTACATGTAAACCCCTTTGTGGGGTGTAGGATCGATGGATGTAAATTTTATTTTATGTTGTTGCGGCTTTCTTTTGCGTGGTGATGCACCAGAGGCGCAGCAAAGAAGGAAGCAAGATGGACGCAACTACATCCACAGGTGGCATATTGAAGAACGGTTGATTCTGAAAAAGGCCATAATAGTTGGAAATTTAGTTTTTCATATTTATTGCCTTTATTACTATTTTATATGCTATTTTATGCTATGCTCTGATAAGCGTGCTTATATGCTATTATATGGATGCATGTTATGCTATGCTTTCATGTTATGCTATGCTTTTATTTCATGCTTTATATGTTATTATATGGATGCATGCTTGATAGGAAATTATGTATGCATAACATAATGGATTCCTAAATTGGTTTTGTCTAAGAAAGTGGTCGTTGCTCCGATAACCAAGAAGGCCATTGTGCCTCGCCACGGCCTGGAAATCGATTTTTGAATTATTATATATGCGTGCATAATTAAAATTCCTCAATTCAAATAACTAAGTGGGAGAGGGAATTATTTATTTAATCTCGTGGTCTCCATTACTGGTTTGATAGTGATGCAATTCAAACTTGCGTGTTGGCTCTGAGTGCCTTCCTCCATATCGGATGAGTTTGTTTTGCAGATCACTAGATCAAACTTCCTTTATGGATGATTATAGGAAGTTATTTAGGAGCGTGTGATCTTCTCCATCTGAAGGGGCACAATCCTAAATAATGGACTTAGTATCAAGTAATGGTGCACACTTAGGCACATTTAATAGTATCCTCCCCATCGGAGTCACTGCTATTAATCTGTGCGACCGAAGTAAACCAACTATTAATTTTATCTATCTTAGAGATAATAAAATTAATGGGTAAAACCTCCTCTTACAAATGCTTGAATTCGTATACGTCCACACGATCGTGGCATACGTAATTCTCGGTGTTTGAGGTGTTGGTGAATTTAAATTATATTGTTTGAGGAATCAATATAATTTTAAATTCTAAAGTTTTCTGACCAAGTAATTAATTTGTGATTCTCAGGATTTTAGTATGGCTTTCAACCCACTTACTGTTATTCTAAAAGAAAACAAACTTACTGGTCCTAATTATATTGATTGGAAACGGAACTTGGACATTGTCTTAACTGCTGAGGAGTACAAATTTGTACTTTTCGAGGTCTGTCCTAGCGTGCCTGATAAGGATCCTACTGAAGAGGAGATAGAGAGACATAGGAAATGGGTTAAGGCAGATGAGATGGCGCGGTGTTACATTTTGGCTTCTATGTCAAATGTGCTGCAACATCAGCATCAGGTCATGCCTACTGCCTATGACATGATGCTCAATCTCAAAGAACTCTTCGGAGATCAGAATCGGGCTGCCAGGCAGGTGGCCAAGCAGTTTGGACATTGGAAGGTAGACTGTCCTCTTAGAAAGGAGAACAATAGAGGTGTATCTTATTCATTAGTAGTTGAAACATGTTTAGTGGTGTTATCTACTGGTACCTGGTGTGTAGATACGGGAGCCACTGATCATGTCTGTAATTCATTACAGGGGTTCCAGGAAATCAGACAACTACATGAAGGGGAGATTACCGTCTACATGGGCAATGCTACGAAAGTGGCTGCTGTTGCAGTGGGAGATGTTCATGTTAGTGCAGGAAGCACTAGCAGGTCAAACCTGTGTTTTGATTATAGAACTAGGATCAAGTTAAGTATGTGGTTTGGCTAACTGAGTTGAAATGAGATTGCAGAGAAACAGGTTAAGTCCTAGTAAGTCTAGGCAAGAAGACTTGGCAGAGTCAACGTGCACCAGGCAAGATCCGGACTTGGGTAGTTGCGGATGAAATGGACTTGGGTCAGGAGGACCAAGTTGCAGAGAAGAATGGACTGATCAGGAGGATCAGTTGCGTTCAAGTCCTGGGGGGCAACGACAGAGCCGAGCAAAAGTCCAACAGGTCAGGAGGACTTGGTTGGCATCAGGTAAATTCTCCCGAGGGGAGTGGGTGAGAACGCGTTCCTACGAGGAACAGTAGGCGCCGGTCTAACCCAGGATCTCACCGGAGATCCGAAGTTAAGACTCGAAGCCGGTTCGGTGAGCTGGCCGGTTCTTTAAATACTATGGTTTTCGAGCTAACTTATTTTGCAGGAAAGAAGGGAGCGAAAAAGCTAACTCCGGCCGAAAAATCAAGTTTTCGGGTCTGGAGTCGACTCAGATAGGTTCTGGAGTCGACTCCAGCTCAATCAGCACAGAACCGGAAGTCAGCGAGTCAAAAGTCGCCGCCAGCGAAGCTGGAGTCGACTCAGACGGCGATCTGAGTCGACTCAGGTCAAGGTTTTATCGTCTCCGCCGCCACCGCGACTGGAGTCGACTCAGAGCCAGGCTGGAGTCGACTCAGGAAGGATAAGCAGCGAAGCCGATAGACTTTTATCCGCCACGTCAGCTGGAGTCGACCCAGATGCCTATCTGAGTCGACTCAGGGCGTCTATATAAGGCAGACGCGAGCAGCCTTCGAGAATTCATTCCAACTCGCTCCAAAACGTCTTCCTCGTGACCGTTAAGCCTCCGATCTTCGACGCCGGTGCTGAGACTACTTCAAGCCACTTCAACAAACGCCGGGACGTCGAATTCAAAGTCCGGGAAGCACAAAATTTGGTAACAAAAGAACTGCACTTAAATTTCAATATCTTTTAATTGTAATCGAAGTTTTGTAACGATTTTCTCGATATACTTGCTGCCGCAAGGAGCAAGTATCCTAGTGGATTGCCCAAAGTAAACGGTCAAGGACCGTGGGCCTTGGAGTAGCAGCGTTACGCTGTGAACCAAGTAAAAACAAATCGTGTCATTTACTTACTGCATTTTTATTTTAACTGATTGGCACATTTAATTTCGCTTCCGTACTCGAGTTTTACGAAATTTCGAAAAG
>NC_133861.1:24164656-24174834 GCF_044706935.1 Curcuma longa | reverse complement strand
GGCTAAGAGCAGGATTTTCTCGGCTAAGGCACGGATACGTCGGACGATCAGGTCGATTAGATCTAGCTGATCGACCAGCTGGTCGATCAGATCTAGCTGATCGACCACGTCGATCAGATCAGCTGATCGACCACGTGGTCGATCAGTTTCTGATCGACCAAGTGGTCGATCAAGGGACATGCAAAATTTCTAACGTCATCTTGCATGCATGCCATGCAAGCCTTAATTAATTAATGCAACATATTAATTAATTAATGTATTTAAGTAATGCATATTTTAATTAATTAATGTAACCTTTGATGTATTTAATTAATGCATGCAACCTTAAGAATTCATTAGACAAGGGGTTTCTGCTATTCCGTGTAAACTTCAACTCGTCTAGCCCAACTAGTTCGGGTAAGACTAAACTTAAATCTTTTGTATTTAACCTGACATTACTTGTCAAACAACAAAACAGACTCAAGTCTGACCAGACTCAAATCTGACCAGGTCAGACTGCATCAACAATTTTAACTAGCAGTCAAGATGAGCATTGAAATAAAAAACTTCAAGTTCCATCATCTTTATTGATAAAAGCAATGAACCAATAAAGGAGATAGGGGAGGCGGTTGTATCAAAAAATGATTATTGTTCTAGCTAGTATTCTTATGGCATTAGGAGCTAGCTAATTCAACTGGATATGAAAGAAGGATAGAATATCTAAATAAAGGGAAGGGATTAAGGGACAGTGACACTATCTGGGGAGTCTATAAAAGGTACTGTGATAGACTCCTACATCTCATAAGATAAATGAGAAGTTAAAGGAACATAAGAAAAAATATAACAGCAAGAGTTCTTGATTTGCTTGAAATGAGGGGTCAAGTATGGTATTAATGGAGAAGGATGAGGTGATCCTTTTATGGATTCAGAGGAAGAGCCATCAATAGGGTCTTTAGATAGTTGGATAGGGGAAGGTGGGGTCGTGTTTTGATATAGAGTTAAGGAGAGGTCTCGTTTTCTGTTTATTCTAGTTTTTTGTGAACAGGAGTTGATCTTCATGCCACAAGGGAAGTTTTTTCTTTAAGTTATGTTCTACCACTCTATTATTTAATCGGACTTCTTTCGACTATAGCCCTTAGTTCGACTAAAAAGGGGGGATGCAGAGCGAAGGTATAGGAATCAAAGAAGGAGGAGGATGGTTTATTTTCTCAATTTCTTAATTGGACTTCATGCGACTATGCTTCTCAGTCTAACTTGAAAAGGGGATATGTGATGATACCCAGATCATTTCTACAAAGGAGGAATTGGTTCTTGGAACAGTTAAGCTTGAAGCACGAGCACCAAGTCTAAAATTCGAGGACCAGGACTGATTCTCAAGCACCATATGAAAAAAACTGAGCACCAAGTCCGAAAATGGAGGACCAAAATTGATTCCCGAGCACTAGATGGGAAGGCTAGCTAAACACCAAGTGCAAACTCGAGGACCATGGTTGATTCCAGAGTACCAAGTTTGTAACTAACAATTGAATATCTTAGTTAAAGGTACAATATCAACGCTAAAAAAGATGATGACTTAATTGTATAACGACATATACATGGTAAGATATGAATGGAAAGGTTGATAACAATGCTAAGATCTAATCCCTTAATCACCAACCAATGGGCATGTGTCATTTTACGATTGGAAATATTTCTAACTATTGTCGGATCTAGTCCCCTTGCAGGAGCCCACAATGAGGGCTAGTGAGAGCACGACGGTGATGTAGAGATGCTTTTTTTAATAGCTATGTAAGCACCAAAAAAGGTAGGTTAAAGGAATGGTTCTTTCTTCTCACAAGCAAAGGCAACTTCCTTTCCATTAAACTCTGTTATTTCTTCTTCTTTTATTTTTTTGCCATCTTTTCGAGAGATCCATTTCTTACTTGGAGGATATTGATTGAGCGTTAGAGTGACTATGTCGATAAAGTCGATCAATCTTAATACTCTATACTTTTCTAAGCCATCAAATTTGAACATCTACAAGAGAGGAATTTAGCTTTTCAGAGAAGAAGGAGCTCGAGCAAGTGAAAAGGATCTCATCAATTATACTTAAACTCTTCCTACTATTGTCATTATAAGGTGAGTTTTTCTTTTAATTGTTAAAAAAAAAAAAGAGTGTAGTCTTTCATTCGTCCATAATCATAATAGTCAAATGATTAATAAAAAATAAGATAACTTTTAATACTATTCTTATGTTCTAGATAATCACTTTTTATAGAGTTTTGAGTGTGATTAATTTTCCTCTGAGACATAGTTGAATTGATTACGACGAAGTAGAGTTGTAGAAATGGACAAGGGTTTGAATCTCGACGAAGCTGAGATAATGTCCTCCTCCGTCGTAGTCAACTATAGTTTCTTGATTTACCTCCTCATAGATAGTCATGAGATCGATTGTGTAGGACTGCTGAGATAACGAATTTACTCTTTTATAGAAAAGTATGATTAATTTTAATTCTCTATTGGAGAAGGATTGCCGAAATACTAGGAAACACTCCAAAGACAAAAGGAAATCTCAGTGGGAGATTGCTTGTCGACGAACTCATTGGCATTAAAAAAAAACCATGTTAAATTTTCATACTGTAGATCTGACAAAATCTTTCTGAAAATAATCCGACGGCGTCCATTGTGCTCTCGGCGCTAAAGTCAAACGATCTGAGTCGTACATGTTTCTCCCTTATCCATACTGGAATTTCGATGAACACTGATGGGACCCATAGAATCTACTAATTGACAAAAAATCTTGTGCGAAGTGGGCTGCCGCCTCTCGTTGAAAATCTCGCATTTTGATGGCGGGCCCCGAGTATTTTGCATGGCCATCCATGTCCGTCGGCAGCACGTGCCTTTCTTTAATCCTTTTTTTTTATTATGAAAAGATAATTTGTCACTTAAAAATATATTTATATTTATTAATATCCTAGCTCTTTTAGTACCGTCTCAGACGATTTAGAAGGAAAATAAGTTATGAAGATTTCATTCTGACCTAATGATCTACTGTATGAAAGGATGAAACAGAATATTTCTCATGAATCGATCCATAAATCTTATTATAGTAGCTCCTACATAGAAATCATATGAGTCAATCCGAGCCTATGCTAAACTATATAGGTTATATTTACAGTTGTATGGTATATATTGTACGCGTGTCCACATCTCAAGATTTTGTCTGGAAAAAAAAGGTGTTTTTGTCTGAAAGTATTAACAACTTTTTGCCCCGGAAAACTTACACCACACGATGTTTAATTTCATAGATCTGAATGACCAAGACAGTCATTTCCAAGCAATTCCATGGCAGACCAGTGTTTTGCTGCTCTCCCCACTCTGCTCGCCTAAAAGCTCAGCACAAGGACAAATCCAATTCCCAACATTCAAACCCCACTCACCAGTGTGTTCCAATAGTCCATAAATCCCGCGAACCACCACACTTCCCCGACCATTAACTCTTCTTCTCCATCCACTTCACATGCGTTATAAATAACTCACCAAATCGCCTTAAAATTCATAACCAAGTTAGAAGTACTCTCGAAGAAGATCGGCCTGTTTGTGAGCTTTGAAAGAGATTTCATGGACATTGAAAGAAGGCAGAGTTTCACCACGCTGAATGATGTCTCCCTTGACTGGAGAGGCAGACCCTGCGAGACCAATAAGCACGGAGGCATGAGAGCTGCTGTCTTTGTTTTAGGTATCTTTCTTTCTTTCTATATTTATAGATCATTTTTCAGATTAAACAAACACTACGATATCTGCTCGTGGTTATTGCTCATGCAGGGATTCAAGCATTTGAGATCATGGCGATTGCAGCTGTCGGCAACAACCTCATAACTTATGTGTTCAACGACATGCATTATCCTCTCTCAAAGTCAGCAAACATAGTCACCAACTTCGTTGGGACTATCTTTATCCTGTCTCTGCTTGGAGGATTCCTCTCGGACTCTTATCTAGGAAGCTTCTTCACCATGCTGATGTTCGGATTTATCGAACTCTCTGTGAGTTCTACTTTCTCCAAAGAGTGAACTAATTTTTGAGACACAAACAGGCTTAAGTAAGCTCTGTGGTGATGTTTCAGGGATTCATACTGCTGTCGCTGCAAGCACATCTGCCGCAGCTGAGGCCACCGCCGTGCGACATGCTGCAAAGAGAGCATTGCGTGGAGGCAGAAGGCTTGGAGGCCACCATCTTCTTTGTGGCTCTCTATTTAGTGGCGCTGGGGAGTGGATGCATGAAGCCTAACATGATAGCTCATGGAGCTGACCAGTTCAGCAGAGATGATCCGAACCAGTCCAAGAAGCTCTCCACATACTTCAACTCTGCTTACTTCAGCTTCTGTGTGGGGGAACTAGTTGCACTCACGGTTCTTGTTTGGGTCCAGACTCGCTCGGGCATGGATGTCGGGTTCGGTGTCTCAGCAGCTGCCATGGCCATGGGCCTCATGAGCTTGATCTCTGGTGTGTTCTTCTACAGGAAGAGGCCTTCACAGGGCAGCATCTTTACCCCTATAGCAAGAGTAAGATTCAATATATGAACTCTTCTTCCTCTTCTTGCAAAATTTAAGCATTGCATTACTCCTGTCCTTTTCTGTCAACGGCCACTCTGTTCTGATTAATATTTGTCAGTTTTGCTTAGAAACTTAAATGCATGTATATAATAAAATTTCGAACAGTCACTAGATTCTCATTTATTGTTTGGTACCAGATGGACCTCACTTTATAAATGAGAAATAAATGCATGTTTCAACTGTTAACTAAAATGCCTCTACAGGTCTTTGTGGCAGCATTTACAAAGAGAAAGCAGATTTGCCCTTCCAATTCTGAAGTGTATCACCTTGGTGTTGCCGGAACTTCTCCAAATGTTTACAACCTCAGACACACAGATAAATTCAGGTTCTAAATAACCATCCAATTAAACAATCTTGTTAGCCAGTAACTTGTTTGTTTTAATCTTTACATGATCTTAGGTTCTTGGAAAATGCCTGCATCAAATCCCAAGACGGGTCCAACAAAGTAGAGAGTCCATGGAGACTGTGCACCATGGCAGAAGTCGAGCAAGTGAAGGTGATCCTCTCAGTGATCCCGATCTTTGCCTGCACCATCATCTTCAACACCATCCTCGCCCAGCTCCAGACTTTCTCGGTCCAACAGGGAAGCTCCATGAACACCCAACTGGCCACCTTTAAGATCCCCCCAGCCTCACTGCAGGCCATCCCCTACATCATCCTCATCATCCTGGTTCCTCTCTACGAGACATTCTTCGTCCCAATCGCCCGGAAACTCACCCGCAATCACGTAGGAATCACCCCCCTGCAGCGGATCGGGATCGGCCTCTTCACGGCTACCTTCTCCATGGTTGCGGCCGCCTTGGTCGAGAAGAAGAGAAGGGAATCAGAGGCGGCGACGCCCATCCTTTGGATCGCTCCGCAGTTCATAATCTTCGGGGTCTCGGAGATGTTTACGGCGGTGGGGCTGATCGAATTCTTCTACAAGCAGTCGCTGGGAGGCATGCAAGCCTTTCTGACAGCCATGACGTACTGTTCGTACTCATTTGGGTTTTTCCTCAGCTCGCTGCTCGTGTCGCTCGTGAACAAGGTCACCTCGAGCTCAGGGAATGGAGGATGGCTGGGCGACAACGATCTCAACAAGGACAGATTGGATTTGTTCTACTGGCTGCTGGCTGTGCTTAGCTTGATTAATTTCTTCAATTATCTTTTTTGGGCCAGATGGCATTCGAAACCTTCATCAGGTGTTCCTGCAAGGGATGGCAACAACAGTTTGTTGAAGCATGGTGGAGCTGATGAGAACGTGCTATGATGCAGCTTTGGAGTTTAGGTAGAATAAACAATGAAGGATTAGAAGTACAGCATGGATATATGTTGTGTATGTAATCTCGTAATCTTTACACTCAAACTAATGCCAGGATTTCAGAGTTGCATTTCACCTTTCATTGTTGTGAATGGTTTAATTAAGAATTAAGTGCTAAATCTTTATGGGGCAAAATGAAGAAGTTTTTTTCTTCAAATAGTTAAAGAGACGGCCACACTTTGATTTTGTTATATAAAAAAAAAATACTCCGATTCCTATATAAAATAATATAATTATTCAATAATTATTATTCTATTTATATTTTGATCTAAATATTAAATTAATCGGACGCAGTATAACGGTTAAGAAATTATAATTATTATATATATTATAATAGTTACAATTATAACAATTATAAAATCTTAATTAGTACAACATAAAAAATGATATTAATAAAAAAAATTAAAATTCTTCAAAACTTATTAAAAATCTTTAAACATATATATTTGTTGAATATATCAAACTGAACCATTATAGATTACATATAATAATAAATGTAAATTTTTAAATAAATATTAATTTGATATATTATAGATAATCTGAAAAAAAATAAGACACGTCAAAATTTATCTACTATTTTAAAAACTTATTTAATACTGGAACAACTCGATTGAAACTTGTTGTTGACAATATTAGACATTTTAAGAAAATGACGAACAATTACTTTTGTTTGCTCAAAAACGTCATCCTGTCTTTTAACCAGAAAACTACATAATTTTTCATAAATAAACAATCTCCCTGTCTCGCTCTCTTAGCATCAAGTTTGTGCTCGCTGCCTCTTGCTCCTGATTCGCTCCCTTCCCGCAATCCCTGTCTCCGATCGGAACCGTATTTCGCTGGCAAAAACCCAAGGAATTCATGTCCTCCCGATCGAGCCCTTCGAGGATTCCCGAGCGGGGATAGCGATCTTGAAGCGAGGGTGTCAATTTTCAGTCAAATTGTAAGGGGGTTCGAGGGTGGATTACATGAAAGATCTCTTTCGTCGGACGAAGATTTCGGTGCGGCGCTTGCCGCCGTCTATGGTGCAGGCAGCGCTGGTGAATCAGATCGACAGCAAGTTCGCCGGCCGCTACGATTGGTTCTGCTTTCGCTCCGGGAAGAATAGGCAAGAGTTCTTCGTTTTCCCTTCTTTTTCTTTGATGTTCGAAAATAACTATTGGCCTTTGTTGCGGTGAATAAATTTCGATTGTATGATGGCTAGATTGGGTCATGTTGCCACCATTTATCGCCCTAATAAAACTCGGCGATCTTGGTTACGTTGCAGGCTGCGTGGGATTGGATTATGTGGCAATTAGAGGGCATTCGCTCTAACCTTGTGAACTTTCTCCTTAATTCTGTTAGCTTATATGCATATAAATCTAGTTACATTGGCGTGGAGTTTATGATAATGCCTGTACCCATTCTTCCTAAAGAACTAACTCACATTTAAGTGGGTTTTTACTGCTTGAAGTTGCAAAAGTATTCTAGCACTGCATTTTACAGTTCTCTTTTCCTTCATTCGCCTGGGTATAGCTAAGGCACCAAATTCTCAATTATTAATTTCTCTTATTAGAGAATTTTATAGTTATAGACTTGTTTCTGTTGCATGGCTATATGAATATATTTTGGATGGTTAATAAGTGCATTGCCTGATTGACACTACTTTTAAGCATCCTAATACAAAATAGAAAACAATCAGTATTATAATCTACTGCAGGGATAACTAATGTAACATCAAGATTTGGCACTTAATATATTCTTGTGTAATTGCATTTTGGTATATAAGTTGGTTCTTCTCTCTGTCTCTCTCTCTCATATGATACAGAACATGTTAGTGATAGTCCTAGACAGTTTATTTGGTGTTCGTCTTATGATATACAATGAATTTTGCAGCCCAAAAGACCAGAGACATTCTCGAGCATACATCAACTTTAAGAGACCGGAAGATGTAGTTGAGTTTGCTGAGCTCTTTGATGGACACATATTTGTCAATGAGAAGGGTAGTTTACTTCATTTCATTCTTGTTAGTTTTCCTCTGTTTGACTTTGTTTTTCTTTCACATAATCTCTTAAGCAAACTTGAAGTATCCATGTTGGAGTTCCGATCTTTGGTCGGAACAATATAGTTTCAGCACTATGCAATGTTTATGAAGTGTCTGGAGATTGACTCGTAGTAGTTTTTGTCCTATGGTGATCTTCTACTTAACTTGTGTACTGTTACCAAAATAACTTAAGAAATCTTATTCCATTAAGAGATACAAGCCCCTATTTATATAGGAGTTTTATGGACCTATTCTATGAGATTTATTCTAATAAATATAACTTAGTTATATTTATTAGAATAAATATAACTAATATTTAACCAATATGTACCTTAAAATAAATATAAGCTAATAGATAGAAAGTAAATCGAATTAAAATTTTAGAGCGATAATTTTCAAAATATTATAAAATAAACATCTCAACTAGTGATCATACCTTACTAATTCCAAAATGACTCTCATGCATTAAATGAGAACATTGATTCTTATGGTATTCTAGTAATGTCGATCCTATAATTTTTCAAAAAAAAATTCAAATAATGCTACTAAGATATCTCATATTATAAAATTGATTTATCTACATCTCATCCAAGACATCGGGCTTAACCACAGAAAGTTGGACTTGAACTGAGGTACAATTGGAACTAAAACAGTCACGTGTATAGGGTACAATGTATTTGGGTTTCATTTCTTTTCTGATTGCTGTGCTTCCCCCTTCCCCTCACTTTTGATTTGAGTTTTGATGGTACTGGATGGGAGAACTTTGTCTTGATTGGTAATACTGAAATTGTGTCAATGTGGTACAATTGGAACTAGAACAGGCACACGTATAGGGTATAATATATTTTGGGTTTTCTCATCTTTTTTGTTATTATTGGTGCTTCTCCTTTCCTTCTCTTCTTTTTGACCTTAGTTTCTGATGGTATTGGATGAACAAACTTTATCTCAATTGATAATATGGACATTGTGTCAACATGGTCTGCCTCAACTAGTAGTATTCAAATTGTGTCAGCATGGGTGACACTATCATATCTATTTGTGCTGACATAGTAATGGTATCGATTGGCAGCCAAAATTATCAACCACTGATTGGTACCACTATAAATCTCCAAATCACCCTATAAAATTGACTTGCAACATAACAATTATGTTTATAGTAGCATTGTGGATAACACCCTTGCTAGAAACAATAGGGACCCTAGGTTTGTAGTTTACGGACGATAAAAAGGAAGAGCAAATGTTTGATATAAAACATGCTTTATTCCATTATTTTTAAACATTACATGTATGCCTAACTCGCATAATTTGGTATATAAGACTTTTAATTTGACTAAAATTATACTCATTACTATTTATAGGTAAACTGTTTCTAATACCTTGGCCCACAATTTAAAATGCCAAGATGGTGGGCACGAGTGTAGTTTACCTCTCTCAACGATTAGCATGTGGAACATTCATATATCGTAGTATTGTAATTGGTTGGCAAATATTACGGCAAAGATCATGCCGACAAGGCCACAGGAATATATTGTGTGCACATTTTGACTTCCATGAAGCTTCTCCTCCTTAGCATTCCAACACAAAGCAAAGCTTCCCCTATCGTGAGCTTCTTCTCTTCCTTAATGTCTGAATCCCCTCCTTTGCCTCCTAGCATGGATGAAGCTTCTCTTACTTTATGTCTTAAATCTCAAGATAATCTTTCTCTTGTTCCCCCTTCTACGCTCTTCTTCTCCTCTACCTCAATGCCTTCGACACACATCTCGGCATGCTCCAGTACAACACGAAATTGTTTCATTCTGATCTGGGATCCAAACCCCAATTCGGAATAAGATTTCAAATCATGCCTTGTTCTATGGTGGACTGTCCATATTAAAGAAATTACAATTATAATAAAATCTTAAATATAACTGAAACTAAATATAACTATTTGCTAGTGGTGTGAAAGTATATTACAACTCATTGCCTAAAACCCGTTCCTTCCATTGTGTTGTTCATGATAAATTATGCTTAAGGTTTCTTCTATTTGATAGGTTCACTTCCTTTCTAACACATTGATATAATTTGTTTACTTCTTATGCAATTTTGTTATTCGAACATTCATGTTGGCCGGTTAGGAAAGTAAAGTTAATGAAAGAAAGTTAAGAATGTTAAGAGGAATGTATGGAGACATTGAGGAAAAATAAACAAAATATTACTATCCTATTGCCTTTAGGTATAGCTCCATGAGATGATACAATTAGAGAGTATGTGAAGATGGTATAAGTTGTTCATGGACGACCAATTATCTA
>NC_133861.1:24135234-24164556 GCF_044706935.1 Curcuma longa | reverse complement strand
TATCGAAACACACTATAAACGGTAGTACGTATCTCGGAACAAACCATAAATAGATGCTTATGTTTCAAAGAACGGAGACAGTGGTAACTCTATAAAAGGTTGCCTATACCTATGGACACAAGTATGCACACAAAATCTTAATTTTTCCCAAGGCCTTAATCTCCTTTCTCTTGTAAAACCCTAACTTGAGCGCCGGAATGACTTACTAGGGTCCATCCCTAGTGTCATTCTAACTCTTTTTTATAATGTTTTTTAGGTCTCTTCACCCCTTTTGACGACTATTTGGGGAGAGCATGCATATCAATCGTTCGTTGACCGGTGGCTTTAATCATCCACAATATTTGGCCGGAACACTTTCTAAACTTAAAAATTTTCTATAACAGATTAGGAAATAATTTTCTTATCCAAAATTTTTAAAAATTTTTAAAAATAACTTTACACAACCTACGACAAGCTAAACACAGATTTATGATCTATATCAAAACACACGGTGGCTCTGATGCTACTGTTGGGTTTCTCTATACGTATTTTAAATTTTTTATTTTGATAAATAGGCAATGGAGGCATAATAATTTAAATGATTACAACACACATATTAAAAGCCACATGAGGATATACACAAGTGTAGACATAATCATAGAAACAGATGACATAAATAAATTATACCTGTTGGATGACGTGAAGCAAAGATGACATCAACTAACAATCTTCAGAAAAGTTATTCTATTCGTATTTACGTCGAGATCTCCACGAGATGACTTCACTAAATCATGTGTCATGTCTCCATTTTGATACTAATCGAAGGAAGGAGATAAAATGATCCGAGAGAGAACCCACATAGGGGTGTAAACGAGCCAAGCTGCTCACGAGCTATTCGAGTCTTGGCTCGAAAAAAAAGTTCGTTTAAGTTTGTTCGATTAAGTTAACGAGCTGAGCTCGAGCCTGATTTTGAGCTCAAAAATATTATCGAGCCGAGCTCGATCCTAATAGTATTTAGTTCGTGAGCTCGCGAACATATTCATTTAAAGGCTCACGAACGTGTTCGCGAACATATTCGTTTAAAGGCTCACGAACATGTTTGTTAAGAGATTCACGAATATATATATATATATATATATATAACGAGTCTTTTTCGAACTGAGCTCGAGCCATTCGTGAACTATTTAATTTCATTACGAGCCGAGCTCGAGCTTAAGAATTAAAGCTCGAATGGAACTCGAGCCGAACTCGAGCTTAGAAAAAATGAACCGAGCTCAAGCTCGAGTCTCTTACTGTTCGGCTCGGTTCGGTTCGATTACACCCCTAAACCCATGGTTCAATTCAATATCTAAAGGCTCAAAGCAACTCGACGATACAAAATGAACTAAACATAGGTGATGAAGCTATCATTCGAAGGTCGGATGGTTCGTTGTTAATGAGGGGCAACAAGTCTATTGGCATTAGAGTTCCAAGAACAATAATTGCTCACTAGAACAATAGACAAGGGTGGAGGAAGAAGAACCTCGCGGTTGGAATAACCTTTGCTCTCCCAAGTTGCTATTTGACACAACAGCTCCACCCTCAATAATGGTGGCTGACCGACGGAGGAGGGGGAGGTCGGATGCTTGGATGGAGATGGAAAGCTGCCGACAGGTCATCCTCTTGGACGGTGGCACAAAGGGGAGAGTCCTTTGTGGTCGGTGGTAGCGGCAAGAGGGAGAGGGGCTACGACAAGGAGGAGGAGAAGGATAAGAGGGAAAACTGATAAGTTAGGGTTTTATACATTTTTAATCGATTCAATTTTGGATTTTTACATGAAAATAAATTGTTAAATGAATCGATTTGATTATATATGTGTCATGTGGAATAATTGAAGGTTTGATTATAATTTTTGTGATTTAATGGAAAATTTTGTATTAATTAAGTTCAATTGATTTAATGGCAAATTCGAGCTCAACCGCGATCGAATCAAGCCAAATTTGCCCAAATTGGTCAAGCCACATGGAGGACATGATCTAACTCAAGTCTGATCAAGATCTACAAATTTTTTCAAGCCCTAGGTTGCCCAAAAACCCTAGATCAAGCTCTCCTCCATAGGATCAAGAATGGACGGCCAGGATGTGTTGATTAATCAGACTATTAAAACCCGAACCTACCCGATGAACAGTGGCTGCGCACTGTTCATCGTCCCCGCGAGAAGCCAACCCCTGCTCGGCGACGTAACTCCACGGGTAGCGTTTTCCACCCAATTCGACTCCATCGCGTCCCTGATCCCTGAGGAGGTGGAAGCCGGCCGATTGGGCATATTCCGGCAGCTGGATTTGGCTTGACGGCGGGGGTTCTTCCGGCGGCCAATTCCCTGTTTCAGCTCGTTCTGGCCAACCACAACACAATCCGACATCGGGATCTTTGGAGGGGTTCTCTGAGGTTCGGCGAACACTCCGGAATCATCATCAAATCAATCGGAGCAAGTTTGAAGCTATGAAATCCAGTTTGTCACCTGATACGCAACTACACAGCCTGGTTTATTGGTCGGAGAGGGTTTTTTCGGCCAAATTTGTGGTGCTGGCAACGCGAAAATCACCTGACGACAAGTTTGAAGCTTCCAAATGGATTCAACTGCTGATTGACAACCAGCCGAAGGGATTCGAAGGAGAAGAGGAGGATTTTATCAGTTTACTGTTCTTCGTTCTGAATTTTTTTTGTTTCTGAACTTTCTGTTTCGTTCATTGCTAAATCAATCTTGATTAAACCTGTTTAAGCAATCTTTGAATTTGTTTGTGTGCTCTTCGTAAACTTAGTGTTTCTTAGCTCTTGATTGAAATTGTTGAATGCAAACACACGTAGCTCTCTGATAAACTGTTCTGTGCCAAAGAAGACACTGTTCCGTGCCATGGTTTGAAACCAAAAGGAAAAACAAAGAGGAAGTTCATTTGAAGAAGAAATTGGAATGCAAGAATTTGTGAGGTGAACAGATTTTAGAAATTTTCAGAAGAAAAATCAGAAAAAAATTTTGGGCAGAAAACAGAAAAAAATAGCAAAAAAAAGGTATGATGGAAAAAACCTACCACATTTCAGTCATTTCCTATTAGATCTCAATTGTTCCAAGGCTGTTGCTGGAAAAGACTTGCAGATTTATTCAAAAAATCAGAAGAAAAGTCTCCAAAAAAAATATAGAAAATCGAGCTTCCAAAGTGGGTGCTCCATTGTCTACAGCATTTTCAAAAGGTTCAAGTAGAGTATCAAAAGCTTGGATAAGCTGATCAATTCTTGTGAAATTTAATCCCATTCAAGCACTTACTGAACAACAAGTTGAGAATCTGATCCAATTTGTTGATGGCAGCAAGAAAAAGAAAAGAAATAGCAAGGAGAACAAAAAGAAAAAAAACGAGAAAAAGCAGAAAACTGCAAATTCTGTTTTAATTTTCTCAGCTGAGTTTGTATTCTTCCAGCCATTGATCTGAGCTCAAATTGTAGGGAAATTTGCATGGATATTAGCATTATCAATAAAGATTCATTATGGAGAAAGAATGGAGGCAAAACAGTAAGAAAGGAAATCAGAAAAAAACAGAAAATACAGTTTTATTTTTCAGCCACTCTTACAAATTTTTATGGGACTGATCTGAGCTCGAATTGCACAGAACTTTGCATGGTTATTAGCATTATCAATCAAGCTTCATTATGGAAAAAGAATGGAGGAAAAACAGCAAGAAACAAGAGAGAACAAGCAAAGTATCAAATCCAATTTCAGTAATTTTTAGAATAGAACGTGCCAATGATACATTGAAATTGCGGGTTCGTGTGAGGTGAATTTTGGTTTCTGATGATTGGATGCTATTTCTTATCTCTTGTGAAACCCAAATGTGAAGAAATTGGGTTAAATTTCAAAGGGAAAACAAAAATGGCACATTTGGTGAGTTTTGAGAAAAAAATGAAGAAAGAAGTAAAGAGAATGTATCAAGGAGTTTAGATCAGAATTGGTTCATGGATTTGCAAAACACACTTAAACAAATGGGATACAAGAGAAAGAAATCAGAAAAAGGGCAAGGGTTCATTGATTAACATTTAACTATACTCATGTCTACCACTTTCATTCACTTTCCTATTTGAATTTCTTTTCTCTTGGATTTTCATTTCTAAATTCCTATTTCATTTGTTTCAGTTCATGATCTCTTTACATTTTCAATAAGCCTAGTATATGTGGATTCCAAATTATGAATGGTGGTGGAGAGTAGAAAACAAGCAAGCTTATGGAAATGCATGAAACTTAAGTTGCTTGAGTGAGCCCTACTTTACTTTGATCATGAATTAGAATTAGGGTGAGAGCCACTGATTTATCTATTAAAAACAACCTCGAGAGATTTAGTGTGATGCATTTACCTCAATTAATTATGAAGGGTGAACTTACTATGTGGTTAACCAAATACAAGAGTTAGTCTATGGATTTAAGCTTCTGAGACTTTACAACTTAGATAATTTCCTTTTAATTGTTTCTAATCATGATTGAGAATGATCTAGTGGGGGTACGATCTTAGTTTATTTTATTGGCTTGAGCGAGACGTTCAGGGGTAAGTGTGGGGGAATTTGATAAGTTAGGGTTTTATACATTTTTAATCGATTCAATTTTAGATTTTTACATGAAAATAAATTGTTAAATGAATTGATTTGATTATATATGTGTCATGTGATATAATTGAAGGTTTGAATATAATTTCTGTGATTTAATGGCAAATTTTGTATTAATTGAGTTCAATTGATTGTAGGGTTCAAATCGGATCAAATTCGAGCTCAACCGCGATCGAATCGAGCCAAATTTGCCCAAATTGGTCAAGCCACATGGAGGACATGACCTAACTCAAGTCTGATCAAGATCTACAAATTTTTCCAAGCCCTAGGTTGCCCAAAAACCCTAGATCAAGCTCTCCTCCACAGGATCAAGAATGGACGGCCAGGATGCGTTGATTAATCAGACTATTAAAACTCGAACCTTACCTGATGAACAGTGGTTGCGCACTGTTCATCGTCCCTGCAAGAAGCTAGCCCCTGCTCGGTGACGTAACTCCATGGGCAGCATTTTCCACCCAATTCGACTCCATCGCGTCCCTGATCCCTGAGGAGGTGGAAGCCGGCTGATTGGGCATATTCCGGTAGCTGGATTTGGCTTGACGGCGGGGGTTCTTCCGGTGGCCAATTCCCTGTTTCAGCTCGTTCCGGCCAACCACAACACAATCCGGTGCTGAGATCTTTGGAGGGGTTCTCTGAGGTTCGGCGAACAATCCGAAATCATCATCAAATCAATCAGAGCAAGTTTGAAGCTGTGAAATCCAGTTTGTCACCTGATACGCAACTGCACAGCCTGGTTTATTGGTCGGAGAGGGTTTTTCCAGCCAAATTCATGGTGCTGGCAACACGAAAACCACCCGATGACAAGTTTGAAGCTTCCAAATGGATTCAACCGCTGATTGACAACCAGCCGAAGGGATTCGAAGGAGAAGAGGAGGATTTTATCAGTTTACTGTTCTTCGTTCTGAAATTTTTTTGTTTCTGAACTTTTTATTTCGTTCATTGCTAAATCAATCTTGATTAAACCTGTTTAAGCAATCTTTGAATTTGTTTGTGTCGTAAACTTAGTGTTTCTTAGCTCTTGATTGAAATTGTTGAATGCAAAACACACGTAGCTCTCTGATAAACTGTTCTGTGCCAAAGAAGACACTGTTCCGTGCCATTTTTACCATTTTCGTGCTATCAATAGGGTAGTTAGGTTTAAGTTTAGGATTTAAGCAATTAGCTTTCTAAGTTGTTTGTTTTAACTCGAATTACTGTTTGGTGCCATTTGATAGGTTTAGAGCTGTTTTTGAATTTTTGTCTTAACTCAATTTGCATTGCATTTCTAGATTAGAGATAAATTGATTTCAATTGCATTTTATTACTTTATTACATTTTTCGTTCGCATTTCATTCGAAAACGTCAAAACCCCATTTCATTCGAAAAACCCCAAAACACATTTACATTTGGAAAATCCCAAAAAGAACGACACACAAAGCTCAAATTATATAATTTTCTACTAGCCCTTGGAAAAATACGACTCGAGGCCCCTATACTTCATTTATTTGAATTTATTATGGATTTTCGATAAAAATATAAATTCTAATTTACAACCCTATTCGTGACACATAGGTATCTAGGGTTGTCAAAAACCAAACACTTAAGTTTTCCAATTCGTTAAATCTCTCTTCCATAGATATCTATTTATAGATCTCTAACGGATTTGATTTGAGAATCTAAAATCCATATCCATTAGTCAAAAATCTAAACTAATAGTCTTAAGTTTGATTCAAGACCAAACCATGTTGGTTCAAATCAAATCAATTTAGTTTATAATTAAATCAAAGAGAGAGTCTCCTTCATCTTCAAAAGATGTGGCCTATTTGTGCTTTCATTCCGATAATATTGTTGGTGCAATCTTGCCCCAAGTGATTTGGATTTTAATGTTAGGCTAAAATGAGTTTAAGTTAGGTAATGCTGGTGATCTTACTTGTGTGGTTTGAGTCCACAGGAAAGTCCAAGAATGGAGTCTTGGCATTTGGTGAAGTCCCGGAGGCACGGCCTCTTAGCAAAGGATGAAGTCTCGGAGGCGAGGCCTCTTGGCAAAGGATGAAGTCCCGGAGGCGAGACCTCTTGGCAAAGGAAGACTTAGCATGACAAAGCTGAGGGAAACATCTCAAGCTAATGCAAGGAAGGACATGAGGCTTGTGGAAGACGTTTGAAGGTTTGCGTCAAGTGATGTGCATAGGGTTAATATTCATATTTACACTTTATTTGCACATCTTTCTGATTTTATTGTTATATCTTGTGTGCATTGCATCCCTTATCTGTGCATTTAGGCATATATCTTACATTTCCTAGTTCGGAGATCTGCTCTCATTTTTACTTGTTTTAGGATGGAAGATGGAGCAAAATCGAGCAAAATCGGAGTTACTATTGAATACAAGGCAAGACAGGGCCGTGCCTCACAGGCACGGCCGTGTCTAATCAGGTTCCTGGCCGTGCTTCATAAGGCACGGGCGTGTCTACAAATAGATCATCAACAAGCCCTAGCCGTGCCTCAAAGGCACGACCGTGCCATCATCCCCCTTTAGCAGCAGACAGGGTCGTGTCTATCAGACACGGTCGTGCTTCAAAACAGAAGAAAGCCAAGGCTTGGCCGTGCCTCCCAAGCACGGCCGTGCCTCCAAATAGAAGACCAGAAGTTGCTGGTCGTGCCCCACAAGCACGGTCGTGTTTCTCATCAGAAGAGTCCCTGCTATTGACCGTGCCTCCCAGGCACGACCTTACCTTGTAAAACTTGAAGAAACAGGCTTTGGCCGTGCCTCACAGGCACGGCTGTGCCTCCAACCAGAGACACCACTGCCTCTGGCCGTGCCCCTAAACAGAGGCTTCACTGCTTCTGGCCGTGCCTCCCAGGCACGGCCGTGTGGACGGAGGCATGTCTGACCACGGGCTGCAGCTATAAAAACCTCTTTTTGGGACCCTAGCAAAGGGGGGAGACTTTTGGAGAGCCACCGGAGCTATTCTTGAGCTACCGAAGCCTATTCCAGAGTGAGATTCGACGATCCATCCACTGATCCGGCTGCTCCATCCCATCTTCATCTCATCTACGAAGAGCTCACAGTCCGAGGAAGAAGAAAACCATCGATAAGTCCTATTTTCCTGCATTTCTTGTGTAATCTTTGGAATAGGATGTATTCTCTTTATTCTTCCTTGTATTGTGCTCTCTCCGATATGGAGTAGTTCCCTAGGTTCTAGGATGTAGGATAAATCAGGTGTATTGGATGATTATTGCTTGGATTTGTTAATCTACCATTTCTATGATTTGATTGTCTATTGCCTTGTGGATTTATGCTTGTGTTGTGAATGATGAAATGCTTGTGTATGAATCTATGAGGGTAGGGATTAATTGTGATTTGAGGAATCATTAGGCCGTACACCGGGGCGCTTCGTGACAGGAAGAAAGCCTTGAACCGGGCGAGTTTCCGAGGGGTTTCTTAAATCATAATTAGTTTCTAATAAGTCGACTGACACTGTTGATGCAGTTGATTTAGTGGTTGATCAGAAGCACACCCAGAGGTTTCAGATGGATCAGTCGACTGGTACTGTCGTTGGTCGACTGGTGACCAACCATAGAGATCAGTTGAGTCCATCAGTTAACTGGTAGCGGTCGACTGGTGATGGTTTAGTCGACTGATAGACGACTGTCAGTGACAATTGGCTAATTAAATACCGCGGTTAAAGAGCCGTTAAAGCTCATCAGTCGACTGATGTACGGAAATACATAAAAATAGAAGTCGACGTCGAAGAAATCAATAATTTATTTTTCTCATCTTTCTGGCAAACTTTGACTCTGTGAAAGCTTTCCTCTTCCTCCATACTTCACTACTCATTTTGTGAAAGGAAGAGATCATTCTGTAAAGGTTTCTCTGCCTCAAAATGTTCTTTGAAAAGGAGGATTTTCATAGTGGAAAAGGTCGTCTATGTATGTGGATCCTTGGATTAGTCACATCGTAGAGGTGGATACCAAGTAAACAAACCGGGTTAGCGATTGTGCTTTTCTTTCTTATTTTTATTTTGCTTCCGCTAACAATTCCGCAGGAACGAATAAATCGCTATTCACCCCCTCTAGCAAATCCATCGGTCCCAACAAGTGGTATCAGAGCAAGGTGCCTTTCGCGCGAACTAACACTCAACCGAAAGAATCGAATGAATTTTCAAGAGGGGTGTGATGAGCGTAGGTCATATATGAATTTTTTAGTATTGTTTAACGCTCATCTATTTGTAATTCATTGCATATGATCTACTTTGTTGCACCTTATTCTTTTATTATTAATTATTTCTACTCTTTTGCTCGGAGATCTGCTCTTTGTATATTTTGTTTGACAGGATGTGATTTAGAGCCAAAACGATGCATTATTGATGGTGGAGCAAGAAGTGGAGAGAAGAGACTCACACTGGCCGTGCTCGCTGTCACGGGTGAGTCTCTTATGTAGCAAACACAAAGAAATGGAGGAGAAGGAGCAACAAAGCATAACACGACCATGCCTGCGAAGCACGGCCGTGCCTCACATACCCATGGCCTAGACACGGTCGTGTCCCTCCAACAGAGAAGCAACAAAGCAGGGCTGTGCCTTCCAAGCACGGCCGTGCCTTTGTCCAGAGAGCCAGCTGCTAAGGGTCGTGCCTTTCAAGCATGATCGTGTCTCTATCCTAGTGTTGAGCCAGGGCATGGCCGTTCCTACTAGGCACGGCCGTGCCTAATTTCTAAAGGAGCGATTGTTCCCGATCGTGCCCTAAAGGCACGACCGTGCCAGTTTTTAGAGCAGCGGCAGTACACGGCCGTGCCTCCCAGGCACGACCGTGCCCAATTTCTAGAGGCACGACAGGACACGGTCGTGCCTCCCAGGCACGACCGTGTGACGGGGACGTGCCTGGACGTGCCCTATAAATATCACTTTTTGCACCTTTTAGGGTATCTTGGGTCATTCTCCAAAACCCTTGGTCTTGGCTTGGTGACGGTGCCTCTCCTCTCTAGGGGAGGCCTTAAACGCTCCATCCTTCGCTGATCTGCCTTCACCAATCCCTCTCCACCGGCCCATCCTACACCGAAGCAAGAAGATCTTCAAGAGGATGCCCATGCTTCAAGATAAGTCTTCTCCCCTAGTGTGGATGATGCTTTATTTCTTGTATCCTCTTTGTAAACTTCTTGTAATGGAGTAGATCCTTGAGTTTAGGATGTAGGATGAACATCTATGTGATGATGGTGATGTATGAACTAGTTTATGTCATTTTCCCTATTCAACGAAGTGTTTACATTTGTTTCATGTATTATGTGTCTTGAATGTGTTTGATGAAATATTTGTGTGAGCGCATATGCATGATTATGAGGGGTAGATTACTGTGTAGGGAGATCCTAGCGTATACCGGGGTGCCTTGTGACAGAAGGTTAACCTTAAATCGGACTTTCCAAAGTAATCCATACATGGTGATAAACTTCCATAAGGGATAGCTAATGGATATTGATGACTAGGAAAGGATTCCTTAATTGGGTGCTCGGTGACAGAGAGTAGTGTACCAGTAGTATACGCTGGGGCGTCCGGTGACAGCGGGAGAGCCATTACACCAGGCTATTTAGGTACCGTCCCGAACTAGTCATCGTAGCGTTAGAGTATCATGTTTTAACTCTGACAAAGTCTTACGAGGTTGAGTTGGTATTTTGGTTAGAATCCCTATAAGGTGGTAAACATTGAGAGTAAGGGACAAACATGAATTAGAGATATGACCAGCTAGCCTGTTGAATCTCCTTACTGCTTCTTCTACTGACAGGTCACCTTGTCTGAATTCCATGAATTCTTCATAATGTTTGTTTGTGACCCTGAGGTGGAAGAATTCTTCGAAGAATTCGGTCTCAAAGTCAGTCCAGCTCATTTGGTTGACTGCTCTTTTGCTCTTTACTCTCTCCCACCACATACGTGCATCTCCAGATAGGCAGAAGGAGGCACACTTGACCTTCTCAGTTTCTGGCCAGTCTAGAAGCTCCATGGTACTCTCTAATGTCTTAAACCAAGCCTGGGCATCCCAGGGCTCAGTTGTGCCAGAGAAACTTTCAGGCTTAAGTTTCTGCCATTGGATTAAATAGGTTTCTTGTCTCCTGGCCAGTGCGGTAGTTTCCGGTGTGACTCGTGGGATCTCAGTCACAATCGGAGTCTCTACATTACCAGTTGGTGGTGTGGTATGAGCAGTCTTTTGGTTTGCCGTAAGGGCAGCTATGACTTGTTGTTGCTCTGCTAACTGTCTCTGGAGTTGAGCCACAACTTCAGTGAGATTAGGTCCTTCTGTCCTAGACTCACTGCCTTCTTCAGCTTGATTTCTATTCTGCGCACTGGTGGTACGTGTTCTTGCCATCTATTAGCGTACAAGGAATGAAATCAATCCTATATCTTTTCTATATAGAATACACATCTTATCTAAGCATGATTCTTAACTTTTATGCACAAAATAATCATATCCCTTAAGCATAATTCTCTATACTACAAGCACTAAAGGAAAAGCATAAAAGAAAGTATAAATACATTCTTACTTGAAGACGGCAAGGCTGATGCTGATGTGTGTGATGCTGGAGAATGGGAACTGCTCTGATACCAACCTGTAACGCCCGCCCTTCATGCTTTCTAAGAGCCGGGTTACTTTCTTACACTTTACTTCTTGTATTACTTGAATTGCTACTCTATTTAGCAATAATTTAAAATTTTCTAACTTGTGCGGAAATCTTTTCTATCATGTTCAATTATTTTCTTTCTTTACACCATTTCTGGATCTAAACTCTTTTTAAACACTCAACTAATAATTCTAAAGCAAACTAAAGCATTTCTAACTATATTTGCATGCAAAGGATCATAAATGAACTTCTTGCACTCTTTAAAACTAATCTACATACAATGTATCAAATAGTATACCTCATGTGCCAAAAGTATCAATCTCAAAAACTAATTAAGCATTAGTTCATTTTATTACTTTAGAATTTCATGCATATTCATTGAAAAGACATGGAATCATAATATCTAACAAACATTAACCAAAACTAATCTATTTAATCATTAGCAATCTTAGAAATACTAGATGATACCCAACATATGCAAAACTAACAATTTATGAAATCTTCTTAACAATGAATAGAAAGTAAAATCTCTAAATTTTCTTAGCAATTTAAAAACATCTTAATATGCTCTTAGCAAATTCCCAAGGCTTTCCATAGTCCAAGCATCACACACACCATCACGCATCCCCTTGTCGCCTTCCTTCAAATTTGCTTTCCTTTTCCTTTGTCTGCAGTAAGAGGAAATGCAACTATAAGCGGATGCTTAGTAAGTACTATCTTGTTGATACAAGATGCACTAAGATCTTGCCTAGAGTTTTGATGTTTGACAACACACCTAGGTCTGGTCAGTTTGACCAAGGGGTTGATCCAAACAGAACTTGATGTTTGGATGTGTGGAAGTGAGTGCAGTCTAGTCAGATGACTAGCAAGAAGACCTAGTCGGTTAGACTAGGCAGTGGAAGTCATAATCTGGAAGATTGGGCAAGGGAAGTCCTGGTGAGTGAAGCTGGGCAAGGGAAAGTCCTAGTTGTAGGCTAGGCAAAGGGAAGTCCTGGTTTGGAGGATCAGGTCGAAGTCTTGGCAGAGTCGAAGCTCTAGGTGAAGTCTGGGCTGGTCTGGAGGACCGAGTCGCAGCAGAAGTCTGGGCTGGTCTGGGTCGCAGCAGAAGTCACCGAGTCGCAGCAGAAGTCTGGGTTGGTTAGAGAGAATCGAACCGCAGCACAAATCCTAGGGGCTAAGGACAAAGCCGAAGCAAAAGTCCAACAAGTCAGGAGGACTTGGTTGGCAAAGGTAAATTCTCCAGAGTGGAGTGGGTTAGACTAACCCAAGATTTCGGTAGAAATCTGAAGTTAAACCCACAGATAAGGTTAGGTTGTTTGCTTGTTTGCTTGTATGCTTGTCTTGCAGGGACCAGGAGCTGGAAGCAAGAGCAAAGGAAAAGTAAACCAAGGCAATTGAACCAAGTCAGCTCAGTTGAGTCGACTCAGATGAAGGCTTGAGTCGACTCCAGCTGAGTCAGTCGAAATCCGGAAGTCAGCGCGTCGATTTTCCACCAACTCGGCCTGGAATTGACTCAGGTGAGGTTTTGAGTCGACTCAGGCTGATTCAGAGTCAAAACTTATCGCAGTTGACGCCACAGTGACTGGAGTCGACTCAGGAGGCAACTGGAGTCGACTCAGAGAGGATAACGGGCAAAAGCGATAAAACTTCATCTGCCACGTCAGCTGGAGTCGACTCAGATAGGCATTTGAGTCGACTCAGAACCAGTATAAAAGAAGCCTTCGACCAGCAACTTGAACACACAATTCATACGTCCTCCTTTCCGACAAGAGCCGCTACCGAACGCGAACGAGGCCAGACGCTTACAATCGGGAAAGATCCAGGAGGAGTGCGCGCGCTCGGACTTCCAAATCGGCGACAAGTGTTTGTTTTTAATTACTGTCTTTCTATTATTTTGTTTGTATTATTTCTTGGACTGTAAGACGGGTTTCTCCACCTCCGAACGACATTCGGAAAGGAGACCACTAGTGGACGAGCGCCTACCGTACTTAGGCCTTGGACGTACTAACCCTGGGGTGTTGGGAACCAGGTAAAAATCCGTGTGTCCTTTTGTTGTTCTTAATTTGGATATAATAACAAGCACATATACTTAGCATATATTTCTTTGATTTATCAAAGGGTGAGATTTATCTCGTTAGATTAAAAGGCCCGATGAGTTAGGAAATAATATTATGTATATGGTGCGTTGTTGATTATAGAAGGAAACTGTGTCCTATTAAATAGGTTGATGATGTCCCCTTGAGGAGCTCATAAAGATTATCATGTAAACTCTGCAGGTGGACTTAGTTCCGCATGATAATAAAGTTGAGTGGTACTACTCTCGGACTCAGAAGTTAATTAATTGAATTGTTAGTAATTCGATTAATTAACGGACATTCGATATCTTAAACACAGGGAGACTAATGCACTCATGGTAAGAAGGAGCCCATATTGTAATATGGGATTGGTGCCGTAGTTCGATAATAACTCTTTAGTGGTATGAGTTATTATTGATGGACTAAGGTTGTGTGTTCGGGGCGAACACGGGAAGCCTTATCTCATCGGAAGGCCAAAATCAATTCCTCCTCTAGGTCCCTGCTGTAGCCTTTGGGAATTCTCAAATCTGCCTTGGAAGAATTCATGAAGAAACCAGGCATTCGAACCCATACTAAGCAGTGTAATCAATCAACTGATCGATTACACACCTTGGTAATCGATCAGCTGATCGATTACCAAGCTCCGTGGAAGATCTTCTGGTAATCGATCACCTGATCGATTACCAGGCTTAATGAGAAAAAGTTATGATGTTTAATCGATTCCTTGATCGATTAAGCACTTCGGTTCGAATTGGTAACTTCCGAAATCATACCAAATTCTCTGATCTGATTAATTCCAATCATACCAAGTTTATGATTTAAATCATACCATATTTATGATATAAATCATACCAAGTTTGTGAGATGGCTAGGCTATAAAAGAGGTGGCTTGCAAAGGTTTTTGAACACACGAATTAATCTTTTGGTGGCCGAAACTCTCGGCAGCCAACCTCCTCTTCCTCTTCTCTTTTCTCCAGACAAAGAGAAGGAAGGAAAGCTTGCTAGCCATCGGAGAGGAGAATTCTGGTGGAAAAATTCTCGAAGGATCGTTGCCCACACAACGTTAGAGAAAAGGAGAGGAATACAGCAGAAGATCGAGGGGTCATCCACATCCTTCACAACAATCCAAAGGTGAACGGTACGACTAAGTTATTCCGCTTTTATTAGTTGTAATTACCTTTGTATGGATCTGAAAACAAACACAAGAAGCCAGTGATCCATGGGGCCGCTTGTAAAGTTTCGTCTTTGTGCAAAAATTTTTGTACAAGGGAAATCAACGAAACACTTCCGAGCGACTCCCTTCATTCCTGATGTTACTGGTCCTATAACTGGCTCTTTTGCTCATGTCACCGTGGATCAAATTCATGAACATTATTTTGGTACCCGTAGAAATCCATTTAAAAATATCTTTCATGCCACTGAGATGTTTGCCATAAATTATGTCTGGTATAGAATTATACTAGATTGTGTTCTTCCCATTGTAACTTGAGGTCGGGCAATGATTTGAATTCCCCACTTGATTATAATGTATACTTTAGAGTAACATCTTGACATTGACATTGCTCGTCATCTCTACTGTTCCATCCTTAACTACTCGAGTCCTACAAATGGCAAGCTTTATATGCCATTTTGCCACATCATGTAACGACCCGGCCCATGGGAATTCTACTTCTCACTTGTTACCAGATTCAAGGAACTTTAGTACTTTAGCCTGCAGGTCTAGAGTTCGAATCTAGAGAAGGCAAAAATCCACTGGGCAGGGGTGGAAAGTCCTAGTAGGTAACGGCACGGTCGATGGTCGACGACCCATGATCAATAGAAAAATAGGGGTCGGGATAAGTAGAATTCCCACGGACGAACGGGCCGGGTCGTTATAATAAAAAGGTGCCTTTTTATTGTAACGATCCGGCCCGTCCGCCCGTGGGAATTCTACTTATCCCGACCCCTATTTTTCTATGGATCATGGGCTGTCGACCATCGACTGTGCCGTTACCTACTAGGACTTTCCACCCCTGCCTAGTGGATTTTTGCCTTCCCCAGATTCGAACTCTAGATTCAAGAAACTTTAGTACTTTAGCGTGCAGGTCTAGAGTTCAAATCTAGGGAAGGCAAAAATCCACTGGGCAGAGGTGGAAAGTCCTAGTAGGTAACGACATGGTCGATGGTCGACGGCCCATGACCCACAGAAAAATTGGGGTCGGGATAAATAGAATTTCCATGGGCGGACGGGCCGAGTCGTTACACATCATCACTAAGTTTATTGCATCTAGGGGCATTGATGTTTCAATAGGTATCATTCGTCACTTATCCAAGGATCACGACCAGATAGCCTTGCGCCATTTGAAGCTGGCAAATATCACATACCATCGTGGCGCTATAGTTTGGAGACGTAACATTGAGGGAGGAGCTACGGATGAGTCTTCCGAGTTTTAGGAGGATGAGGGTGCACCTGCTGCCGCTCCTCGTCCTGCGGCTGCTGTACCCCCCACACATGACTTTGAGGAGTGATTTACTCGTTTGGAGGGGATGGTGTATGATGTTAGCGGTCAAGTCATGACATGCCTTGAGGAGGTTTGGGGCCTCCGATAGGATTGGTCATCTGCTGCATAGAGACAACACGAGGCTTATATGCAGCAGCAACAGATGTACGACATGATACAGATGATGCACATGTCCTTCCAGGCTTCTCCACCTCGTCCACCTCCTACTGGTGATGATGATGATGAGATGTAGTTTGATGGGATTTCTTGATGGATCTGTCCATGAATTTTGTTGATGGATTTGTTGTGTTTGGGTGTTAAACTCTTAAGCTGTGGTTGCTTAAAACTTGCCTTGTTGATGTTGATGCTAGATATTTTGAACTACTTGTATTATGACTAAATATTGCTCTATATATTATGTTTCATATTTCTTGTTGATTTATTCATGATTATGCTTTGTTTATCTTTGTTTGATGATAAATGAATGGTTAATGGATTTAAGGGGAGCATTTTGGTTAAATTGGATAAGGTGAGAAGAAAATCTAAGGAAATTTGAAAACCTAAGGTTTTATAACATTTCAAGTTGATATTTAATCATCCTAGATCTATTCATTGGTAGAAAATCTTATCCCTTTTAATTGGTGATACTAAACTCTTACTAACTTTAAAGTTTCAAATTTTTGATATATAGTAGCAAAATCTTATTTTATTATAGAAAATCTTTTGAAAGTATTTTTACCTTGTAATATATGATTTAAGTAAATACAGTGCAAATTTTCATGATTTTTGACAAAATTTGAATTAGTTATGTATTTTTAAGTTGGGTCTGAAAATAGAATTTTTCAGACATCAGTCGACTGCATCAGATGATCAGTCGACTGATGTCACTGTTTATCCCTATTTTGATCCATTTTTTGAAAATTGAATATCCTTTGACCTCTATTATTTGATGTATGCTCTAGAAGCATATTTTTGGTCTATAGTTGTCAATGTTCAAAATCTGCAACTTCGATATCCACAACATAATTGTTGGTGCATGGGGGAGTAAGGTTTTAGGGGGTTTTATGCTTTGTGGCTATTACAAAATTGTTTGTTTATCAATTTGACAAATTATGCTCCCTCTTGGATTTTTTTTTCTATATGTTATTTATTTCTACCTCCTTGGATTACCATATTTTTGATGATTGTCAAAAAGGGGGAGAATGAATTGTTTAAAGTTAGGCTTTAATGCTATTCATGATTTAATGCTCATGTTGATCATGCTTATTGATTCATTATGCTTATTAATGTTTATTGATTCATTATCACTGGAATAAATTGTTGTTATTTAATGCATGCTGTTTTAAAGAACTAACTTAAATGAATTTTTGTCAAACATCAAAAAAGGAGAGATTGTTGGTGCAATCTTGCCCCAAGTGATTTGGATTTTAATGTTTGGCTAAATTAAGTTTAAGTTAGGCAATGCTGGTGATCTAACTTGTGTGGTTTGAGTCCACAAGAAAGTCTAGGAATGGAGTCTTGGCGTTTGATGAAGTCCCGGAGGCGCGACCTCTTGACAAAGGATGAAGCCCCGGAGGCGAGGCCTCTTGGCAAAGGATGAAGTCCCGGAGGCACGACCTCTTGGCAAAGGAAGACTTAGCACGACGAAGCTGAGAGAAAAGTCTCAAGCTAGTGCAAGGAAGGACACGAGGCTTGTGGAAGACGTTTGAAGGTTTGCGTCAAGGCTAAGTGCTGAAGAAGAAGCTGAAAGGGGAGTTTCAACTTGATCAATCGACTGACACTGTTGATGCAGTCGACTTGTGGTTTATCAGAAGCACACACAGAGGTTTCAGATGGATCAATTGACTGGTACTGTTCATTAGTCTACTGGTGACCAAACAGAGAGATCAGTCGAGTCCATCAGTCGACAGGTAGCAGTCGACTGGTGATGGTGCAGTCGATTGATAGACGACCGTTGGGGTGACAGCTAGCTAATAAAATGCAGATTAAAGAGTCGTTGAAGCCCATCAGTTGACTGACCCTTGGAGCAGTCGATTGATGTACGAAAATACATAAAAATAGAAGTCGACATCGAAGAAATCAACAATTCATTTTTCTCATCTTTCTGGCAAACTCTGACTCTGTGAAAGCTTTCCTCTTCCTCCATACTTCACTACTCATTTTGTGAAAGGAAGAGATCATTTTGTAAAGGTTTCTCCACCTTTAAAGTATTCTTTGAAAAGGAGGATTTTCATAGTAGAAAAGGTCGTCTGTGTGTGTGGATCCTTGGATTAGTCACCTTGTAAAGGTGGATACCAAGTAAACAAACCAGGTTAGTGATTGTGCTTTTCTTTTCTTATTTTTATTTTGCTTCCGCTAACAATTTCGCAGGAAAGATCAAAATTCGCTATTCACCCCCTCTAGCGAACGCATCAGTCCCAACAAATATATCTTCTATATTTGCCTTTCGTCTAGTTCAACTAAACTCAATCTCTCTCGATCTGAGAATCCAATTCTCAAACTCATTTTATGTCTTTTTAATAAACTCGTAGTGTGTGTGATCTCATAAGTTCCCGATTTATGTTGATCATCTATAATTAACTATTAATTATAGATCGATCATTAGTGATGTTAGTAGTAGCTCTAGAGCAATCATGTGTTGATTGACTAAGAACTTTTATATCATATTCTATTATTAATAAAGGCAAAATTTGGTTATTATATTTACTTCATGTTTGTGTCAAATGACTAAATATAATAATGTCCTTGAGTAGTAGGTTCTAATCTACATTATATCAATTAATTGAATTGATAGTGAGATGATGTAGAGAACACTACTCTTAACTATTCCTAATCAAGCATTACTATTCAAGGACAATATTAATGCATTGAGACTAGCATGTAGGTCTATTGATAACTTGATCTCACAAGTCATGGATATATGATATCACGTTGACACATGAGTATATATTAGAGAATATATACTGAATTGACCCGCTATGAGAAAGTTTCATGGATCGTTATATGAGTGTCATAAATTTTCTCATATGATTATTAGTATAAATAGTCCTTAGACCTGAAGTCACTACGATTACCTACATAAGGAGTTGTATACTTTGGTATCATCAAACGTCACTTGTAACAGGGTGGACTATAAAGGCGATCACTCGGTATGCAACGAATTATGCGGAGGGATGAGTGATATAGATGAGATTTATCCCTCCCATATGACGGGAATGATATCGTAGGCCCCTTGATCGAGTAGGACTACTAAATGCATAATCATATTCAAATGAGTCAATATGAGATATTGATCTCATTTGCTTGAGTGAGTCTATTCAGGGATCAAAAAACACAAAGATTGATATTAAGGATGACTCGATATATGCCTCATTGATCAATCTAGATATCAAAAATAGAAGGACATCATCATACATTATAGTAGTCACAGAAAGGTTAGGTCGGATCTCGACTTTCTCGTCACTTGGATAGCAATAATGCATTGTTAGATGTCGTTCATTGCTTATATGTCTAAAGCGGTTTAGACACATTACCAACATTACGAGAGCCTATTGGGTCACACACAAAGGGCACGATGCTTCAGAGATTGATTGCTTTTAGTTTGACTAAAATATGATCTGAATTGGATTAATTGAGTTAGACTTAAGTGAATCCAATTATATTATGTGATTGAGTCTAATTTGAATTAGACTCATTTAGATTAGACTCAACCCAAATTTGAATGAGATATTAATTCATTAAATTGTTTAATGAATTAATAATAGTGGAAGACCAAGGGTTTATGCACGAGTGTATACGACGGAGTCCACTGAGATAATATTCCATTGTCTCTTAGATAATTCTGAAACTCTTCACTTAGGTATTGATCATCTTAATCGGATCGAAGTATCTGAATACTTTTGCTAAGTTGTTTCTCTACTTCAATTCTAAATTCTTTGAACTTTTCAAAGACCTCAAATTTGTATTTCATTAAATACATATACCCAAATCATAAATGATCATCAATAAAGGGAATGAAGTAGTTATAACCTCCTCGTGCTTGAGTTAACATTAGACCACATACATCGGTATATATAAGGCCAAGCAACTCTCCCGCTAGTTCATCCTTTCAGGTAAAAGGTAATTTAATCATCTTATACTTAAAGCATGATTCACATATATTAAATGAATTTAATTCAAATGATTCTAAACTGTCAACCCTTTGGAGTGCAGTCATGCGTTTCCTGTTTATATGGTCAAGACGATAATACCACAAGTAGGAGATTAACTGATCATCCTTTTGAGCACGCTTGTTCCTCATTTTAATATTGAATGCTTCGTTGGAAATATCTAACACGTAGATATCATTACTTAATATTCTGGTCCCATAAAGAACTCTATTCAAAGTTATGTAACAACAATTGTTACTAAAAGTCAAATGGAACCTTTCCATTTAAGAAAAAAATAGAAGAGATATTCTTTATTAAAATAAAAATATAGTAATAATTTTCCAACTCTAAGATAAGTCTTTTATTGTTCCTCAAGCTTATATGTCATCACATATATGAGAGTCGCACTTAGTATCCAATACCCGAGTGTCTGATGGAATAGTTCAATTATGAAATTATCTCAAGCGAACGAGGCATCACATGCCTACTTTTCTTTCACGAACTCAAGATAAAACTTGTAATTTTGGATTTGAGAATAATTCTCAAATTCCTATGCTAGTCCAAAAAATTAGGGTCAGTCAACTTATTGGTGTCCTAAATTACACGTAATTCAAAAACATCATGCGTAATCAATTAAATCTAGAAATATAATTGAGCATATATAAAATATAATTTACAATATATTTGTAAGTAATTTATATACATTAATTGATCTTATTTATTTTATGAATTCAAGAGCCCTTACTTTAAGTTCGAGAGATAGTAGGTCTCTCTAAATAGGTTGATATCCACTATAGATAAGAACAACCTTGGAGAGGGTCCAACAAGTCATTCTTAGCTACAATAGTAGGTATTATATACCGATTATGTATCACATATATGTTGGTGCAATCTTACCCCAAGTTATTTGATTTTAATGTTTGGCTAAAATGAGTTTAAGTTAGGCAATGTGTAGAATGTCACGACCCGGAGGTGTCGTTCCCGCACATCAGGAGGTACCTCACTCGGTGACAATATAATAAAGAACCCCAACTGAAAATCAGCACGTCAAGTCTCTGAGCAACTCTAAAGCAACTGAACCAGGGTAGTACTTACTCTGTGCCTGCAAAACTAGAAGCCAAAAAATGTAGATAGTTAGCCAAAGGCTAAGTGGGTAATCAGAATAGATGTGCATGAATGTACTCTTAATTAAGAAGCCAAGAAATTAGAGTGGATCATAATCTCATGTTATCCTTTTAAGTTTTTGTATAATTCTCCATTGGTACATAATATATATATTTGTATATAGTAATATACATCTCTTTATCATTCTCTTCATTTATTGTTATCTAAGCAAATTATATCATCACCATTATTATCTCAATATGGTTAAATATTATAAGCAATATCAACATTTATATAATTGATTAAAAAGTGCACAGTATGAGCCAATATCATCAGAGTGTAATCAGATCTCATATATCTCTAGGCTATCAGCCTCCTCAGAATATACTGTCGCATACGTTATCTAACGTACGGGCTTTCTCTCTAGCCCTCACCGGTGGAAGACAAGTTAAACACTGACCGTGGCCTCTGCTCTACCACAATAATATGTGATCGGTCAATGCTCTGGACCGAGGGCTACATCACGCCACCACTCCTCAGGTGTACGGTCCAGTACTCTGGTAAAACTCTGGTATAAAGCTAGGCTCTTAATTAACACCGTTTAATCTTTATTATTTCCTCTTGTCTCATTTCTTGTTATATCTTTTTCATCAATTATCATCAGTATTACAGTCTTAGTAAGTCTATTCATCATTTGGTCTAAACGACCAACTCGAATCAAATTACATGTTCGTTCAGTTAGGTATCATAATCAAGTTTCTAGGTAAAGGTAAGCATCAACAGGTAAAAGCTAAGTATCAACAGAAATGAAAGATTACAGTAAGAACTAAAATAGATCAAGCAATGTTAATGACAAGTATCAACGGACAGAGTAAGTCAGAGTGTATATTAAAATTTTGAAAACACCCTTTCCCATTTTAATTACCTCCAGATGAATCCCATGTGTGAACAAGAAAGTAAATCAATTATTTTTACCCTTTTCTGATTTAGTTATTTCCCTGTTTCAGTATTTTAAATGTCACTTTAACTCCCTTTTTGAAAATAGGTGTACAAATATGCATAATCCATTTTACTCTATTTATTCATGCACAAAGGTATATAAGAGTCAAAGGACAGAAGGTACCCACATTCGTATCTACCGAGCTTCGAGCGTCAGCAGATCATCGTGCTCTACTCGAACCAGTCTCTATACATATAATATTAAAATAACTCAAAAATCAGAATATTATTCAATAGTAATAACACCAGAATCTAAACATTATTTAATATTATTTACTACATCGATGGATCGTTATTCTTGATCTTGCTATATCGTATCACCTCATATTTTTAAATGAAACCTCTATTACTATTTAATGATTTACCCATGCTAACTAAAATCAATTAACTATCTCAAGATATACCTTGAAATTCTAATTTCTGCTCCAATTAGAAAGGAATCAGCGGCAAAACCCCAAGGAGGGAGCCGACGATCGCGCGCAGAGGGGTTCGCTGGAAGGGAGATCGTCGCGATTGAAGGCATCGGCGCCAGCGTTGGCAATGGCGTCGCTAGCGGTTGGCAACGGCAGAGGCGCCATCGGTAGACGACGAATGCGGCGCTACGAGCAGAGGGCGTCGCCAGTGGAAGGCGACGGCATCGCGGTGAAGGCAGGCGACGTCGCAACCCGTGGCGGTCGGCAATCGCAGGCGCGGCAGGCGGCAGAGGCGTTGCGGCTCAAGGCGGCGATCGCGTGGTCGGCACTCCATGATTTCGGCGTAGAGCGGCTGAAGGTGCTGCTGTTCACAGAGAAGAAGAAAACAGGACAGAGGAAGAAGGGAGAGGAACAGGAAGAAGAGGAAGCGGCGCGACGGCAAGCAGCGGCGTCGCGGCGCTTGGGAGGAGGGCGGTGGTCGCGAGGGCTAGGGAAGGCGGCGCTCGTGAGGTGGCTAGGGTTTGGCTTCTTAAATCGCGCCCATCGCAATTTTGTCGCGAGAAAGGCGGAAGCCACGTTCCTCGTGACTCCGTCGCATTTTTTCCTTTTTTTTTTTTTTTTTTTTTTTTTACGGATTCTAACAATTTATAAGGTAGCATGCAGTGGAAACTGCATTGTTGCAGAGCTTCAAAGGAACTCGCATGTGAAGTAACGAAGTGCAAGTTGTCTCAAAGTTTATATTCTTCTTCTCAGTAACACCACTCTTTTGAAGTGTGGGAATAAAGCAATTCTTCAAAGGTACCATAGGTAGAGAGGAAAAGCTGGACGTCATATGAAAAATATTTTTTTAGTAGTATCACTTCTAAGAATTTTTAATGGACACGTCAAATTCAATTTTTTTTCATTGTAAAGAGAATAGAACATATAATAAATTCTGTTATTCTCTTTCACTAAGAATGGTCATTCCATTTTATAATAATCATCATTGAATATCAGAATGTACATTGTCGAGGTATTTTCTAATTAACAAGGACTGTTAAGGTGTTGGAGTACTAAGGTAACCCTTTGCAGCCCTTGTACTAGTCTCGTTGTGAGCCCATGGCTAAGCAGTAGAAGATGTAGGATAAGTCTCCCAGCCAGGTGGATAATCACTGTCTGCCTATTCTGCTTCCCATGAGCCTCTTGCAGTTGTGCTCTCTTCTACATGCCTGACTTATAGCTTTTCTTTTTCCATTTCCAACTGTATCCATTTAATCTAGTGAGCAATAAACCATTCACTCAGTCTACAGGTCAAGGGATACTGCTACCATATTTGTTGTTTAGTCCATCCACGAAGCCTTTTAAGAGATCTTTTCATTTGTCCTCATCCCTCTCCAAAGTTCCCTTGAAGCCATTATCCTTATCTCATAGACAGCAGCAGTTAGAGATTATGGGTATAATGTTGACAATTTGATGAGGTCACATGGGTTGCTGAGGTTCCACAAAGCGATAATAGGATAAATGATGGTGCATGTTGAAAGCATACATATCATAGATGGGTCTATGTGCAGAGGTGAAGGATGCTGGGGGGAGAAGTATCAAACAACAAATTAAAAGTTTGGTTCTGATGCCAATTAATGCAACATAAAGAATGCACGACCTCACATAGAGAAATTAATCTCTCGAAGAGAACACATTTTATTAATTGGAAGATAAAAGAAACAAAGGGGTTAGGTCTCTTTAAATCAACATCAAATTTTTTCTCTCCTTAATATTAGATAAAAAATAATCAAAATGCCAGGTTAAAAATGTCTATTTTGCAGAATGCTTCATCTGTGTGATCTCATCAGGTTGTTTTTATTCCAGGTGCTCCAAATGTCTAGTAAACATATTGATGCAGATCAGAGGGTAACCCAAGATGTTGAGAAATTGACATCTGATCTATCAGGACTGGTTACTGGAATGGTAAAGCCATGTGTAGACATTCTTTGGTAAGTCATTTGGTTGTGAAGTAGCTTGTCTGTAGACTAAATCTGAGGCTGCTGGTGATGCTTGAAACAAAGGTTCACATGGCGGATGAAACTCTTAAGTGGATGGAGGGGAGTTACTATATTATATGCCTATATGATTCTTGGTTTGGGATTTCTAAGGGGCATTGCCCCTGAATTTGGTGCCCTATCAAGTAGGGAACAACAGCTTGATGGGACTTTTAGGTAAAAGTTTTACATGCCTGGTCAATGAGGTTCTTTTCTTTTTATATATTTTGTAATTTACAATTTTAGTTCTTCAAATTACGTTCATTATTAAGCATTTCTCTTTTTCCTAGGTATATGCATGCAAGACTGCGAACACATGCAGAGTCCATTGCTTTCTTTGGTGGTGGCTCGCGGGAGAAAGTTGTGAGTATAATATATTTCTCCTATTAGTTTAATGCCAAGATGAAATTTGCTTCTTCATTTTTATCTTTAATGCATTTTCCATATTGGTATCAATTTTCATTGCCTGCACATAGGTGATCAGATTTCTCATGGTTTATCTATTTCATTCTTTTGGTGATTTTCTACTCTTCTTCCACCATGTTAATTTGAAAAGGCTAAAGACTTCTTACTGTATGATCAAATGATTGAAAACACTGAATTGGATGATTGCACTCTGTTGCAATGTTTAAAATATTGAGCCGTGCCGGAGTTTCGGTCCCGGACCGAAACGATACAGTTTCGATACCGTATCGTACCGTGCCGGTATAGTTTCGGTATTTTTAAAATATAAAATATATTAATTAAAATAAAAAATTTAATCTAAATATTTAAAAATAAAAAATAAAATTTTTTTGATAATTTTATAGGTTTTAATAAAGTCTATTTAAATTATCCCGAATTATAACTTTGAACTATAGCTAGGAATTGATTATTAAAACCTAATTAAAATCCTAAGTTTTTTTTTTAAAAAAGAAAAATCGCGCGCCGCGCGATCGGTGCGTGCGGCCCGCGCGGAGCGTCGCCGGGTCCTGGCGGCATCGCCGGCCCTGGGCAGCGCCTCCGGCAGTGTTGCCGTCCCCGGGCGGTGCCTCCGGCGGCATCGCCGGCCCCGGGCGGGACCTCCGGCGGCATCGCCGAGGCCTCGTGACGCCTCCGGAAGCGTCGCCGAGGCCGCGCGACGCCTCCGGAGGCGTCGCCGACCCCGGGCGACGCCTCCGGAGGCGTTCCTTGGCCGGAATGCCGATGCCGTGGCGGAACGAAATTTTTCGTGAGTATCGGGTGATACGACACGAGATTTCAATCCTTGCTCTTTTGTATACCAACTCCATGCTTTGTTAGGTTTGCAACATTTCTATTTGAGTGCAATTGTTGAGCTTCAAACTGATCTTTTTGAGGAAAATGGAAGAGGATACCCCTCCCAAGTTAGATTAACAATAAGATAAATAGAAAAAGGATTCCAATAGGTTTTAAACCACAACGCATTATAACCATAAAAATGCATAAGGATGCAATATAAAATTATGCTGATTTCATCCTTTGGTTGCGTCAACATGGCATGTGAAAACCATTTGGCATGTGAATGCCTGCTACCTGAAGTGACTATTTCTCCCTTTCTAGATTGCCCATGCTTACCCAAGAACTTGGTGGTGCTGCTTATAACAGGTCATCTAGAACTTGAACTAGATATGATGCCTACTTGCTCATGTCAAAATTCAATCTTAGATTGAGAGATGATGCAAAATCTACTTGTTCTAATTTGAAGGTTATCAACTGGTAGTGTATCTGAACATGACAAAAAGGGAGAATTGTTAGTTAAATTTTATGGTTTTATCTTATCTGTACTTCAACACAAGCATAGCAATTTTGTAAAATAGAAGAAGTGCACTGGGAGCTTTCTAAAACGATTACTTATGTCCTTGTGACATAGTGATGCAGGAGGATCCGAAGATTATTATTATTATTTTTGATGATTTTTATTTTTAGTAATTTTTAGAGTTTTGGGTATTTAGAGTAGTTTTGAAAATTTTTATTTTTTTTATTTTGAGGATTTTAAGTCCATTTAGGATTTTTAGGATTCGAGTCCGTTAAGAATTTTTCTTTTATATTAGGATTTTTTCTTTTCTTTATAAGTTAGGGTTTGAGTTTATATAAACATCTTGTTAGTTGATATTCAAAAAGAAGTTTTTAGTTTAATAATATTTTTGGCAGTGCCGTTTATTTCTCTATCTCTTGATATTCTTCCGAATTAATAGGTTTTACAAAATTGTTTCCAGTGTTCGTAGTCGAACTAACGGATTCAATATTGCCCATAGGATAATTGCTATCCCGTCCGACGTCAGTTGGTATCAGAGCTCTCAGATCCAATGGATCATCGTCGTGGTCATGATCATGGTCGTGACAGGTAGATTCCGATTAAGGAAGTCTTACACCATGATCGTAGCACCCAAGACGAGATTCTTGATTTATAGAGATAAGTTACAAAGTTATCTCAGCATTTAACTGCGCAAGATTTAAAGGATCGTAAGTTCTCTTATCCTAATTCTTTCACTTTTAAAAATTCCTATCATAATCATGAAAGCTATGGTCGAAAGAAGTGATATGAAGATATTGGATTTTCAGTTGATCTTCTCAAATTTTCTGGGATTGAGGAATTTATTGATTGACTTAACGAAGTGAAGAGAATTTTTTATTATGAGGAAGTGTTCGATCGTGTAAAAGTCAAATTGGTTGTCATCAAACTTAGAGGCTAAACATTCACATGGTGGGAGCAATTGCGACGCTCACGTGACAGACAAGGCAAAATCAAGATCACGGATTGGGAGAAGATGAAGAAGATGAAAGACCACTTTTACACTCAATTTCTATTTCAACGACTTCATGCATTAAGACAAGATGCATGTTCCCAACATGTCCTAGTTGGTAAAAAGTCACAGAACCGAAAGCCAATTATTAGGGGTGAACAAAACTATTGGTCAGCTCCCTCTCAAGATTCGTATTCTATCCAACCGTCCTCACAGGGTAATAATATATTGATTGAGGAAGACATGGAAGGTGAGATCGAGGCAACTGATTATCCAGTTTATGATGATGCGAACAAAGAGAAGATAGATCTAGATGAAGCGTTGATCGAAGACCAGAAGCCCACTTTGTCTGACGGCAATTAACAGCCTAGTTGATCTATCGACGAAGCCCCAATCTCCATCGTCTCACTTGATATTTATTCAGCGTCCCAATTTATTCAGCATGACGAAGACAAGACCGAGTCAACTGGCGAGTTAATATATGATGAGGTACTTTATGATGATAATGATTATGACGATGATGAAGTGGATAAAGCTATCGATGAAGTTAGTGTGGATTTTCAAATTGAGGAAGAAGTAAAACAAACTGCAGATGCTGATATGGATGAGCTTCAAGATTTTGATATGGATGATATCGATGAAAAGTTCAAGTTTGATCTTATGGCTCCCCCTCCTGGAAAGCTATCTTCGAAGAGAAATGACTTTAATGTCTTTGACCCCTATCACAATCTACATGGCTTACACATTGAACTGGCGTGAAAGGTGAACAAGGATAATGTAGAGGAAAAGCGTGTAGAGATTGCAGTGATGAAAGATGAGCATCACATCTTGAAGTACAGCAAGTAAGATATTGACTTGAGGAAACAAGCAATCATCAAACAAACCTTCGATCATCAACTTGAAAAGGATAAGGAACAATTACAAGCTTCACATGTAGAAAATGAGGAATCCAAACTTGAAAGTGGAAAGGATGTTGAGTCCATTGTTGATAATTTTATGCAGAATACGAATCTTAGCATAGATCTTTGCAAGACAGTTGATTGGGTCGAAACTATCCCTATAGCTTTGGGAAACAATATAAATTCCGTAGGTTTCTCTAGCATTTTTTATAATAGTCAATTTGAAGCTTCTCTTGCAATAGATTTACGTTCATAGGAACGTCGTTTTAGCATATGTGAAGTTTCTCCAGAATGATCATTTTCTCATGACAACACCAAAGTTATCATTATGGGGGAGTTTCTTTGTGATTCACTACAGTCTCCTTGGACAATTATGTTTGGGGACATCATGGATCCCATTGAAATTAAAAAGAACAAGTTGGTGTCATCACAGTTAGATGCAATTTGCAAGGAAAAGAAGTGCTTAGGGGATGCGAAGATGGACAAGAGCAGCATCCACGATGTTGCTCATCAGCGAATCGACAAGGATTTCTAAAGTTCAGCAACTACTAGAAGATTTTGTCGAATTGATGTCATATGATCTTCTTCTTTGGCGACCACCTGAGACTACTTTAAATTCGAGGACGAGTTTTTTCAACCTGGGACGATTGATGCAGGAGGATCCAAAGATTTTTATTATTATTTTTGATAATTTTTATTTTTAGAGTTTGGGGTATTTAGAGTAGTTTTGAAAATTTTTATTTTTTGTATTTGAGGATTTTAAGTCCGTTTAGGATTTTTAGGATTTCAAGTCGGTTAAGAATTTTTCTTTTCTATTAGGATTTTTTCCTTTCTTTACAAGTTATGGTTTGGATCTATATAAACATCTTGTTAGTTGATGTTCAAGAAGAAGTTTTTGGTTTAATAATATTTTCAGGAGTACCGTTTATTTTCTTATTTTCTGGTATTCTTCCGAATTAATAGGTTTTAGAAGATTATTTCCGGCGTTCGCAGTCGAATCGACGGATTCAATATTGCCCGCAGGATAATCACTATTCCGTCCGGCGTCACATAAGTGAATGCAGTCCAAAGATTGGCCTTCTCACCTTTTGGCACCTTCTTTATAGGTTGCCATCATATTTCAGTGCATTTTCTATTATATTATGTTGGGCCTCTTGTCTCTCTCAGAAAAGGTCACCTGTGCAGTGTTCTTGTTTAAAATGGTCAAAGCCAATGGCGTTTATATTATTATCTCTCTGCCTGGAAGAATGGACTTGG
>NC_133861.1:24130215-24135134 GCF_044706935.1 Curcuma longa | reverse complement strand
CACTACTAGAAAACTAGGCTTTTGAGACACAACAAAATCTGTCTTAAATTATAAATTTACTGTCTCAAAATGTTTTTGAGACGGTGATGAGACGGTAATGTAGCCGTCCCCAATACAAGCGTCTCAAAAAAATATTGAGACAGTTGCACTGTCTCAAATACGATTTAAGACAGTGTTGAGACGGTTGTTAAATTGTCTCAAAAGTATTTAAGACAGTTATTTTTTTGTCTCAAATGTTATGTCTTATCCTGTGAAAAAGCTAGAGACACCAGATTAAGATAGTAATGTACTGTCTCAAATAAAAGTGAAGACAGTAAATTACTGTCCCTAATGTTTTCATTTGTTAAATACACCATTTGTGATGAAATTTAATAAATACTTACTATACAAATTAATCTAGATCAGAATTATTGAATTGTCATTTCAAAATAAAAGGTTTCATATTGACATTTATCCAATAATAAAAATGTGTACATGTCCATCATTAATTTGATAAGAAAAAAACTACTATTCCAAAGTTACACAAGAGAAAGCTTAAAGAACAACTCTTCATGATCTGGAGATAACTTCTATGATCCTTCTTCATCAGAATCCTGAACATTAAAAAAAAACTCTTTTTAGAGGTAAAGATGTTTTATAATCTATAAGAATATAAAGAATTCATTTACACAAACATAATTGATTCAACATGAGACATATATGTAGATTAACAACAAAATCTTACATGACTAAACATATAAAATTAAGGCCCACATAGAAATAGTCAATTTAACAAAGCCCATTGAATTCAAGAGGTGTGCATAAAATTTATTGTTCAGAAATAATAGAAGACATATATTATTCAAAAAAAATTAATAAATAAAACTTTTCAATAAGAAATTTCATCATCTAACATGTATATAATCCTCTTTCTTGCAACTATATATATTAACAAAAAAAAAGCTTGTGAAAGCAACTACCAATGTACCTGTTGGGTACCCAATCCTTGTTCATGTGAAATAGTATTATCTGCAACCTACAAAAAAAAAGGTTGTTAAGGGATTAGTTGACTTTCCATCAGCTACCAACTATATAAAAATGACAAATCCTTATTGTAGGAAGAATACATCATCTGGTGCAAATAATTATTGTGTTACATTAAAGCTCAATGCTAATTTTCTATCAGTCAATCTTGCCAAATTGTAATGTTCCATCTGATGGACTTCCATGACGGAAGGTTACTAGTGATATAGCCTTGTATAAAATGATATAGTACATATAAAATGATATAGTGATAAATGCAAAAAAAAAAAAATCAGTTTCACCATTTACTTACACTGAAAACAGATGTAGCTGGAAGTAAAGAAATAGAACCATACAAAAATCTTCTATGGACTGCACATCCCCTGATTTCAGTTGACATCAGCAAGTAAATAAACCAAAAAAAAATGTTAACTGAGCTGTAGAAGGTTTAACTGCGATAATTACAAGAGAAGATCATGCTAACCTCATAGCTATATGATGCAATCTTCGACGTACAAAACGTGGGTTTAGACTGCAAATAGAAACAGCATAACAATGACTACCTATAGAACTGACAAACTAAATATAAATCATAGATAGAATATATGGAATTTAACAGTGAAAGTAGGAATGTAACAGAAATTGGATGACAAAAGGGACATTGAGGAATAACTGAATAATTTATTTAATGTTCCAGCAATATTAGAAGTAGACATCATTTCAGAAATATTCAGAATTAGGGTAAGCATTTTCATTTGCACGATGGGTGTAAATACTACTTCTCCAGGCACCTATTTATATGAAGTAAATTTACTCAGATCTGAGGTAGCTCAGACAGCTAGTTGGGATTTAACATTTGCAGTAATTCTCTTGCAACTGATCAGTCATGTATTGTTGTCACATTATGCCTATACATTCTTATCAATAACATGATAAGGGCTATGTTCAAGCATATTTATTGGCAAAATTCCACAACTGGCCAATCTCAAAGTACATGGTTCAGCCCATTTTCACTTTACCAGATTAAAAAGGGCAGCTCTTGTGCATGGCCCATTTTCACACATATTATGAAAGTATTCCAGATTAAACAAATCAACTTAAACTATAATTTTTCCAAATCAACTTAAACTATAGGGCTAACCTAGTTTGCGGCGCATTCCCTTTCCGCCTTCATGATTTGCCTGATCTCCAACGGGCCACAAAGCTTGGACAACATCTTCGAGCACTTACCGGGCCAATTACGCATTTCCTCCCCTCCGGCATCGATCCCATGGCCTTGAGAACACAGTTGCTGCAGTACCTCGCGTCGCACACCAAGCAAGCCTCCCTGTCCTTCAAAATGTTGTCTTTTCCACATCGGCAACAAACGCCCTTTTTCCTCTCTTTCACCAGCGAAGGAGCTGAAGATGCAGCTTTGGCGCTGCCGGCGACGTCCTCCTCCGAACTCGTCTCCCCTCCAAGTCTGACCTCCCCGGATGGCGTGTGCATCAGGGAGCCGGAGAAGGATCCAGTACGACGCGCCGATGATGCCCTAGGTCCAGAATGCAAAGCGCCGCCGACAGGCTGGGCGCGCAAGCGACGGAGGAAGACCTATTCCTGTCAGCAGGCGTTCGCCGTGGCGGGTCGCTGCTCCTACGGCGGTTAAACCGAGTCCCTCCTACGTTGGAGTCGCCAAAGCCATCAAATACGGCTGAACCAGATGCCCCGTGAAGGTCCAAAATCTCCGCCTCGTGACCGCGGCGGGGATCCGTCGGTAGATCATGCCCGATGGCGATGGAGTAATCCAGATGTTCCTCATCGGGGATCGGCACTCCGGGAGGTATCAACCTTCAGAGCGCCACCTCCCACGAACTCTCCACCTCCCTCACCTCCTCACACCCAAGCGGTGCGAGAAAGAAGGAGCAGAGCCACCTCCCCACTCGACGGCGACGGGATGTGTTTGAGGACGGATGTGTTAGGGTAAAACGTATAATTAAAACATTTAATTATAATTAACATAAACATTTATAAAACGTTTAATTAAACATAAACATTTATAAATGAAATTTATAAAACGTATAATTAACGTAAATATTTATAAAATATTTAATTAAAATAATTTTATAAAACGTAAATGAAAATAAAATTTTTATAAACATAAATGAAATTTTTATTAATTTATAAATATTTATTTATATTTATATAAAAAGAATTTTTATTCATTTATTAATTTATAAATATAATAAAAATGTTAATGCATGTAAACCTAAATAATAATGATTTTAAATTTTTATTAATTTATAAATATTAATTTATATTTGTCTAAAGAGATTTTTAATTATTTATTAATTTATAAATATAATTAAAATGATTTTATAAAGTAACCATTGATTTTAAATTTTTATTAATTTATAAATACTAATTTATATTTGTCTAAATACTTATATACATGTGTGTTTTTTTTTTGACACAATCAAGATAATTTGAGACAAATACTTTTTTACCATCTTATTTGAATGTCTTATATAATTATATCTTTAACCGTCTTTATTAGGTGTCTTATTTAGTCGAATTTGAGACAACATTTTAAATACTGTCTTAAATTTAATGTCTCAATGTAAAATTTTAAGACACCTATAATTACTGTCTTAATTACATAGTATTTGAGATGAATTTTGTCACTGTCTTAAAATTTTTGTCTCAAAAGCCTAATTTTCTAGTAGTGGGGGAATCCCAAACTTTGTAGATTTTCTATGTATCCAATCATCTTGAATACATATGGACCTATGGGAGTCTCGTCTTGCATCTTGTACTTTATAGAAAAAGATTGAGGAACGTTGGGAAGACATTGTATATCAATAAGAGGAAGTTAGGAACACATTTAAAATAGAAGAATATATTATTTCAACATTATGAGAATATAATGAAGTAGTAATAAATATGGATGCAAGTGAAATTAATGAGAATGAATCTGATGACGACGAAGACGACGACGATGAGAATGCCAATGAAAATGAAGGCTTTGATGTTATTATATAATAAAAAAATAAAGAGATCTTTTACAAATGGTAATGTATCTTTTATGAGTAATTTAGTTTTAATCTACATATTTATATGACTTTTTACTTACTTAATTGTCTATATACTGTCTTATTGTTAAATATTGGTAATTAAATGTTAATTACTACAAGAAAATATTGAATAGACAACGCTAGAAAGACAACGTTTTTTTGTTAAAACTATTATTTTTTTCACAACGTTTTTAGTTAAAAATGTTGTATGTTAAAAATCAAAGATAACATTTTTTTAGAAAGCGTTGTCTATTAGCGTTTTTTTGTTAGTTAAAGACAATGCTTTTTTAAAAAGTATTTTCTTTGAGGATATCTTATATCGAGGACCGCAGTCTGCTTAGAATTTCGCCCGTCTCCTCCTTGTGCCTCTCCTCTTCTCCTACCCCCTCTCGCACCTCTCCTTGCCTCTCTTCCTCTCTCGTCGCTTCGACCAGCTTCTCCTCTCCGAATCCTGATCCCGGTGTAGTATAACACACAGTCGCATCACCGTCGATCTCTCCTATTGGATCGTCCAGCACGATGCCCTCATTTGAAGACGAAACCCTAACGTTCGGAACCCTCACCCACTCAACACCTTCTTCTATACGGTCTCCCTCTTCTCCAAGGTTCGAGTTTGTTGACAGTCCTCCCTTTTCATTCCAAATGGAGGAGAACGAACAGTGAGGGTTTGTGCTCCATTGGCTTGATTGGTTGCGTGGTTATGTTATTTTGCTTAGATTAGGGTGTATCCTAGTGGTGGACGGGGAGCCATCGCCATTGAAGTCGCAATCAAGGATTGAGCCTTTCTTCCGGATTCCAGGCTCAAATCCCTCGGAGCTGCCGAAACCCGTAGAAGGTGAGGGGGAGGAGACTGACCTTGTTTATTAT
>NC_133861.1:24127478-24130115 GCF_044706935.1 Curcuma longa | reverse complement strand
TGTTGTTAGATGCTCCTGTATCATCCTCTTCTAGTAAGAGACTTCAAATTCAAGGTCGTGCGTTTTGGGCTGATTCAGATTTTTGAACATTTTACAATTAACCTCCCACTAAGTACAATCCAAGTGTCAATCTTTCTTGTTATGAAAAAAAAATTGCTAGTTTTTTTTAAATTTCTTGAACTTTTTCAATCAAGGTGTCTTCCATTGTTTCTTTTTGTTGATTCTTTAAGTTGCATTAGCAGTTACTTAGGTATTAAATAAGGTTACGTATTTAAAATAAGTTAGAACTAGGAACTAGGTCTAACTTCATCTAAGCTGGCGAATCGGACATTAGAGAAACATGCAATTGCATTTGTATAGATGATACACCACACGGGCTTAAGTTATGTGGTGAACCATATAAATTATTTTTTTTAAGAGGTTTCTAATTGTACAGGACTCGGGTCGAAATGGGCAAAATTCACTGGAAAATTAAAGTAGGAAAATTATTAGAGCAAGTGACATGTATGGAAGAAGAAACTAAACTAACTACATTGATTCACTGATCAAAACTAGGATTATCCCTAGTTCTTGGATTTTGTGTTTGGGAATGACTGATTTGTGCATCTTGTTTTTGTTTATGTAGCTTATATCTTGATCCTCACAATATAACACTCTCAGGGTGAAAGGGATCTCTAGATGTTTCTTGGATGACTCTTGTGAGGGACAATGAAACACACAAACTGTTCAATTTGTGGCTCAAGAGCTCTATAAAATATTTAAGTATAATTTTTTATTGGGGGTCGGCAATTATACTTGGAAATGTGCAGCCTAATGCATTTGTAGGCTCAACCTCTCTAACTTGAATTTGGCAAATTTAATTGCTAAGATTGGTTTCAATTTAAGTATAAAACATTTGGAAAACTAATTCCCTTATTCTTGAACAGCATATACTACTTTCAGAATATGATGAAGCCTAGGAATTAGTCTCACATTAATTTGGGAGAACAAATAACTAAATTCATTCATATCAGCAAGGAGGATTAATTTACAATACTTGGGTTGTATGCTTGAGTTTAATAGATTCTTGAACTACATCTTTATCTGCATCTTTCTTGCTATCTGTGCTTCTAGTGAGTCAGAGGAAAATAACTTACAGAATAAAGTGTCACCACATAATAATAGTAGTAATAATAATTTTATCATTAGTGTCAATGCCTCAATAGCAAAGAGTGAATGAGATTGTAATACTCTGTTTAACAAGTTAAACAAATTAATTAGTTTCTTCAGTGATAGATTGTACAACACCATTAGGACTTTACTTGCTCAAGAGTTTCGTACAGGGTGGTATACGAGATTCAATTGCTTCCCATATAGATTAGAAGGGAAAATATGGAAATTAACTTATTAACAATGATGGCTACTCTTGCAAAAACCATGCTTTATCTTTCTGATATCAATGGTATTCTGCAGCTTTGTAGGAAACCGTGGTTTGTGTGGTAAGCAAATAGATATTAGTAATATATTGTGCCTTTGTTTACTCGATCTGCACTAGCAGGCATTGTGATACAGACTCATCAATATACACTGCTTTAGTTCTATGAATTTAATTAGTCAATGTTGTTTCTTCTGGATCAATTTTTAAATCTGCATTACGTTCTCTAAATTAGATTGGCATGGGTATTATAATCAAATCCACATGTCAATTAATCTTGCATCAAGTGGTAATCAAAATCAATTTGGCCCTTGTAGTCTGATTTGATTTCCTGAGCTTGTTTTACATTCAGTACGATTCTTGTCAATTATAATTGAAGAAAGGGAGTATTTTGAAGCTTACTAAGTTAGCCTTTATTCTGGTATGCTGAGTGAATTTGGTCTTGTAGATCAATTAATTAAAGCAATAGATTTGCATAAATTATTTATGAAAGTAGACAACAGACATCAATATCTACTAATCTAGGTGTGCACTTCTCTTTAAGTTCCTGCTAGATATTTATAACACACATTTGACTTTGGTGCTTATCATTGTTTTAGGACCATGCCTTTTGGTCAAGTAGTAAAACTATCTCACCTCTGGAAACGAATGAATAGGAAGGATTTTCATTCATGGTTCTCTGTTGTTTAGATTTGATATTTGAGTCACGAGATTTGGTACAAAGGAATTCATTGGAGACATAATCGTAGATGCTTCTGATTTGGATCTATCAACTTGGAGTAAATGCATTTTTTATTTCATGCTTTGTTAATGATACCATGTAGATCTCATTTGTATGCCAATCTTAGGTCAATTCAAACTTTGTACATGATTTGGAATCATACTGAGGAATTATTTACTAGCTTGAAGTTAGATGTGATATGATAATTAATCCCTCATAGGTGGTCAAGTCTAGTTGTGAGTAAAGCCTGGTAGTGACAGATTCTGGGTGTGCTATTGGTCAATAAACAAGCAAAGGCGTGTTGTGGTTGTGCTCATGTTCAGACAGTTAGATCAAGTTGCTAGCAGAGACTGGTGTGGATTGCTCATATTTGCTGTAGGTTTCTAGACGAGTCTAGCTGTGGCAGTGCTCACAGCTGTATGACAGTCATTGAAGATCTAGTATTTTGGCTATAGTACGTAGATAGAAAATTTGGGGATCAAATTTTTATTAGTGGGGGAGA
>NC_133861.1:24125280-24127378 GCF_044706935.1 Curcuma longa | reverse complement strand
CCTGCACTGTACCTATGCCACACCCTGATTTGGTAGGACCATCTCATGCACCTTCATCAAATTCGTCGCTATTGCAGTCTCCAGGCCCTTCTCCCAGACAGTCTGCTATTGAGTTGCAAGCTATTCGGGTTTATATAGTCTGTCACGGAGATTCATAAGTATTTAATAATTTAGTATTGTTGATTCTAGCTAAAAATAAGTTTCTATACTTTTTAATTATATATTTTCCTATATAATGATTATCTTATCAATTTTCTGGATATTCAAATTTCATCTTATTTAGTTTATTTAATAATGTTTGTTTGAAATTTTATGATAGATTTTAAAATTTTGTACATGTTATTCGTGAAATCAATAAAATTATGAATAACCATTGGGGAGGGACTTAATGACGTATACCCGCACTCCAGCACCCATAAAAGAATTATGGTGGAACGAATTTAAGGTATATGCTCTCTTTAGTTGATATATCAAATTAAAATGAATATATAATCATATGTTATTTTTTCAATTTTAGCAGGCATGCAATTAGGATCCCTCTGAAGAATTGAAAATCAATCAAATTTTTAAGAAAAAAATGTAGGGATCACATTCGACATGTTCTGAATCATATAAAGATTAGGAAAAAAGCCACTGTGCATTACCGATGAAAATTGAGCCAAGATCCTCGATTTTTAGGAAATCGAGAAAAGTAAACAAAGGAGTCACCAAAACAAAGTAAATCAAACATTTAATTATGGAGTTTATTTACAACATATGCGGGATGCTCAATCAATATTGATGAACATACACGTAAATTGATAAAAATTTTTATAAACACTAAGTTACTAATTAATTTTAAACTATTAAATTATTTTTAATAATATATTTTTAGGCTAAGGAAATAGGGAAAGATCCGCTTTTTATAGAGACTTTTACTCGCACATTTTAAAAGAAAGATAAGACTTGAAGTGGGGATAGAGCTAGAGCTATTAAGGTTTGGATTATAATTTTTAACTTATTAGATTCTAATAGTTATGTACCTTCTCTAACTTATTAAATGTATTTGTATTCCAATACAGAAAGAAATATAATGAGCTAGAGCTAGCACAGAGAAATTCAAGTGCTAGTGATAACAATGATGGATCTGAGCCCTCTGTTGGGAATGATCTGAATATCTGATTGGAGGCAAGTGGGGATTCAAAGGGGAGGGGGGAAGGATATTAGGAATGAGTTCTCTGAGTAGAACTCATCGAGTTGCTGGCACACCTTCTTCCACCCCACTAGCAGTAAGGGCACAGATAGAAAGCCTAACTGAAGAAGTTTCTAATTTGAAGGACATATTTTTGTAAAGAGATGAAGAGATGAGAGAAATGTGCTGATAACAGGATTTCATTATGCGACATCTTCAGTTAGGCTCCGTTCCGAAGTCAGATTCCTCCTGATTTTAGTGATGACGGTGATGATGATGATTCTTCATAAGCCTAGTTGTATATAATTTTAATTTTTCTCACAATTAGTATTGCTTTATATTTTTTATTTCATTTGTAAATCCTTTATTTTTTTTATTATTGATTAACACTATTATTTTATTTTGAGCAAGGTTGGTCAAATCAAGGATGGCGGTGAAGTAAATAATTATATATTATAGTTAATTTGTATAAAATAATACTTTTTATTTTCTTTTCTGATGTAGGAAAAGAAGTATGGGCAGAGAAGAAAGTGGAGCAGCAAGTATTTTCTGAGGTCGATGTCGTGGACGATGATATTTTTTGTTTCTAGTTGTTTGAGACTTTGTTAGTTGTTTTGTTCATTTGATGTGTTGTATATGTTCAGACTTGTTTATTCAGGATGATGTTATGATGTTTTGAGACTTGTTTAATTAGAATGATGTTATGATAACTTATTTGTTATATATTGATTTTGAATGTTAAATTTGTTGAAATAATTAGATATGTTGAACGTTAATGTTAATGTTTCATTGGTTGTTTATATTGATGGACGTTGTTGTTCAGTATCATGTTGGTTGTTTATTAGGATGTGTTTAATATTTGAATGAAGTATGATGTAAATAGGATTAGTTGAAGTATGATGTAAACATTGTTAGTGTAGGGAGCAC
>NC_133861.1:24052423-24125180 GCF_044706935.1 Curcuma longa | reverse complement strand
TCCATTTTCAAAAAAATTTTATTCTGCAAGAATTCACCGGAATGGGTTTTCCAAGTGTTTCCCATCAAGACTAGTTAGACCAAAATTTATCAATAAATTGGTTAAGCTCATGATTTCTTAAATTAGTTTTGTCTTAGAACGTGGTCGTTATTCTGATAACCAAGAAGGCCCCTGTGCCTCGCCACTATCTGGAAACTAATTTTTGAAATGTGAACTTAATCAATTAACGGTTAAACCCAAATTTAACTCAAGGTTAATCTAATATAGATGCCTCAAACAATACACTAAGATAAAATTGGTAAAATCATCTCACAAATACCCATAGGATCACTGATTGATCACTTAGACTGGGTAAGATGAGTTAGTAATAATTTTCTAAAAATAACCCAACAAACGAAATTAATTTTACCTAATTAATTAATTTAACATTTTAATTAAGAGTAGTTGGCTCAGGTAACATCGAATTAGATTCTAATTTTGTAATTAAGAAAGTACTACTAGTTGCAAAATTTGAGTTCAATCTACTTAGTATAAGTCAGTTGTGTGACTCAGGCTACACAGTTAGGTTTGTTAGGAATCGTGAATACGGCTAGAGGGGGGGTGAATAGCCCAAATCGATTTTCTCCTACAAAATGTTAGTACGCAGCGGAAACAGGAGAAAAACGACTAATAAACACAAACCCAATGGAAACGCAAGGATTTACGAGGTTCGGGGATAACTTGCCCCTACTCCTCGGCGTGTCCGTGAGGTGGACGATCCCTTGATCTTTGGTAGATCAAACCCCGGATGAATCCGGCTAAGTAATTTCTCCTTCTTGGTGGAGAGACCTCTCCACAACCAATCTCAAGGATAGAAGTTAAGTACAGAGATTATAGAAGGAACTAAAGATTGAGGCAAAACAATACAAGCTTACAGCATAGCCTCAAAGATGGATCACAAGCTCAAGCAAGGCTTCCCGAGAGCAAGACACCACTCCTTGCACCACCTCAGGAGAAAGCTTCAAGGAAGATCATAAGCAAGCAAGAGAGCTCAACCAACACAAGCACCCACACAACAACTAGGGTTTTTTTTCGAGAGCCCTTCTTCTCCTTCCTCTCTTCCTTTTTAACTTGCTTGTTCCAACGGACTCTGAGTTCACTGCACACTCAGCCAGAGCTACTCAATGATCGCTGATCGGCCCTGTGCAGCTCAGAGCTCCGCCGTCGTGTCTTCTACCTAAAAACCAAACCTCGACAATCTGCCATGAAGGAAAGCCAAGCCTTAACCATTCCTCTTTTCATTCAAATTCAAACCTTCCCTGCACACTTATCAGAGGATTAGCGAAGCACAATCAGAACAGTCAGAAATCAGAGAAGAAACCTGGACGCGATCAGAGATACCTTAATCGATTGAACGTCGTAATTCTCTCCTCTGTAAAGCGTGTAATCGATCAACCAGTCGATTACTCATGCCCTTAATCAATCACCTGATCGATTAAGGCATGGTAATCGATCAGGTGATCGATTACCAGACGCTAACTCAGTTTCTCATTAAAGCGGGTAATCGATCACCTGATCGATTACCGTTTACTCTGTGGGTTTTCCGAAATCTTACAGAATGCTCTGTAATCGATCATCAGATTGATTAACCCTAAACCCTGATTAATCGATTCATTCATCGATTAAACCAAAATGAGATCCTTGGTTAACTTGGGTCTCACCCAAACCAACCCATGATCCGGTACAGAGAATAAGCTACCGAGCCCTCTCCGACTTCGTCCGGTCCAGAGAACGAGCTACCGAGCCCTCTCTGACCTAGTCCGGAGAACGAGCTGCCGAGCCCTCTCCGACTTCGTCCGATCTAGAGAACGAGCTACCGAGCCCTCTCTGACCTAGTCCGGAGAACGAGCTACAGAGCCCTCTCTAACACTATAAAAAAATTAACAATCAGCCACGAATTTTGCCAAAAAATTAGTGGCAAATATTTTTGCCACGAATATAGCGACGAACATTTTTCGTAGCAATATGCTCGTCGCCAAAATGGCCGACGAAAAGTGAGAAATTCATTGCCAATTGGCGATGAATTTGGCCACGAAAAGACTATTCGTGGCCAATTGGCCACGAAATTGGCCACGAAAAACATTCGTGGCCAATTGGCCACGAAAATCAATTCGTGGCCAATTGGCCACGAATTCTTGTTCGTGGCCAATTGGCCACGAACATAAATTCGTGGCCAATTGGCCACGAATATCAATTCGTGGGCAATTGGCCACGAAAATAAATTCGTGGCCAATTGGCCACGAACTTGGCGTCGAAACCTCGGTTTTGTTGCACAATTTCGATGCACAGTATATTACGATACATTTGCGACGAATTTGGATTCATGGCAGATTTCGTCACAGATTGGCCACGAAAGCTAAATTCGTGGCAAATTTCGTGGCAAAATTTAATTTTTTTTCAATGTTTCATTTGTTTTAGGTTTATCCCGTAGATACAAAATAACCTGTAAATATATACATCCATACAATCATCCACAACCTGCCAACATCCATACAATCATCAATACAATCATCCATACAATTATCCACACATACCAACATCAATACAAATATCTACAACATCCATAACAATCCATAACATACAAAACATCCAACTTTATAATAAAATCCATAACAATCCATACAAATCCATAACCATCCATACAACATGATAAAATCCATCAAATCTCTAAGTCTAAGTCATAAACATATGGTACAATCCAAACAACATGCTAGAATTAAAATGAAAGAACGAGGAAAAGATAGAACATATACATCATCTTCGTTTTACTTCTCCGGAGACTCGACTACCTTCTCCGTCAGAATCTTTCCTTTTCCTGCATAAGAAAAACAGAAAAGGCGAAAGTATCAATGTTATAATTAAAACTAAAACCTATAAACGACTAAATATGTAATGGATTACCTCTTCTTCTCATTCTTCTGAATAAAACCTGTAAAAAAAATTTATAAGTATTACTAAAAATAATCGCCAATTTCATTTATATGTTTCATTGAAATACAACTAGATATAGTGGTAGTAGACTTTCTAGCTTAACACCAGACCCAAAAAAGCCTTCATGCTTGCCTGGGAATTAATTATAGATAATTATCCAAGAATTCAGGAAGATAAACAATAATGGAAGTTAGTTAATATTATATTACTATGACAAGTTCTTTTGCTTTTATTGTTAGAACTGTTCTAGAGATTGTTCTTTATGAATCTCTGTAAAAAAATATATACCTGGTAACAAACTACAAGAAATTGTCAATCACTTCCGAAATCCTCATAGCTGACTCCTTCGGAGATGGTGTCAAGTTTCCTCATGTCTTCTTCTGAATAATAAAATATAAAAAGTTGATGGCTCAAAAACATAACTCAAGGTGAAAATTTGCAGAAGGGTGAATGGAAAAAAAAAACAAAGAAAATAACCTTTTAATTCCCTTCCTGGGGAGTGTGAGAAGTTATTTGAATCATGGGGAAGATAAGGAGATCTATCATAATTCTCCAAAATATCTGTTAAAAAAATAGTATGTTACAAAATAGAACAGAAAATGGAAATAAAACAATCCATTTGAAATAAAATGATAGGAAGCCACCAGCACAGTGAGTGAAATCATCTGTTAAATCTGAAAAACTGAAATTTCGGGGAATATGACTAAATCCAAGTGTAGACGTATCAATGTCCAAGAGAGTATCATTTAATGGCTGCCCTGTCAATTCTGAGCTACTGAACGATCCAACTGAAGCATCTCCAATGGATTGGTGTGTTTCCAAGATGCTGTTGTCATTACTGAATGGGAACTCAGAATTGTTCAAATAGTTAGGTTCTGACTTAATTATTGTCCTGTTCATTCCTGGAACCCTTGACATATTGGAGTCATGTGCAGATAACATACTCGTTGAGGGATTCATGCTCGCACCAAGAATAGAGGAATCATTGCCAAGATAGTTTCCTTCTTGTGCTGATGATCTTCCATTCATAATGACATTTGAAAAACCTCCATTGCAAATCATGCCATCAAGCTTAGCAGGTGAAGATGTGTGTTGAGGTATATAGCACAAGGGAGATTGATGCACTGAAAAAAATAATGATATGCCATTTTGTCTTTTACTCAACTTTTTAATTTCTAGGAATTTGGATTGTGATTTTTATCCATCTTTTCTTTTTAATATTTTCTTTTAAAATATTTGTAAAGTGTAAATCTCATGTTATTAACTACGACTTGGCTGTCTTAACTTCCATACTTGGATGTTGCTATATTCAAAGAACGGACATGTCACAGATCTGTTAGAAAATTGTTGTTTTACTTTTAAGTGGCACGGCCTACATTTGATGGGAGAAAGAATACTGGACTAATTTCTTCAAAACAGTCAGAGAAAAAGTAATATGTGTTTTCTCACTTTCTATGAGGGAAAATGCTTCAATTTATTCAGTTTTTGAGTAATGTCGTTTGGAGAACATTGGCTAAAGAATTCATGGCATCTAATGTCAGAGATGTGACTACAGAATTTATACAAGTGTGAATATTGTGTGAACTCTTTCTTTCCTTGATTTGTATTGCATTGTCCTTATGTCATTAAAAACTGCATCAGTTTGATCCCGTTTACATTATTAAAAAAAATTAAAATCCGTAGCTATCGTGGATAACTTAATTAGAAATGGTATTTTAATGTTATTAACTGAAAGATACTAGGTGTAAATTGATGATTGTTAAGTGGAAACCTTGGACCAAAATCTTTAGATGTTCACTTTCAACTATTATGAGTTTTAGCTCTTTTTATTGATAATTAAGTTCTAACATATCAAGATTATCTAAATACACATAGGATGGTGATGGATGATGTGGAATAGAAAGAGAAAAGAAAACATATACTGATTGCTGTTGTGATTTGATAATGTAAAAGAAATAAAACAGATGTATGTCTAAATGATTTGGTCATTTACTGATTGCTGCTATGCTAAGGAAAATGCAATTCGCAGTCAACATCTATTAAACTTGAGCAATAAGTTATTACAAGTTCTTTTCAGTCAACGTACAATAGGTCGTATTCTCAGGTTTGGTGAAATATCTATAACTGTGAATTTGTTCCTTTGCTTAACAAATAATTGGCTAAGGACTAAATGCATTCAATATATATAGTAATAGAAGGATGTAAGGATTAACTTCAGTTCACTGTGAAGATTGAAGACCTTAGTAGTGAACTTGCTTTATGTGCAGAACAAAAGCTTGGACTACCATGGTGAGATTTTATCAAAATTAATTTACTTAAATCTTTTGACTCTTTATTGATTAATGATTATTACTGTGGATGAATTAAAAACAACTTGTTTGGAAAATTATTGATATCATTATTTTTTTCAGTGCATCAATCTCCCTTGTGCTATATACCTCAACACACATCTTCACTTGCTAAGCTTGATGGCATCAATCGCCGGTCACAGCCCAGCGCGGCCGCCGCACACAAGCCACAGGCGCGCGATCTTCAGCCACAGGGGAGCCACAGGCGAGCGCCGTGGCCACCGGCCGCAGGCCAGCTGCCACCGGCCACCGCCCACAGGCCAGCGGCCGGCGGCCAGCGCCCACAGCCCACCGGTTTGCCCGGTGCGGCATCCACCGGCGTGGAAACGATTTCAAATAAAGGATTAAGATGGGAAGAAGCATACCAAGCAAATTTGCCGAAGAAAGCGGAGTTCTTTGGAGAGATCCGGCGAGATCGGCGACGGTGGCGGACGCGGCGGAGCTCGGGAAGAAGAAGAAGTCGCGAGAAGTGAGCAAAAGCGTCGGGTTTCATTCTAGATCTAGGATTTTTTTGCCACAAACGCATGTTCGTGGCAAAATTCGTGGCCAAATCAGGCATTTGGCCACGAATAATAAGTGTCGACACCAATTTAGCGACGAATTTTGCCACGAACATGGGTTCGTGGCAAAAAACCCTAATATTTTAAAATATTTTCAACATTTGGCCACGAATCGAGTGGTTCGTGGCCAATTTGGCGACGAACCACTCCGTTCGTGGCCAATTTGGCGACGAACGACTCGGTTCGTGGCCAAATTGGCCATGAACAATCGGTTCGTGGCCAAATTGGCCACGAAAAATCGGTTCGTGGGAAATTTTGCCATGATTCTTTATTTGACGCAATTTTGCGACGAATTTAGCAACGAAAATTTTTTTTTCGACGAATTTGGCGACAATTTAATTTTGTTGCTAATATTGCAACAGATTTTTTTTTGTGGCAAATTTTGTGGGAAATTTGCCACGAAAATGAGTTTCGTGGCAAAATTTGTTGCAGAATTTGCCACGAATTTACTTAGTGGCAAAAATTCGTGGCAAATTGATGATTTTTTTGTAGTGCGACTTCGTCCGGTCTAGAGAACGAGCTACCGAGCCCTCTCTAACCTAGTCCAGAGAATGAGCTGTCGAGCCCTCTCCGACTTCGTTCGATCCAGAGAACGAGGTACCGAGCCCTCTCTGACCTAGTCCGGAGAACGAGCTACCGAGCCCTCTCCGACTTTGTCCGGTCCAGAGAACGAGCTACCGAGCCCTCTCTGACCTAGTCCGGAGAACGAGCTACCGAGCCCTCTCCGACTACATCAGGTCCACCATGAATATTCAGTCAACATAGACTTATTCGACTTCTAATCAACATATTGATCAAACATCAAAATCCAACTCGAGTCAACTCGAGTTTGACCAATCTGGTCAACATTGACTTGAGGTTGATTGCACCAACAATCTCCCCCTTTTTGATGTTTGAAGCGAGCGGTCTACACGCGAGGATCAAGGATATCCTTAACGGATTACACGCGATCGGAGAACGAGTCGACACAACGGGAACTTAAGTTAATAAGCATAATTATGCCTGGTGGAGGACCAGTCATTTAGATTGTTCAATAGTGGAGATGACAAAGACAGGATGCCACTTTCATCACCATGAGGTAGTCAGAGTTGTACTGGGTGGTTTGCGTGGTAAAGAAGACCTATTTGTATGAAAAAATTTAACTAAGGGAAGGAGTTATTAAGTTTGGTGAAACAATATGATGTTGAGTAAAAAGGAAACAAGGAAAAAACTTCGGCAAGGATGGATATTAATGGAGAAGGGCAAAGCTTATCACATCTCTTTCTCTTAATAACAACAATATCACTTGCTACTCACCCTCTCGATTTTAATAACTACACATGTAATCAGTTATTATTGCAAGATAAAAAGAGAAAATATCAGACCTCACATTAGGAAGTGAAAATGATGTCTACTATGCAGTCTACTAAGAATTATAGCTTACCAAAATTAGTTAGTTCCTTGTCCTTCCTTGACTGATTCGGCCCTTAAACCTCCAATTATCTGATCATCTTCCCCTAAATTTCCGAATCTTTGATGTAAAAACTACAGAAACTCTTTGAAAACATTTCGAAAAATATCAGGTTTCTTATTTTTAAACATTTAATTCTCAATTATGGTCAGAATATAATAAACCTTTACAGAAAGATTCCTAGCATCAGAGGTAGATATATCAAAATTTATGTGAAGGCAATTCCTCCTTTCATATGAAATCGTGTTTTATTCCTAGCATCAAATTCATTGTTGCATCGTGTAATCCTTTGGTCATCTGCAAGTTGTAGAACCTCTGCTTTATGGCACATGAGAATTTAACCTTTTTTCCAGTTAGAGCTTGTACAGTGAGCTAGGGTTTTTACACTATATTCCTAATTTACAACTTCACTTGTTAATCCTCACCTTATGGACAAGAGAGAACGTTGAGAATGCAAGGTAGGTATACTGCAAATAGATAAGTTGCAAAGGAGCAATTGCATCCTACACTATTAAATAGAGCCATATGTCAATGAAAAGAATCATCACTATAAGAAGAACCAAAGTAAAAGCATCCCTATCAAAATGCTAGTGGAGAAGATAATTTCAAATAAAATTAAAAGTAGATTATGTGTTGGGTTTGCTAAAAATGCTTAATTATTTAATTCACAGTTTCATCCTATCCTGGAAGATCTGAATTAATCACTTTGAGTTTGATTCTTGCATCCATATCCCTCTATACGACAAGGAGTAAAGATTTTCATGATGGGATGAAATGGACATCCACCAACATCAGTAGCTTGGCTAGTCAGTCATGTTGTGTGGTGTAAGGCACTTCAATGTGGTGGATTAGCATGATATATCCCAAGAGTGAGATAGATGGAATCCCAATCCCCTCCATATTTGCAATCACAAAGTGTTACTTCATTCTAAAATTATGTTGTGTTTAGCCTAATGAAATTGAGTGGAAAAGAAAGATAAACATGATTTACAGAAATTGAGTGGAAAAGAAAGATAAACATGATTTACAATGCACTTCATTTACGACACTAAAATTTTCTAAGGAAATCATCTCAATTTCTTGGATCCAAATTGGAGCCAAATATCTCTTCTTTCCTATGTTGAATAAGATGCGACAAACAACAAGGGAATGATTTTTTTTTTTCTTTTCTCTTAATTTCTTTTCTTAAAGGGGAGCCTTGGTGCAATGGTAACATTGTTACCGTGTGATCTAGAGGTCATGGGTTCGAGTATCGGAAATACCTTCCAAGGTAAGGTTGAGTGCAACAGATCCTTCCCCAAGACTCTGTATTGGCAGGAGTTTCATGTGCCAGGCTGCCCTTTTTTTTCTTTTAATTTCCTTTCTTCTAAGAGTGAGTAAACACGACATTAATGTTAGAACATAAGCTTCCAATCCTACCATTTCTACCCATTCCAAGTATTGTTTGGTACTCCCTACAGGGCATGTTTCCGTACACCAAAAAATAGTAAGGGTGGGCATGATTTGCTTTATCAATTTAGCACGGAGAACTGAAACCAAATTGAAATGGAACTTAAACTACAATGGTTCAATTTGGAATGAAACCGAATTTTTTGAATTGGTTTGATTTGAAATTGTTATTTCAAGGTATATATATAAATTAATCAACAACCAATTAAAAATTGGTTTTCAAACAATAATTTTATCAAGACTAATAACAAAACTTATTAGAGTTGATTAATAGACATAAAAAGTCAATAACAATAAGAAATAATACGTAACATAATAATTTATCTATATATACATACATACCATCCTTACTGGTTAGGTTTGATTTAATAGTTTGTACAAAGTTCAAACCCAAACCAAACGGAACCTAACAATTTCATCTAATATCCAAACCAAAACCAAGCTGATAAACTAAAATTTTCAGCTTGGACTGGTTTGGCTCAGATTGGTTTATTTATTTGGGTTATAAATGCTCATCCCTATCAAACAGTGCCATCATTGTCCCTTACCGCTTTGAAAGTATCCATTCTGTACTTTCTGGTATAACAATTATAAGTAAATAAGAACAAGGCTGACTAACAGCTACAGAGTTATAATTTTTCTAATATTTATTTAACTTGAATCATATCCATATGTTGGAGTAATCAAAATGGTGGAGTCCCAATGATGGTCCCAATGTTCAGGGTACCACAGATCTAAAGAACGAGAAGTTCCTCTATTTAGGCCAAGTATTTGTCATCTTGCTCTTATGTTGTGTCACTTGCCAGTGTGACTAATGTGATAGAGCGATTATCCATATTAAATGTGTGTGAATGTGTTTTTCTTTTTTTTTCATTATTGAGACACAAGAACTATTATGACAATAGACTTGGCTAATACAATGGTAGATAGATTCTCAAGGCATTGTTGGAAAAATAAGATTCATGCCAAATTCTCATTTCCTATATTATGCTTCATATATTTAAATAGATTATTCTAATTTCAGTTATTGTAATTGTTAAAATGCTGTCAAATTCAAATTGTCATTTGAGAATTTAGTTCATGTATCTAGATTGTTCCCTTAGCATATCGTATACATACTGCTAGAGGATTATATATCAAAGATCATGCTGTATTAAGGAGAAAAAAAAGTGCTTCAAATTGTAGAAAAGATTATTCATAGTTCATGACAATCATCTTCTCTCTTTTTTTAGTTTATTCAAAGTTCATGACAATCATCTTCTCTCTCTTTTAGTTTCATTTAGTTTATTTTCTAGATGTGAATGCTGCTAAAGCTTCAAGAGTCATAATCCTTACAGTTCTCTCATATCAGTTTACTAATGTCTCATTCTCATTCTTGTCCAACTCAGTCCAACTCGCCGGGTCACAACTCGGTTTTGATTTTCCAATCAGATCGGTTGGTTGGGTTGAGTCTTTAAAAGAATGATCTAAGGAGGGCAAGAAGTGGCTTAGAATAAAACAAACATTCAACAAGAAGAGCACAAGATATTTGCAACTGAGCCAACAGGCTACTTCAGAAAAACAAGTGTGTTCCAATGAAGAAGTATGCTACTGCTACTTCTAGATGAGAATCTAGAGAGAAAGGAAGCAAAGTGTAATCAAAGAGGAGAAGGAAGATTTCTTACCTGAGCGCTCTGCAGTGGATATTTCTGGAACTTTCTATAGTCCAATTTGAATGAACAACTTCGGGGCGATCACGGGCGTCGCCGGCGGCCACTTCGGCAGCGGCGCCGGAGAGAGGCGCTACCAGGTCCGTGGCAACCCGTCGCCACCCACCGCTCTTAAATGCCCGCGCTGCAACTCCGCCAACACCAAGTTCTGCTACTACAACAACTACAATCTTGCCCAGCCCCGCTACTTCTGCAAGGCTTGCCGCCGCTACTGGACCAAAGGCGGCGTCCTCCGTAACATCCCAGTCGGTGGCGGTTGCCGAAGGTCCAAGCGCTCCTCCGTCTCATCGTCAAAGTGCTCCGCAGGGCTCCCCTCCGAAAAGGATCTGCTTCCCTCAGGCCGCCCCTCCGCCGACGGCCCCAATTCAGTAGCCTTGGTCTCTAATCCTGACTCTATACCTAGCCCCGAACCAGACTTCAACCAGGCAACGGCCACGGAGACTCCGTCCCTGCTGATCCACGAAGCGGAGATCTTCGCCGAAACAATAGCCTCGTCCGTGTCGGCTCCAGCGACGCTCGATTTCAGCAGCTTCTCTGCTCCGCCGCCGATTTCATTCCGGTCTCGGCCGATGGCGATTGGGAACGAGGAGATCCTAGCGCCGACGATGTTGATGCACCAGGCAGCGATGCCGATCCCTCTGCATCATCTACTGACGGAAGCACCACTGGAGTTCATGGATCAGGCACGATTGCTGCCTCCGCCACCGACTCCCATCCAATTTCCGCAGACAACGGTGGATGACGTTGCGACGCCGCCGGGTGGTTTCTTGGATCCGGCGCTCCTCGCCGGGATGCGATGGTCCGGTGCGTCGGTGGATCCAACGCCCTACGGTCAGCCCGTGGCGGAGGACCCGACGGCCGCAGCGGCGTGCTGGAGCCAAGGCGACTGGGACGTCGCCGATCCCGCACTCGATTTCGCTTGATTCCGATGCACCACCATCCTCGATCAGACACAATAATCTCAGATTGCATGCTTTGATCGCTCGCATTTCGATTTCAATATCATGAATTTGTGCTACAACATTTTCAGTTTTCAACTTCATCGATTTGAGGGAAACAGGGACGAATAGATAGTTCACCAAAATTTTCAACTGAAACCAAAAATTAAAACTTGCAATTAAAAAGTTGAATGCGATTGCAACAATAGAATTAAACTGAATTTAATTGAAAGGATAAATCTAAATTTAATTGCATTGAAAATTAAAATTTATTTATTTATTTTTATAATTCAGATGTTTGATTAATTAATTTTGAAGATAGAAGATTTTTTCAGAATACAAATTTATATATTCAGAAGATTTGCTTATTATTCTTTTAAATATTTATTATTATCCAAAATTTAATTGAAATAATAAAAAATAAGTAAAGGCCATGAGAAAAATTAAGACAAATGAAGTAATTATTCTAAAGTTTCAAAAATGTCATCGAGACATAATTCAATTGAATACTACGGAATAAATTTATTGAAGTGAATAAGGATCGAATCTTGGTAAAATTGAGGTAATATTCTTCCTTGTAGTGATCAATTGCAACATCTTTTCGATTTACCTCCTCAACTGCAACAATTTTTTGATTTACCTCCTCAAAAAAAATTTTGAACGATATTTTTTTTAAACTTAAAACTAAGTCATTATGAATTACATCCAATAAAAAATATACATCTCTAAATAAATTTTGATTAAATATATTAAAAATTTTGTGATTCAATTTGAATAAAAAATTATGATCTTTCAAAATTGAAACAATATCCTTCCTTGTAATGGTCAGTCATAACTTCTCGATTTATCTCTTCTAAAAAATTTTAAACGATATTTTTTTTAAACGTAAAACTAAGTCATTATGAATTACATCCAATAACAAATGTATATTTTTAAATAAATTTTAATTTAATATATTAAAAATTTTGTGATTCAATTCAAATAAAAAATTATAATATCTCAAAACTTAAATCTCCCTCAATCAAATGTTCTTTACGATCTTGTGAATACAAGATTTACAAGTCTTACATAATAATATGTAGATCAAACCTTTAACACTAATGGAGTTCTCTACAACTTTAAACTCTTTCTCTGATCACAAATAAATGAAAAACAAATGTCAAAAGGTTGCTTCCTTGTTCATTCTTTGCATCTCCAGGTACAACCAAGAAAAGGAAACAAGAGTAAGGATAAAACATGAATCAACTCACTCAATTTCATAGAATCTCAGTGTCTACATAGTCAGCTACATTCTTTCTTTGATCGACAATGATACATATCAGCAAGAAGAACAAGAATGTCCTTGCTACAAAAGAACAAGAATGTCCTACAACTCTAAATCACATCAATCCACAATCCAATGCTACTGCAAGCGCGAACGAGGAGAGGTGGAACAAACAGAGGAACTCGAGAGAGAATTAACATGGAAAATTGAAAGATCTTCAACATCTACAGCATGAAAGAACCTTTCTCCACCATCTTTTCCCCCGACCGCTCTGGCTCGCCTTTGCCATTTTTACAGGGCTAGTGTTCCACTCTCTTTGCAATCTGGAAATAGACAAACTAATGTCAGTAGTATTCTCTGGGGGACAAATAATATCTCAAAACAACACAAAAGGAAAATAATCACTTGGAATGTTTGTTGAATCTGATGACAGGACTTAAGTAGCATAATGAAACTCCAAGAAAGTATCAGAAAGCTGTCTGTGAACACTATTTTATTCACACAAACTTATTTAAGTTGGAAAACTCGAAAGCGAGGCACGCCATGAATATGAGTATTACAGCATGATCAATTACATTTAAGCTGTAGTTTAAGCTCATGCTCACTGTTCAATTTTCCCTAGGAAGGCTTATTCTTCATGATGATTTCAATTATCGACATAGCACAGGATGGACTCATAGAGCTTTCAGATGAACAATGATGATCACAGTTAGCTATGCAGCACAAGATAGAATCATAGAGCTTCCAGATGAACAATTGGTGACTGAGCAAACAAATTTAGCCATCAATCAATGCAATGCTTTATCTGTCTAACCTGAAAAATTGCAAGTCGATATAAAAAGAAAACTTACACTGGGAATGCAAAGGAACGGGTGCTGGTTGTGCTACTATCAGACCGAAGAGAAATGCTACCAGAATAAGCAAGGTGTCCAGAAGTTCCTCTGGGGCCAGATAAAGAAGGGTCGGTGAAGTTTGAATCTCCATGGTTATTGTGATAAAACATTCTTTGATCAGAAGTGGTCGCGGCATCATAAAATGTGATTTCAGATACAGAATGATGTTGAGCATTGTTAATAATTGTTTCATCCTTTCCTGTTCCACTTATGACTGCTGCTTCTGCTCCAGACTTAAAATCAGAAGTATTTGGTATTTGCACCTGATCATCAGGAGAATTATTTTCCATGCCATCATTTTCGGAAGCTTCAATATCAATAGGCACACTTGTGGCTGAAAAGGATTTCTTCCCTGAATTATCTTTTACAATGCTGCCATAATTTTCTATATCCGTACTAGTTTCACATGGATCACCGGCTTCAAATGCCAAGCTGTAGCCTCCAGTCTTACCTGTTATAGACAACATGAATTCCATAATTGTCTATTGTTTTGGTTGTTATTGTTTTGAAGCTGAACACGAACTCTATGGTAACTTTGAAATACGATATGCTCACTCATTGTTCATATTATTGATATAATTAGACAAAGAAAGAATCACCATTCTCATAAATAACTGATAAACATATGTAAATTGTAAATATCAGTAAATACTAAAGAACCAAAATATGAAAATAAAAAACTAGAAATGAGATATTGCTAGTGAGTAAGCCATAAGATTCAATGAATATAATTATTTATTAGTCAGTCAACTCAAATCAATTAAGAAGCAAAAAAGATGAGTCTATAAGAAACTAAAGCTGGAAGGGAAATAAGTGGAATTTCGCTTATCATTTCTGGGGATGAGGATTATTCTGAATGAATAACTCTAGGTAGTCTTCCACTACCTTATGTAAATCTTATTGATAGACTATGGTATTAGGAATACACCCTCGTGAGTTACATATTTACACGAGTCTCAATGCTCTTCCTAAAGTTGGTTCAAATATATTGTTGAAGCCCAACTTGTTATAATTGTATTGACACCCCAAGCCCTCAATGATTTAGTGAGCAAATCTACTAAATGATCATTAAAACTGATAAAGGAAGTGACAATCTCATTTGATTGGACTTTCTCTAATAAAGTGACAATCAAGCACTATAGCGCTATATGCTTTATCCTCTCTCAGAATAAGGGGTTCAAAGTAATGTGCATAGCAGTTTGATTATAAAGCTTCATTGGCTCTATAGGAGTAAATCTTAGCTCAGTCATAAAATGTTTTACCAAAATGAGTTCACATGTTACTATGGTCATAATTTTGTATTCTGCCTCCCTCTCGATCTTGTTTCTTTGTCTTCCAGGATATAACATTACCTCCCAAGAGGACACAATAACCAAAAGTAGAACATTTGTAAGATCCTGCCCAATCTCTATCCGAGTACCTGAGATGACCTCTGTTCAGTCACAGAACAAAAGACCTTTCTTAGGCTGCATTTGGAAATGAGGGACAGGACATAAATACAGAGACAGATTAAATTTTTTGTCTCTGTCCCCGTTTGATTTTGAGAGACAGGTACAAAAATTAAAGTTTTGTCTCCGTCTCTGTCGCCATGCAACCCAAATTCGTGTCCATCCTAAAACTGGAGACACCGCAACTTGCACGGAGACAGAAGAATTAAATTCCCATTTTACCCACAAAACCCTCGGTCTGCATCTTCACACCGCAATTTTGTTGTTCGCACCCGTCAAAGGCACCTTCCGCCTACTGGTCTGCATCTTCCGCCGTCGCCTACTGGTCTGCATCTTCCGCCGTTCGCAGAAAGACCGAGGGCGTGACAAAACCCTCGGTCTGCATCTTCACGCACCGCCGTTCGCACCCTCCACCTGACTCGTCAAAGGAAGGCGTCGCCGTTCGCACCTTCCGCCGTTCGCACCTTCCGTCGTCTGCATCTTCACGCACCGCCGTTCGCACCTTCCGCCGTTCGCACCTTCCGCCGTCTGCATCTTCACGCGCCGCCGTTCGCACCTTCCGCCTACTGGTCTGCATCTTACTTTGTTTCATCTGTATTGTTTTATCGGTTGTGAAAGGGCATACATCTGATCTTTCGTATCTGAATTTTGTTGTTTCATAGGAAGGAATTGACAGTATGGAGCAAATTAAACAATCTGTTGCTTCCTATTTAATGATGAGATTTCAGATCGACACATTGATGCTAATTGTTTTAATTACTATGTTTGTATACACCAAGAAGAGAATAAGTCGTAATAATTCTTTGACACTCAGTCAAAGGATTAATAGTGTCTCGCTCAGACGAGATGCACTTGAGCGTATTATTGGAGTGGGTGATAGGAATTGCATTTGGGAGTTAAGGATGAATGTAAATGCATTTGTCATATTGTGTGAGCTGCTTAAAGTTAAAGGTGGGTTAACTGAAGATGGTCGAGTAAGCATAGCTGAGCAAATTATAATATTTTTAATCATACTAGGTCATCATAAAAAGAATCGCAGCTTACAAGTTAGGTTCTATAGGTCAGGGGAAACTATTAGTAGATATTTTAACAGGGTCTTGTACTCTATCATACGTGTGCAAAGCCTTTTATTTGCCAAGGCTGAACCTGTTCTAGAGGGTTGCGTTGATCCGAGGTGGAAATGGTTTAAGGTAACTTCAATATATCTAACTTGTTGAGTCATTACCATTCGCTATAAAACCTGATATTTCTTTATTATAGGGTTGTCTAGGAGCATTAGATGGCACGTACATAGATGTTTCTGTCCCCGAAGCAGATAAACCAAGATTTCGAACAAGAAAGGGTAGAATTTCTACAAATGTCTTGGGAGTATGCAACCGAGATATGAATTTTGTTTATGTGCTTAGTGGTTGGGAAGGATCAGCATCTGATTCGAGAATACTACGAGACGCTATTGGACGACGTAATAGCCTCCAAATACCACTTGGTATGTCAAAAAACAAATAATATTATATTACTGATTATATATATTAACTACTGTATATAATAATTTTCTTTTGATTTGTAGGTAGTTATTATTTAGTTGATGTTGGTTACACAAATGGTCAGGGTTTCCTAGCACCATATAGAGGTACTCGATATCACGTGCAAGAATGGGCTCAAGGTTCGCGTGCACCTCAAAATTATCAAGAGTACTTTAACAAGAAGCACTCCTCAGCTAGGAACATAATTGAACGCTGTTTTGGGTTGCTTAAGAAGAGATGGACCATTTTGAGGAGCCCTTCATTTTATCCAATTAAGACACAAAATCGGATTATCATTGCATGTTGTCTGCTTCAAAATTTTATACGAATGAATATGGATAGTGATCCTGAAGAAAACACAACCATTGAACCTGAGCATATGCCTGTAGGAGAGGATTTTTCCAATGTCGAGGTGATTGAAAGTGTAGAAAGTAGCAATGAATGGACTCAACGGCGGGAGACCCTAGCAATTGAAATGTTCGAAGAGTGGAGAAGGAATCGTACTGCATTTTGATATTTAGTTGAAATTTAAAATTGTAATAAACTAGCACACTTTGCAATAACTGTTTTATTTTTTGTTATTGGATTTAGTTTACTGTTATATTTCTTAATAATTTGTTCGAAATAGTTGCTTACTAGTTGATAAATCGTTTGTGAAATATTTGTGCAAAGAATAACAAGAAATGGATAGCAAACGCACATGGACAGACGAGGAAACACTTGCATTTGTTGGTTTCATGGAGGAGATGGTTATAGAAGGGCAGCGAGCTGATGCTGGACAATTTAAACCAGGTGTTTTTCCAAAGCTTGCTATAAAAATGAATGAAAAATTCCCTGGATCTGGGTTTACAGCTAAACATTGTAAGAACAAACAAAAAAGGCTGAAAGAGAAATACCAATCAGCTTCAGACATGCTTGCTTGTAGTGGGTTTGGATGGAATGATGAGAAACAAACTGTGGAAGTGGATAGCAAACAAGTTCTAGAGCTCTGGATTAAGGTTTGATATACTATTATGACTATGTTTGCAAGATATACATGCATGCATCTTATTTCTCACTTATGTTTTGCATTTTTTTTTGCAGCAACATCCACTGAGGTTCTACACTCCCGGGAAACCATTTCCACTTTTCACTCGTTTGGGGACAATATTTGGAAAGGATAGAGCAACAGGGAGTTATGCCATCAGTGGAAATGATGCAGCTGAGCAGCTAGATACAGAGAATGAAGAAATAACTCTCCACTTCAATGATTTTGTCAATGATGTTGATATGTTTGAAAGTGACCCTCCACTTCAAACTAACTCTCCACTTCAAACTAATACATCAATGGTTTCATCAAGTGAAGGAATTCAACGGAAATTTACTTCAACAAAAAAAAAGGAAAAAGAATTTGAGATGTTCCAAGAGTTGGCTCAAACTGTGAGGTTTGCTGTGGAGCAACAGGGAAAGCATGTCCAAGTTCTTGCCAAAGCTATGGCAGGGATTAATGAGGAGGTGAAGCTTGGTGAAACCCTGCAAGATCTTGGCTTCAACGATGATGAAGTAGTTCTAGTGGGGCTTAAGTTCTCGCAGAATCCTCAATTGCAGATAACCTTTTGGAGTTTAACTGAGAACCAAAGGTGTGCATTTGCTAGAGCTATAATCCATAGTTAGTCATGTTCACTATCAATTATGCTATTTTGGATAAGTCATGTTCATAATTAGTCTAACTTTGGATGTACTTACTAAGTGTCAAGTTTTATAGTTAATGTGACTAAAAATTTGACTTTATTTTGTCACTCAAATGGGTATATGTTTATGTTGCCCTTATGAATTTAATGCATTAATCAAGCGTGTGATGCTTTTATAGTCCACATTGTGATGCTTTTTTGCCTGTCATTGTGATGCTTTCAAGGATTAGCCTTTTCCATGATTTAGACGATACTTATCAGAGCTGTATGGCCTTTGCAGTAATAATAACATTACAAAATCTTTCAGAAACAAGATACATGATTGCTACAACAATATTTCCAAATTAAGCTAATAAGTATCGTCTAAATCATGGAAAAGGCTAATCCTTGAAAGCATCACAATGACAGGCAAATAAGAGCATCACAATGTGGACTATAAAAGCATCACACGCTTGATTAATGCATTAAATTCATAAGGGCAACATAAACATATACCCATTTGAGTGACAAAATAAAGTCAAATTTTTAGTCACATTAACTATAAAACTTGACACTACTTAGTAAGTACATCCAAAGTTAGACTAATTATGAACATGACTTATCCAAAATAGCATAATTGATAGTGAACATGACTAACTATGGATTATAGCTCTAGCAAATGCACGCCTTTGGTTCTCAGTTAAACTCCAAAAGGTTATCTGCAATTGAGGATTCTGCGAGAACTTAAGCCCCACTAGAACTACTTCATCATCGTTGAAGCCAAGATCTTGCAGGGTTTCACCAAGCTTCACCTCCTCATTAATCCCTGCCATAGCTTTGGCAAGAACTTGGACATGCTTTCCCTGTTGCTCCACAGCAAACCTCACAGTTTGAGCCAACTCTTGGAAGATCTCAAATTCTTTTTCCTTTTTTTTTGTTGAAGTAAATTTCCGTTGAATTCCTTCACTTGATGAAGCCATTGATGCATTAGTTTGAAGTGGAGAGTTAGTTTGAAGTGGAGGGTCACTTTCAAACATATCAACATCATTAACAAAATCATTGAAGTGGAGAGTTATTTCTTCATTCTCTGTATCTAGCTGCTCAGCTGCATCATTTCCACTGATGGCATAACTCCCTGTTGCTCTATCCTTTCCAAATATTGTCCCCAAACGAGTGAAAAGTGGAAATGGTTTCCCGGGAGTGTAGAACCTCAGTGGATGTTGCTGCAAAAAAAATATGCAAAACATAAGTGAGAAATAAGATGCATGCATGTATATCTTGCAAACATAGTCATAATAGTATATCAAACCTTAATCCAGAGCTCTAGAACTTGTTTGCTATCCACTTCCACAGTTTGTTTCTCATCATTCCATCCAAACCCACTACAAGCAAGCATGTCTGAAGCTGATTGGTATTTCTCTTTCAGCCTTTTTTGTTTGTTCTTACAATGTTTAGCTGTAAACCCAGATCCAGGGAATTTTTCATTCATTTTTATAGCAAGCTTTGGAAAAACACCTGGTTTAAATTGTCCAGCATCAGCTCGCTGCCCTTCTATAACCATCTCCTCCATGAAACCAACAAATGCAAGTGTTTCCTCGTTTGTCCATGTGCGTTTGCTATCCATTTCTTGTTATTCTTTGCACAAATATTTCACAAACGATTTATCAACTAGTAAGCAACTATTTCGAACAAATTATTAAGAAATATAACAGTAAACTAAATCCAATAACAAAAAATAAAACAGTTATTGCAAAGTGTGCTAGTTTATTACAATTTTAAATTTCAACTAAATATCAAAATGCAGTACGATTCCTTCTCCACTCTTCGAACATTTCAATTGCTAGGGTCTCCCGCCGTTGAGTCCATTCATTGCTACTTTCTACACTTTCAATCACCTCGACATTGGAAAAATCCTCTCCTACAGGCATATGCTCAGGTTCAATGGTTGTGTTTTCTTCAGGATCACTATCCATATTCATTCGTATAAAATTTTGAAGCAGACAACATGCAATGATAATCCGATTTTGTGTCTTAATTGGATAAAATGAAGGGCTCCTCAAAATGGTCCATCTCTTCTTAAGCAACCCAAAACAGCGTTCAATTATGTTCCTAGCTGAGGAGTGCTTCTTGTTAAAGTACTCTTGATAATTTTGAGGTGCACGCGAACCTTGAGCCCATTCTTGCACGTGATATCGAGTACCTCTATATGGTGCTAGGAAACCCTGACCATTTGTGTAACCAACATCAACTAAATAATAACTACCTACAAATCAAAAGAAAATTATTATATACAGTAGTTAATATATATAATCAGTAATATAATATTATTTGTTTTTTGACATACCAAGTGGTATTTGGAGGCTATTACGTCGTCCAATAGCGTCTCGTAGTATTCTCGAATCAGATGCTGATCCTTCCCAACCACTAAGCACATAAACAAAATTCATATCTCGGTTGCATACTCCCAAGACATTTGTAGAAATTCTACCCTTTCTTGTTCGAAATCTTGGTTTATCTGCTTCGGGGACAGAAACATCTATGTACGTGCCATCTAATGCTCCTAGACAACCCTATAATAAAGAAATATCAGGTTTTATAGCGAATGGTAATGACTCAACAAGTTAGATATATTGAAGTTACCTTAAACCATTTCCACCTCGGATCAACGCAACCCTCTAGAACAGGTTCAGCCTTGGCAAATAAAAGGCTTTGCACACGTATGATAGAGTACAAGACCCTGTTAAAATATCTACTAATAGTTTCCCCTGACCTATAGAACCTAACTTGTAAGCTGCGATTCTTTTTATGATGACCTAGTATGATTAAAAATATTATAATTTGCTCAGCTATGCTTACTCGACCATCTTCAGTTAACCCACCTTTAACTTTAAGCAGCTCACACAATATGGCAAATGCATTTACATTCATCCTTAACTCCCAAATGCAATTCCTATCACCCACTCCAATAATACGCTCAAGTGCATCTCGTCTGAGCGAGACACTATTAATCCTTTGACTGAGTGTCAAAGAATTATTACGACTTATTCTCTTCTTGGTGTATACAAACATAGTAATTAAAACAATTAGCATCAATGTGTCGATCTGAAATCTCATCATTAAATAGGAAGCAACAGATTGTTTAATTTGCTCCATACTGTCAATTCCTTCCTATGAAACAACAAAATTCAGATACGAAAGATCAGATGTATGCCCTTTCACAACCGATAAAACAATACAGATGAAACAAAGTAAGATGCAGACCAGTAGGCGGAAGGTGCGAACGGCGGCGCGTGAAGATGCAGACGACGGAAGGTGCGAACGGCGGAAGGTGCGAACGGCGGCGCGTGAAGATGCAGACGGCGGCGCCTTCCTTTGACGAGTCAGGTGGAGGGTGCGAACGGCGGCGCGTGAAGATGCAGACCGAGGGTTTTGTCACGCCCTCGGTCTTTCTGCGAACGGCGGAAGATGCAGACCAGTAGGCGACGGCGGAAGATGCAGACCAGTAGGCGGAAGGTGCCTTTGACGGGTGCGAACAACAAAATTGCGGTGTGAAGATGCAGACCGAGGGTTTTGTGGGTAAAATGGGAATTTAATTCTTCTGTCTCCGTGCAAGTTGCGGTGTCTCCAGTTTTAGGATGGACACGAATTTGGGTTGCATGGCGACAGAGACGGAGACAAAACTTTAATTTTTGTACTTGTCTCTCAAAATCAAACGGGGACAGAGACAAAAAATCTAATCTGTCTCTGTATTTATGTCCTGTCCCTCATTTCCAAACGCAGCCTTAGAATTCTTGTAGTTGCTTCCCACTGACCATGACATGGATTCTCCAAAACTGGACTAATCACACTAACAAATGAGATATCAGTTTTCCTATTAGTCTTCTAAGTTTTCCTACCAATCTTCTATATCTTCCCGGAACTCCCACTATCATGGTACTAATCTCACATTAAGATCCAATGGAATATGGTTCATCATCCAACATGCTAATCTCCATAAACATATCTAGTACACACTTGCATTGTGAAATGTAGATATCTCTTGAAGGAGCAATTTTATGCCCCAAAAGTACTTGAGGTCACCTAAATCCTTAGTTTGGAACTATTAAAAAAGATAATCTTTCAATCATGTAATTCCACCAGTGTCATCACCATTAATAATAATGTCATCCCTATATAAAATAAGAAAGATACATTTCCCTAATCGAGACAAGGTAGAAGACCGACTATTTATAGCACTCCTGTTCATACTATATTGAAGAAGAGTAGAACTAAACTTTCTAAATCATGCTCTTAGAGATTACTTTGGTCTGTACAATAATTTCTTTAGTTTACACGCAAGGCAAAGGATACACTTCTCTCACTGAGAGTCAAGGTTTAAGACTGTCTATATGTAACACTCCTATTTGTGCTATATTAAAGAAGATTTAAACTAATCTTTTCAAACCATGCTCTTATAGATTTTTACAGTTCGTACGATGATTTCTTTGGCTTATACACAAGGCGAGTCTACCCCTCAGTAGCAAACCGAATGCGTTGTTGCATATAAACTTCATCTGAAAGATCGTTATGAAGAAAAAGATATTTTTGATGTCAAACTGATGGAGGCTAATGGAAAGTAGCAGCCAGGGAGAGGAAGATATAAATTGAAGTGATGTTGACCACCAGAGAAAGGTATCTAGATAATCAATGTTATAAATTTGTGTGTACCCTTTTGCCACTAAACAACTTTTGAGGCGATCTACAGATTCATCTAGAGAACACATAAGTGTGAAGACCCATCGACATCTCCACAGTTGATTTTTCTCCCAAAAGAGGTACTAATTCCTAATTGTCATTGGAGTAAAGTGCATTCATTTCGTCAATCATAGCCCACCTCTAATTGAGATCTAAGAGACATTTTGAGACATTTCTAAGAACAAATTATGAGGACAAGGAAGATACAAAGTTCGGGTAGCTACGTGATAATGAAGTATAAGATAAAAAATGAAAGAGTGGATGCAAAGTAGAGCATTTTCAAGTACCTTTGCAAAAGGCGATGGAAAGATCCAAATTAGAAAGGTCTAAGATGATAGTAGATGATGAAGGTATGGCAGTGTCTAGAGGAGCCATTGGAGCATCTTCGTTGCATCAACTTCAGCTATACACCCATAAAGTAGGTGCACTAGATGAGGAAGCCTCAACAACAAAAGGCATAAGAATATCCATAGGAGGTATGAAAAAAGATAACAGTATACGAATTAGTCGATAGAAATGACATAGAGGAACAGAAGGGAGTAGTCTCAAAGAAAGTCACATCAGTTGAGATAAAGGCTTAGCATAACTAAGGATAATAACAACTGGATCCCTTCTAGAGTGAGACCTCAGAGTGCCCGATAAAAACACATTTGATGGACCTGGGAGATAAGTTACCATGTCCTAGAGAAAATCACTGAACAAAACAAGCACAACCAAATACCCTCAGTGGAATAGTGTACATAGCCTCTTGTAGAAAGAGAATAGTAAAGGGACTCTATCTATGGAGAGTGGAGGATGACACACTTAACAAGATGACAAGGAATAAAGAGAGCATCAGTCTGAAAGGAAAGAGGAACATGCATGTGTAATAAGAGAGTTTGAAAAATCTCAGCTAGGTCTTTCTTTTTCACTTTGCTACACCATTCTGCTAATGGTTAAGTGGACACAAAGATTGATGAAGAATACCCTTGTTTAGGAGGAATGATTGAAATAAGTAAGAAAAGTACTTCTTAGCATTATCACTACGTAAAACTTTATAGATGCTACAAACTAGTTGTAAACTACAACGTAGAAAGAGCAAAATATAGAAAATAGTTCAAGATCCTTTACTAAGAAACATCATGTCATTCAAGAATAGTCATTGATTAATGTTATAAAATACTTGAAATGTAAAGTTGGATTGAAATGACTAGGACCCCAAATATCTGAATGAACCAAAGAAAATGGTATAGAAATACGTTTATGAACACTCCTAGGAAAAAAATGACCTAACATGTTTACCAAATTGATAAAATTCACAATAAAGAGTTTGAAGATTGGAAAGGCTTGAAACCGTTAGCTTCAAGTGTTGAACACCAAGGTTACCAAGGCGATTGTGGATCTAGAGAGAAGAGGGTGTAGCCAAAAGAAATGACAATCTTGCAAGCACATCTAGCAAATAAAGTCGATAAAACTCATGCCCTATGCTTTGCTAGTCCTCAAATTATGAATAGAAATAGAAGTGACATTCACTATAACAACATAATTCAAAGATACAGTAAGTTTACTAACAAACAAGCTTAGTGGGAATTCAAGAATATAAAATATGGTAGAAATGAAATATACGAAAAAGAGTCATATCACCAATAGCCTTAATCGATGAATGAGACACATCAACTATTGTGACATTGGTAGGGAATTATGATGTTCTAAGATTAGAGAAAATGAATTCATTACCAGAAATATGCTTAGAGGCATTTGAGTTTAGAATCCAAGGAGAATCTTGAGAAGAATAGGTTATGCAAGTAGTGAAAGTGCCTCCATAGGCCAATCAGGTAGCTGACTAAAATGATGTACTAGTTGACGCTTAAAGCTAGAGAACCTGAGAATAGTCTTTTGCAGGGACTATGATAGTGGAACTTGTCTAAGCTAGCCAAGGAGTGCTAAAGTGAGGAACACAGGTAATGTGAAATGAGTGACTAAAAGGGAAACCATGGACTGATGAAGTAGCATGTATCATTGGCATGCCCAAACTTTCCACAGTGAATACACTTGGGTCTGTTCTATTCTTAAGAAGGATCACCTCAACCTAGTTGTTAGCCCCAAAACCCATTATGTGATCCTCCAAAAGACGAGTCAACCACCAAAGCAGCTCAATCTATCACGGGGTCATAAGAGAGTGGAGCAATAATTGTGGCACACAACATCCACATGTACACATCAAATAGAGGAGGAACAAAGGATCTTACAAAGATCTATGACCTCAATAGTTCAATCGGAGAGAACAATGTGAAACATAGTGGTGAGTAATCCGTCAATATAATAGCTCACCAACTCATCCAATCCAAGATAAGCAAAATGATACATAATGGTGAATAATTGGCCAATGCGATCTTGTATCTCTCGGATATTTGAAGTGACCAAAAGAATGTCTTTGAAGTTAGTCGTCATAGTGTGGAAATGATTAACAAGAGTAGTCAACCCACGAAATGTCCCCAAATAAAGAGCTCTAGTCTATATTCATGTTTCGTAATAAAAAGCATAACAACAGGAAATGCTCATAGCATCAATTAACTACCACATAATCTATCCACTCCCATGAAGAGTGACTAGACATAGGGATCTCAACAACATGAGTACTAAGCTGCTCTAGTTCGCCTTGACTCATAACCATACAGGAACGACCATTGCCTAGGAAGTATAATTACAATCATTGAACTTATACAATGTGATCGTCATGAATGCAGAAGTAGTGGATACAATCATAATGGGATGCACGAAGAAATAACAAAAGATTATGATATTTGAGTAGCACTACCTAAACTAATACTAGCAGTCGAAACAATCAAATGTGTGGTAATGTCCAACAACAATGTTATGATGGGCAAAGATCGCATAGTAAGCAGTAGAGGTCACGTAATCGCATAGTGAGAAGGCGAAAGTTCCAGAGTCATGTGCAGGGCACACAATCGTGCAGATGGGACACAGTTGACAAATATGCATGGGCGCTATGGTGATAAGGGCGCAAGCAGAGTGTGCATGCTCATGCAGAGAGGGCCTGGTTAGTAGATGCACAAAGGCATTGTGGCAACAAGGAGGCATGCCAAAGGTAGGAGATGCTAAATCCAAACAAACTCCGAGATGAAGGAAGCCTCACATGAATAGATATGCAGGCACAAAGGATGAACAACGAGAGAGTATTAGGAGTGGCTTTGATGCCATGTGATAGGAGATTATTCTCAATGAATAACCCTAGGTAATCCCTCAATATCTTATATGGATATTATTAATAGAGTATGGTATTACAAACATACCCTCCTTCAATTTATAATACATGGTTCCAACAATTTCATTTTTGACAAACAAATGCCACATGAGATTTATGGTCAAGAAATTGCACATATATAATCTAAGTCAGCAAGAGAAATTAGTATAAGATTCACTAGTCTTTCAAGAAAAAGATAAACTGCGTTTCCTACCACTTCTCAGTTCTCAATTTTCTTCTAGTTCCCTATGATTTTTTCTATTGTCTTTGTTCACAAATGATTCTTAAGATCCATTTTGTTTTCCTTTTATTCATGAGCCTTATGAACCTTACGAGTGCAGCTTCTGCTCCTCTTCAAATTCTATTGCTCAGATTGGTTAAGACAGGTAAAAAGTATCTATAATGGACTGCAATTTTCTTTTTCTAGATTTTAAGATTTAAAAACAGGTTATATGGCATTCTCCTTTATGCCAAGACTTAAAGAATGGCTTTAGTCTATAAAAATTATAAACAAGCTAAAAAAATTAAAAATATATATTTAAAAGTTAAAAACTTATAACACAAAATACAGGGGGAAAGTGTAGTTCATGACTATACCACAACTGTACTTTTGATACCTGTTCAGTTTTCTTCTTGTATGAATTTTTTGTTTCAAACAAGCAAAAAACCTTTAAAGAAATTTATTTAAAATCCAAATACAGGAACAAAAAATATAGTTCAACACTATACCACAGCTGTAGTCTGATACCAGTTCATTTTTCTTCTGATATAGACTTTTTTTATCATCACTGATCCCACCTGCAGCAATGCCCTGGATATCGGTTTCAAGCTCTCCGAGAGAAAACAACTGCTGCAAAGTGACCTTTCCATAGGATACCTTGTTGCTTTCATCCAGAATTTCTTTGATTTCGGTGAAGCCCAAGCCCCATGATAACTTTTCATCCATGGCATGAGAACTAGCGACAGAAATAAGCTCTGTTTCTTCGTGAACTTGTATAGAACCATCTGCCATCTTTTGACTGAGAGCATCATTTGAATTTGTTTCAGTACTTCTGGAGCCATGTGCCATTTTTTCGCTAACCTCAGTGTTTTCAGACAAATTTTTCTCACAGGAATGTAAACCATCATCGACACATATATCTTTGATAACTTGACAATCTCTGCCTTCTATGACCTCGTGAAGATTAATATGAGTGATAGTTTTGTCTGAAAACAACTCTGAGTCGACTCCAACTGTTCCAGTTTTTTCAGGAGTAACAGCATATAGAGGTTCAATGCATTCTCCATCTTTATCTTGTGTATTATTTGAAAATTCAAGTTCCGTAACTAGTGGTAAAGCTTTGCTTCTCTTTTCGATCTTTTCTGTTAGATCAGTTCTTTCTTCACATGTGATATCATTTTGATGCATAATTGTACTTAACTGATTCTCACTATCCTTTAAGAACTTTGATGCAAGTTCATTATGAGTAGACAGATGAAAGGCTGATTCACTATCTGAAAGCAAGCATATAGATTATGGTCAAGTCGAAGAAATACACATGCTTTGAAAAGGTAAATCCATGGAAAACCGAAAGGCACTAGAAACAAACTGTCACTGCTGGAGTAATCAACCATTGCCCAAAATAACAAGCAAGTCAGCATAATATGTAGCAGATGAGATACAGATGAATGCTTTTGGCATTCTATTTAACTAAAAATGCCAAGAGAAATTCTCCTACGAAGCACATTGGCACACAATCAAAAGTGGAAGTGAGAAACTGACTACAAGTAACCATGTCTGACTCCAATTTGGCATTAAGGAACAACAACTTCTTGACCAAGCAAGAAACTTCGGACACAATTTATAGATTTGGCATTATCACCAATGAGACATAGTTCATTGTGAAATTTATCGAGTATACTCTCTACAGTTGTACTCATCAAGTCTATTCAAAACAAAAGCAAAAGAAACAGCTGCTACATGCTTTACATTGCATACAAATGTCCTCTGCAAAGTTTAGCCTCACATCCTCTTCGAGCAACAAAAATGAGAATTGGCACAAGAAACAAGTCATGCATTAGAGAAATCATGAGAATCTGACACGGATATAGAGTAACATATTTTAATTATATCATCATCAACAACAACAACAACCGATATAACTTCCAATAATTTGGGTCAACCACAGGGTTCTTATCAACAAGTCTATGTCATTAGTAATATTTTTATTATGTTAAACTTTATATTTTCTTTCTTCCTACATCTTCAACTCTAATCTACTCAACTTGTCTAACTATAAAAAACTTTTGATGGCTATAGTATAAAATAGTATACGCTATAAGCTCTCGCTAACAAATTCTATTGTTCAATATTGATGGGATAGTGGGTTTCTCTAATGGATAATTTGTATTTAAAAGATGGAACTCAATTATTGTATTTAAAAGTATCTACATTTAAATATTTTTCTGTAAATAAATGAGATAATTTGCTGCAGTAATGCATAAACAACTAGGCATCTCATCTCATGAACAAAAAACAGTAAATACAATAATGACACAATTTAGAGCAACATAATGATGAGGAGATTAAGGTGTATACAACAGAACATCGATATACAAAATGCATCTGAGAAATCATATTGCAAAAGCAGGATACAGGGAATTTGATTGGAAACCTTTGAAAGTGGGAACAGATCGGTTACCAAACAACAACCGGGGCTCAGCCAATAAAAACACAGTTCATACAAGCCATAATAAATGCAGAAACTTTCTGAACTACAAATTCGAAGCTAAAACAATCTTCCAAGTTTTAACAGAGATGCTGAACAAAGCGGATATAGAAACTAGATTGCCAACTTACTCATAGAAGAGTACCAAGAACATCTAGCATCACAAGAAACATGAAAACAAGCTCTTGGAAAACAGCAGACATTCTGAAAAAGTCAAGCTTTTGTTTATCTCAAAATTAGCATTTTTCTTTGTTAAGAAGCATAGTTAATTACTAATTGTAAGGAACTTCTTAACTACAATGTAAATAAACATCTTTCAATCACCTGGAAGTACGACCATTAGGCAAGTAGGAAAATCTGCAATCCCACATTGAAATACCTCAGATCGAAAGCAGTAATACAATATATCTATGTGCATTTAGATCACTTCAGCATGGTGGTCATCTAATACTCTTTCCATCGAAGGAGAGAAATCAAGGGTGATCACAACAAGTTCGACCTCTAATGGTACAAAGATAAGGAAACAAAAAGAAAAGGGAACAGTTTGATGTTCCAAGTCATATTCTTTCTTGTTAGCTTTCAATTTTTAGGATGCTCTAAGACAACATTCTCAAAGGCTCAAACCACTCAATGCATGCAAACACAAGGATCTACCAAATCCAACCGTAATCCAAGAGAAAAGCAGAACTTTTAGATAGAAAGCATGAATGATTAAACTTTTCTATAGGCAAAAAAGCAATGCGGACTTAAAAGGCGTATTGACATACCTCAACCCCTCAACCTCCCTGTTCTTCTTCTGACCACAAAGATCAAAGTTTCAGACTACATCTACTTGTTAAGTATTATGCATAGGAAAAAAACATAATAACAATAGCACGGAATTGAACTAACCGCAGAAACTGAAACCTTGGATCTCCTTACAAAAACACAGAAAAGAAAGGCCTTTGTCTTTCTGATGAATTGTTTTTGGTGCCTAGGGTTTAGAACCTGGCTGTAAGGTTATGATAGAGGAATATAAAAAAGAGCAGTGAGCTATCATCATGATCGGAAGTTGAAATGGAAGATGGTAAAGGTTCCCACCCATTAACTACTATACCAAAGGTGAGGTAGGTTGCCATCATTCAATGCCCAAAATTAATGCCCGCACCAGTTCCCAAATCTAACGGCCAAACCCTAGTCATGTCCTACTAGGGTTAGGATAAGCGTCCAGAAAGGGTTTTAAAAAACGAGACATTTCTTGGCATTCGAGCACGAGGAGGCCTGCCCAAAATAATTGCACCGTGAAGTGGAATGTCGCTGGGGAAGAACAGGAGAGCTCCATTCCGGGGCGAACCAGGTAAAAATCAAAACAATCTGTTGCAGAAATCAGCCAGCAAAACCTTCGTTTCCCAGATCTGAGGCTAAAAAACACAACTAACGATTCAAAATCGATTTTTTTTTCCTTCATGGAGTTATCGTAGTAATAACCATAAAATTTTTCCGAGTTTGAATCAGGAAATCGTTCTGGCGTGGCCACTTCAGGTCGAATCCAAGGGAACACTTCCCGCCAGTAACACGAGAGGCATGTTCGGTTAGAAGGGTTCAAAGGAGTATAAAGATCTGACATTTTGCCAAAAACACATATTCCACTTTAATGAATACCATTGTACTTTGATATCATCTATTTTCTTAAATGCCCTGTGTGTTTTTTTTCCTCCAATCAATATTTTTTTATTTTTTTAATAATTTAAAATTTTAATTTTTACTATCCAATTAATTGGATTGTTAACAATTGATTAAAATCATATTCAATTGACTAATATTTCTATGCAAAGTGATCGATGATTTTAGATAGTTTAAAATCTTCAAAAAAACATATAAATATAGGAATCATTATAAAATTTAAGTCTATCAAACACTTTTGATAGACATATTTTGCTATTTTGGTGTATTATATAATGCATTTATTTTTCTTAGGCGTCTTTGGGTGTCAGGTAGGCCAAGATAGGTTGGACATCTTGGACGTCTTCGGATATCGAGTAGGCGTATTTGGGTAGACGTCTTCGGATTGGCATTTTTGAGTAGGCGTCTTCGGGTTGGCGTCTTCGATGTCTCCGAGTGTCGAATAAGCATCTTCGGCGCTTTGAGTGTTAGTTAGGTGTTTTTGATATTTCTGGGTGTTGAGTAGGTGTCTTCGACGTCTTAGGCTTCTTTGGCTTACGGACGGATATGCTATCTTATATGTTTCAAAATTAGAAAAAAAATATAAATAAATTTAAGAAATCATTAGGGAGGTAACAGTGCTCGTTTATTATAAATTGGGGGCTTCTCGAGTAGTTAAACATTTTTATCTAAAAGTTAAAAAGTAATTGATGGCTCTATATGTCAAATTTTTAAGGAAAATAAGCATATACAAACTCTACGAACTTTTATGGTGCATTTTGTTGGGTTGCAAGGGTGCAAACATAGTCCCACATCTAAAGCACATGGAAAAGATCATGGGGTTAAAAGGATGGAAAGTATCTCCATTGGTATGAGGCCTTTTGGGGAGAGCCCAAGAGCAAAGCCATGAGGGCTTAGGCCCAAAGTGGACAATATCATGCCATTGTGGAGATACGAACATCCTTTTAGACCCAACAAGTGGTATCAGAGCGAGACCGCTCTTCACCGGACTAACCGCCGGATGAGCCATGATCCAGATCTAACCATGTGCTTTGAACCTTAAAAACAAAGGAAGTGGGTACTCCCGTGTCTGAATCAAGAGGACCAGACACCAGTCAAAATTACTATAAAGAGAATTAGATGTTAAAATACCTGGAGCGGAAGATGTCGAGGAGTTCATCTTATTTTCCTGTAAGAAAAAACCCAAAACCCAAAAGCAATAGAGAAAACCGCAGAGAAACTTCTCCTATCGCCCAATTCCAAAATGTCCGTGTGTGTCTCAATGGGGCGACAACCACATTTTAAGGTTAGGAGAAGGGGCCTCTGCTATGATTTAATGGGCCAAGCCTACCCATTATAGCTAAGCCCAATAACAATATGTTAATTATGCTAGTCCATATAAAATATATCCAACATTCTCCCACTTGGACAGCATAATACATCAGATTAATCAACAATATGTGACCATGATAAGATGTCAAAATAAGTCAACACATAACACGAAAAGGTCCAAAATGGAATTATAAGCATCTTAATAATACAGAAAATCACATTCGAAGGAATAATGATATCATGCATTGTAAGATACTTATATCCTGTGACCCAACAACAAAATGGAATATGGATAAATGGGAAAGCCCAACAAAATGACATGCCAAAATTTGAATAAAGTGTTATTTCTCAGTAAAATGACCCAAACATCTGCCCAAGATGTCATGTAATAACAACAAAATTGAGACTGGGTCCGAAATGTCTCCACAATATATAATATTGCCCAAGATGTCATATAATAACAACAAAATTGAGACTGGGTCCGAAATGTCTCCACAATATATAATATTGCCCAAGATGTCATATAATAACAACAAAATTGAGACTGGGTCCGAAATGTCTCCACAATATACAATATTTCATCACAATATATATACAACAATAGTTATTATTTGAGCAATATCAATAGTAGTTATTATTTGAGCAATATCTCAATATTGTTCAATGTCTCAAATATTATAAATATGAGGTCATAACAAAACATAAGCATAAACTCCCACTAACCCAAAATATCAAAAGGCCTTACTACACCCATACGGGTTACATGGTCAACAAAGCTTTAACAGTTATGCTTTTGGTTAGGGGATCAACAATATTAAGCTCTGTAGGGATATGCTCGACACGAGTTTTAAACTCTTGAACCTTCTCTCTCACAAACATGAATTTTGTGTCAAAGTGTTTGGTCCGCTTTGAGCTTTTATTTTTGAGAGAAAAACTCACCACAGAAGAGTTATCACAATATATAGTGAGAGGCCTAGAGATACTCTCCACAAAATCAAATTCAGCAATAAAGTTTTTCAACTATATAGCTTGACATGTGGCCTCAAAACAAGCTATGTGCTCTGCTTCCATGGTTGATGTAGCTGTAAGAGTTTGTTTGACACTTTTCTAAGAGATAGCTCCTCCAGCTAACATGAATATATATCCTGATGTGGACTTATGATCATCTGGGCAACCTCCATAATCAGAATCAGAATAACCTGTTACCTCAAGATGATTTGATCTCCTATATGTGATTATATAATTTTTGGTACCTTTTAGATACCTCAAAACACGTTTTACAACATGCATATGTGCCACACCAGGTTTACTCAAGTATCTCCCAAGTACACTCACAACAAAAGTAATATCAGGACGTGTACAAACTTGAGCATACATAAGGCTGCCAATCAGCTTTGGTAAAGAGTTCATACTCATAGACAAAGCTGGAATATATATACATGAATATATACATTAATGGGAGATTATTGTCGAGCATATCCAACAAAAGTAATAGAGCTTATGAACACAATAAAGTTATCTCATGCAAATGCAATCCCGCCGAAGGGTCCCGAATTACAATGCATAAAGTAACTCCCACAACACATAAAATAATTATATTCTTAAAGCTAATATCGAAAGGATATTGAAAACTTTAAAATATAATTACCAATCATTAGGAATTATATTAATAAAGACAAACCGATAGGGTAAGTACATTATTAAAATAATTCTTAATGCCACATTAATAATAATTTTCCAACAATAGTATATTTTATCATAATCCGTCTCGCGAAGGCGAGCTCACAACTATGAAAAAATATCAACAACAATATGAAATGATAGAGATCATTTTTTTTTTGTCACATTTAACAAGATTATTTAAAATGTCATTAAAATGACATTTTATCCAAATCTATAATAAATTCATGTTATCTTTCTAACTACAAGTTTCTGTTCTCTTTTCTCATAAAGTAAGGGGTGCGCCAGGCCAGCACAGTAGTGCAACGCACAGGCGACGCGCGAGAACCCCAGTAGCAAGCTACTGTAATGGGCGCTCCCCAATCAAAAAATTAAGTTAATATCATAGTGAGCCAATGGCCCACGTGAGCCAATGGCCCACGTATCACAATTTAATATCACGGTTTTTTTTTTAATTAGAAAATATACTGTGCACTTTATCATTATTCTTAGTTTAAGGTGCGCACAGGCGACGCGAGAACCCAGCAGCAAGCCACTGTGATGGCCCTCTCCCACTTAAAAATTAATTTAATATAAGAGTGGGCCCCACGTATCAGATATTAAACTGATAAGAACAGTTTTTTTTTTTTTTTAATCCCACTCTTTCCGTTTCTTCCTTACGTGGTTCCCAAAAAAAACGCACGACGCCGGCGGTTCCCAAAACGCACGACACCGATTTTTCCTTAATCCGCCCATGACGCTCGCCGACCCGCTCAGCGCTGCTGCCTCTTCAGCTGCGCTAGTCACTCCAACGCCTGCCACTGCCGCTGCCTCCTCGGCTACGCGGCTGCATGCGTGGATGCGCGGCTGCAAATGCCGGCCACGGCTTCACCGGCGACGCCAGATCTGGCACCGGCGGCAACAGACTTCAACAACGTCTGGATCGGAAGCGACGTTCAGTGGCTTCAACAGAACTTACAGAAATTTAGGAATTTTAGGGAACTGATCAGGGAAAAAAATTTAGGGGAAAAACGGATGGAAGAGGAACAGTAAACCTGATCGGGATTTTAAGGAATTCTAGGAAATTTTATTCTGTAAACAAAAATTGGTAAAGAAAAAAATACAAAACAAAAGATTCGGCCAAGTATCAAAATCGAGGCTCATAAACTTGGCTCTGATACCATTTGAAAGAAAAATTATACATCTAATTCAAGATATGATGAATGATCAAAATTACTATAAAGAGAATTAGATGTTAAAATACCTGGAGCGGAAGATGTCGAGGAGTTCATCTTATTCTCCATTGGTATGAGGCCTTTTGGGGAGAGCCCAAGAGCAAAGCCATGAGGGCTTAGGCCCAAAGTGGACAATATCATGCTATTGTGGAGATACATGCATTCTTTTGGACCCAACACATTTGAGTAAGGTTATTATTGATAATTTTAATTTTTTTTTTAAGATTATCAATAAAAACTTTATTTAGTTTAGATAATGAGTGATTCTCCAATAATAACACATGCTTAACACATCAGCAAACAGGGCATATAATTTGGAATACAATTATCTCAAAAAAATGAAATTTTCTTTGATTATGAGGTTAACGAAATCCAGCCATCATTCCTTTATGCGAAAGGCTCATCGATCCAACGAGTGATAATGGCATCAACAGGCGACGACGACATCAATAGACAACATCAGCAATGGCGGATGCACGATTGCATGCGTGAGGGACAATGAATTTTTTTTTAACTTAAAGTTTTAATAATTATTAAATAGTATATATATTTTATTTTATTAAATTAAGTTATACACTAAAACTTTGTAACAAATAAGTATTTATTATATTATCAATATTGAATCAAATAACATTAGATTATGATTTATGTTATATAATTTTAATTATGTAATTATTTGATAATCACATAATTAAAGTTATGTATAATTTTAAATTAATCAAGTTATGCGATAACTTAAGTAGGATACATCAAACTTAAGGAATCAAAAGTGATGCAATGGTACTCATTCATCAGCAATTTGATGCCTTTAGGGTTGTTAGAAACTTTTGGTTAAAAATACTTGATTGATCCATAGACTTTAATATTACGGAATTAATGATATATACAAACTTAGAGAACCACTATGGTGCAATGACATCAATTTGATATAAATAATCTTAAATCTCTAGAATTGTAAAAAATTGATGATTTTTATATAAGGCTCAAAAAAGTTTATCAAAATTTTCGTAAGAGAAAATAAATGTGTTCTTTATGTATTATTGAAAGTTGGTGATGCCCTATATATGGTTAAAGCATCGTAGATGAATATTTTTAGTATTTAGTCTATGGTAAAGCATCCTCATTTGGATGAACAAACAATAAAATATTTGCTATTCTTTCTTAGTATTTAGTTAGGAGGATAAATCAAAAGGATGAATAACTAAATTTACTAAAAAAATAATTTTATTATTATAACTTTTACCATCTCTTCACTTTTATTTATTTAGTTTAACTTAATTTTTACATGATAATTTATAATTTATAAACAAAATATAATTAGTTCGTAGATAATTAAAATGATTTTTTATTAATTCAGATATCTAATTTTAATGATTCAATTAATCTTGAACATAGATGGTCCAACTCTACAGAATTGACCATCAAATAAATATGAAAAGTTCAGTGGATCCTAACGTGGTGGTTCAACATCACAAGTAGTTCAAACACTATGAGTGTTTGATATGCCATATGAGAGGATTGAACCAACATTGCGTGATTATTCTGCCCTGTTGCTTATGAGTAGTTCGAACACTATGGACGTTTGATATATATGCCCTACAAAAGAATTTGATTATTCCACTTTATCGCTGGAGGTAGACTATACTATCCTACAAACTGGTCATCAGATAAATCTAATCTAAGAAGGTCAGTGGATCTTGACGTGGTGGTCCAGCATCACAAGCAATTCGAACACCATAAGTATTTTATATACCCTACGAGAGAATTAAACCATCGTTGCATGATTATTCTGCTTTGTCGCTTACCACCACACCATATCTAGGGGCATTTAAAATGATTATATTGAACACTACATGAGCCGTTGAACACTAGTAAAATTCTTTAATTAATCTTTGTGAATAAATTTATTTGTTAACTTATGTAAAATTTAATTATAAATTTATTTTAATTTTTTTATTTAAATACATAAAAATATAGTAATTTATAAATTTTATAATCTTAAATTATTCATAATATATATATATATATATATTATATATCAAATAAAGAATAACAACACTATTAATTGAGTAAAAAAACATTAAGTTCGATAAAATTTTTAATAAAAAGGATTGAGCAAGATTGATAAGTCATTAAACAAGATTGTAGTTTACACCCTTACTCATTTGAGAAGGACTAATGACACTCTTGGGGGCATAGTTGAGTTGGTTATGATGGAGCAGATTTGTTGAAGTGGACAAGGGTTGAATTACGACGAAATCGAAAATAATACCCTCCTCCATCATGGTCAGTTACAACTAGGGTGACAGATTCCACCTTATACTGAAAAGAAGGACTAATGACATATTTTTAACATGCCAAGGAGATTGAAAACTCATCGTTAAAGGGTTCACTAACATAATTTTTAGAAATTAAGCACTAATTAAATTCTAACCAAAAATTAATTAAGTGCTAAAACAAAAAAAAAGGAAAAAATCTTTTAAAAAATTAATGAATTATTTATAATCTCTAACATGATTTTAAAGAATTATATATTTTGATGAACACTTGATCGATTGACAAAATGATAATAATAGAACTTAAATTTCTAATAGGAGCCACAGATTATTATAATAGCTACATCACATATTAATTAAATGTGAAAAAATAATACAAAATAAAGTTTTCTTTTGACAATACTTAGTATCAAAGCAAATAAATATGACATTTGACTTGATAATAATATTTAGAATATTCATTATTTAGCTTATTTATGAGTTAGAATTATTTTTTTTATTTATATGTTAGATCTATTTTGATAGCTTTTCACAAAAAAAAATCAATTTAATTCATATAAAATTATTTTACTCATTTTTTCTTAAATCAATTTAAGTGGCCAACCAATCAACGGCCGCCGTTAAAGTTCCAACTGCTTCAATTTTTTCACTGAACCCAAACAAATTTCTGAAATTTCATTTAAGAAATAGGTAGTTCTACAAATAGGTCCTCTGGGGTGGAAATGAAAAAAAGAGAACGAAGGCTTTTATAGATTATTTATTTTGTTATAAAAAAGGATCTTTTAGGGATGAAAATGAAAATTAACCGCTATTTAGGGCGGAGTCGGCAATCCGCAGTGGCTATTCTGTAATTTGAAGCCTTTGAACTTTGGCGACATTTCCAAGGAAGCGGAGAGAGGGCGTTCCTCCTCCACTTTACCTTCCTGCTACTCCTCGGCTCCTTGTGCAATGATAGAGAGGCAGTGCAGGTTCCGCCCCTCTACGGATCCAACGCTGGAAGCCAAGCCATGGGTCTCTGAGGGCCGTCACCGCATCCCCTCGCCGCCTCCGCCTGCTGAGGCAGCCGACGGCGGCAATGTCGACCGAGTCCTCTTCAAGAACCTCGTTGAGATGGTCCCCCTCGTTGAATCGCTGATGGTAGGTGCTGAATGAGCAAAAGATTTAATTTTTATACTTCTCTCTCCCTCTTTTTCTCCTCCGCGGTGGAGGAAGGTGCGATCACCCTGAGCTCCTGTGTTTTCCGGTGTAGGATAGGAGGGGGCGCTCGTCTTTCACGCGGAGGGCTTCTGTGATCTACACACCGGCACCATCCCACCCGAAGAAGGTGAGGAAGATCTGCTATAGTTAAAGGTTGGACCTTGAAGAGCAGTTTCATGTTTTTGTGATGTTCAAATTTGCTTTTTTTTTTAGCTTAGATTGGAGCCTTTTTATTTGCTCGCTTTCCTTCTGTTTTCTTACTTGTGGATTTAGGGAAATTACAGCGGATTCAGTTGGAAAAAACTATACCTTCATTGTTTATGGTAGAGAATTTTTTTAGGTAGCAATACCACTTGTTCTGTTTACTGATCTTGACTTGGATCTATCCATTTCCATTTTGTGATTAGAGTTTCTGGAGAGATTTTCTTTTCTGATACGTTTCCCTGAACAATTTGCTTACTATTCACGAGACCTTTAGCAGCTTTTGATACTGCAGTCGTGGTAGAAGAAATTTCTTAACATATATCCATATAATAATGAAGTCACTGCTTCCTATAGCCTCCTTGATATAAAATTCGTGGTTGATGTAAGAACCGAATCACATGTAAGTTCTTGTTGTTGTTTCGTTAGAGATTTGTCCTTGAAATTGGTTGGAATAAATGTGTCCATGCGAGTTTCATTAGTTTGTAACTGCCACTTTCAGGCTTCAGCTTGTGTGGAATGATCTTTATGTAGTTGGAATTCTATTTTCTTATTATGACAGATTCCTATGAAGAGAAAAAGTGAGAGTTTGAATTCTATTCTCTCAAAAATTTAGGATTTGAAAATTGTGATTTTGAGCAGTTGGATTTATGTTATTTTATCATGAATCTAAATAAATATATAATAAAATATTAAAAATCATTCTAACTTAAAGATTCTAATAATAAGAAATGAAAATCCAAATCTCATTTTCTTGTGTAACTTGAAACTTCTTTTCTAATATAGAATTAGATCTTTTCTATTAAGGATGAGTTAGAAACATCAATAGGATAGTTTTTCCTAGTAGATCTAGTGGTGCTATGAATCACAATTCTCAAGCATCTTGGGTCCCAGAACTAATCTCTCTGTAGGTATATCTCACCAAAAATTTTGGTGGACTTTTGATCCATGCAAACTGTTGCTCTACCAGAATTCAACCTTGAGATAATACGTTTGTGAAAGGCAGCATGTATGATCAGTACTTTTAGCAAATGAACAGAGTTAAATGAGAAACTTGCAATAAAAGTGAGGACCTTGCTAATTCATTGAATAACAGAATTGGAAATGCAAGTCTCTCCTCACCATTTCTCATTAATTTCAAACTCATTTCTAAATCATAACATTATTTTGTTTACTTTCAGAATGAGCGTGATTAGTCAAAAGCTTCACCTTTTCTGTAAATGAGTTAACCTTGAGATAATACGTTTGTGAAAGGCAGCGTGTATGGTCAGTACTTTTAGCAAATGAACAGAGTTAAATGAGAAACTTGCAATAAAAGTGAGGACCTTGCTAATTCATTGAATAACAGAATTGGAAATGCAAGTCTCTCCTCACCATTTCTCATTAATTTCAAACTCAATTTCTAAATCATAACATTATTTTGTTTACTTTCAGAATGACCATGATTAGTCAAAAGCTTCACCTTTTCTGTAAATGAGTTAACAAGTGACTCATTTAATTCTTAATTACTTTGGATTCACAATTTGGAACTTTTAGAACAAGAGGGTTCATGTCACTCAGTATTTCTTTGAAATTTGGGATCTTCTTCTTTTTCCATTTCTGAACACAGTCTTGTAACTTTTTCATTGTCTTAAAAAGGAACTGATGACCATTTTTACATGTTATGGATTTCAGACCACTGAGGCAAAAGGTGCAAGAGCTACTCCAACTTTTTCTGCAAAGAGACAAAGCGATTTAGACAATACACAAAGAAACAAGCAAAGTGATTCATGTAATGGGTCTACTGTAGAAACTGACAAAATCCTGAGAGCTCAGGAAGAGTTAAATGTATTAAGGGAACAGATTAATGATCTGCAAAGGAAAATACTAGAGAAAGATGAAGCTCTGAAATCAGCTGAAAGTGAAATTAACCAAATGAAAGACGCTTATATCTCTATTGATGAGTTGAGGATTCAGATTGCAAAGAAAGATTCTATGGTTAAATCAATTAACTCGCAGTTAAGCAATGCCAAGGTAGAAACAAAGTTCAATAATGTTCTATAGCTTTCTGCTCGATGATACAGTAATTTTGGTTCTCATGGCCTATTTATTTAGTCTTCAATTTCATGGTGCTACTTCGGTATTTTGATTGAATCCATATGCAAGTAGCTTTTTTTACTTCAGCTTGGGTTATAAAATCATGAGATCCCAACATCTAGATCATAATCTTGACAACCATGGTAGCATTTTTTTCCCTTCCTCTATGTGAAATGTCAGTATATAAACTATTTCGCTAACCATAAGGGGGCAGCTTGACATGCAAAGGTGGTATCTTATTGCTGAAACTGGAGGCCAGCATTTCAAATTATTGACACAAAGATAGTAGAACTTTGTAGTTATTGGTGTTAATGATCTCAAATCCTCGAGTAATTGTCCTCTCCCACATGTGAATCAAATCTCCAACTTCTCAACTTCTTTCACTTACACTGCTAAAGGAGAAAACGGAAACCTCTTTTCTCTTGTTATTTCAATCTTCCATTCAAAAAATAACTCCATGGAAAAAGAGACGACTATGGTTTGAGAAAAAAAAACAAGGGCAAGAGTGTAAAAAAAAGAGTACTCGTTATATTACTAAAAAGGAATAAGGGTGGATTTTTTTATGGAAAGAGGTAGGTTTCTTAAGAAAAGAACATGGGCTAATTTTGAAAAGGACAAAAAATTTTCTAGTCCAAAAAAGAAAGTAGTGGTATCAAATAAAAAGAATAACAAAATCTGAAGCATTTATTTTTTATCTTTTTCATCTTAGCTCTTCCTCTCTCCTGCTATGTGCTTCTAATTGATGTACCGTCAGTTTTTTATTTCACCATCAACTTATGTTTTCCCTTTGTCTTCTGATATATTGTTTGCCTGATTAAATATAAGATTAATCATTGTTTGCCTTTTTCAACATTTCTATTCTATTTGAGTTAATGCCAAGACTTTTATTGGTAAAATGATTGAAAGCTCAAATCTCTCCAGACATTTATCCTGCCACTGGTAGATGTTGGAATGCTAATGTCACTTTTGTCTACATTACTTTATCTATGGCAGCTGTAATCTCAAAGATATGCTGGTCACTATTTCATACATAGAGAACTTTATTCAATCTCCTCTTATAACTTCTCATTCTTTGAATAATAGAGGATTTCATTCAAGTTTTTCTTGTGTTAATTCCTTGTCACAGACTTAGATTTTTTTTTTCTATTTTTTACTATTAATATAATTTTTTTAGCAAACTTCATTATCCTATAGTATTTTGTGTTTAAGGAGAGTTAAAAACATGATTATCAACTCTTTGGAATAACAAATCAACTTGGTTAAATCTTTGAAGATTGTGACCAACGTCAGTCCAGAACATTGCATCGCCAAAGTTAATAAACATTGATATTGTATCTTTGTCATCTTCATTAAGTGGATTATTGGTTTTTCTTTATCTGTGAGCCTTTTCTATTCTGTGTATCGAGCTGACATAGGTTAATCAATGCTCCCAACTTTGAGAGGAGTATTAAGTTAATAGTTATGTGTGTTAGATATAGTCGTCAATTTGGATTGGGTCCGTCGGGTTGGCCCGCCTCGCCAACTAATTTAAGCGGATTGGGTTGAAAATTTATCAACCCATCATCTGGCGGGCCTAAACGGGTCAACCCAAGCGGATCGCGGGTTCAGGCGAGCCAACCCGTGGCAGGCTCAGGTTGGCCCGCGAGCCTGGAAAAAAATTAATAAAAAATTTAAAATAACTAATAAGTTACAATTTACTGTAGGCTACAACTTATAATATCCTAAACCTAAATCCAATGGCTGATAAGCGAAAAACCTAGATCCAATGGCTGAGATAACGTAAGGGAAAACCTTTACTCTCTATTTCTCTTCGCGCCCCTATCCCATTCCGCCGTTTGGTCATTCCCTTCCCTCTCATCCGCTTTGCTCCGTCAATTGTTGTCGCTGGTCGTTCCCTTGCCTTCCATCCACCTCTCTCCGTCGCTGGTCGTTCCCTTCCCTCCCATCCGCCTCGCTCCGTCGTTGGTCGTTCCCTTGCCTCGGTGCCCTCCGCACCTCCCCGTGAATCGCAAAAATTGAGAGAACGACATTCTTTGTCTCTGATCTTCAAGCACGAATCTCATTCCCCCCACTCCAGCAATCCCTTAATCTCCAAGAACGAATCCCACTAGTTCAGCATCTCTTGATCTCCTGTTTGAGGTAAGATTTGTTACTTCCTTTATTAGTTTCATTCTATTTTCCTTTTTTTTCTACGTTTATGGTTCACATGGATTTTTACCCCTTTTTTGCCCACTTCCTGCACTAGATGATTTGTGCGCCGAGCATGGCATTGGCAAGACACAAACTACCATACTTGTTGTGTCCTTCTGTTTCACTGTTTGCTTGATTATCAAGCTTGGAATCCCTGCAATTAGCATCAATCTTTTCCCCAATGACGAGCAAAATTTGTTTGCTTGTAGCGTTTGACCAATTAATTTGATGCTTGAAATTGTTGGTATTTTAAGTGTAATTGTGTGAATGGTAAAGTCTAATTTTTTTTATAGGAATTTGTATTCGTATAAACTATGCAAATTAGATTGTTTGTTTTTAAATATCAATTAAGATTTATTATGTCCTCTGAAAATATAGAATATTTTAATATTTATTTTGCAATAATATTTCATCATCTAGTTCTCTCTTTTGTGCTCAATATATCTTTGAGAAGACATGACTTTAGAAGAGCCAAGTTTTGATTTTTTATTTTTGAGATCCAAAGGGGTAACACAAAAAATAAGTTTACGTTGTTTAGCTATTGACAGTTTTTTGTGTTTAATTGATTTTATATTTTCTTTTTTTATTACAGATTGATTTTGAAATGGGTTCTACTTCTCAAAAGCAAACTATTAGTTTAGATGTTGATGAATTGGAAAGTGCTAAGCAGGATAAGGGGTCACCTAAAAAGTCTAGAGAAACTTTTGATATTTGGATGTATTTTAAGAAAATCACAGGGACTGATAGTATACATCAAGCTGAATGTAATGGGTGTAAAAAAAAGTATAAATGTGGGGGTAAACATTATGAAACTTCTACATTGTGGCGTCATCTTAAAATTTACGACAAATTAAAGTTCCATGATGTAGGACAAATGATTCTTGATCAAGATGGGAAGATGAGATCAAAGAAAATAGACCAAAAGATTTCACGTGAGTTATTGGCTTGTGCAATCATAAGACATGATTTATTATTTTCATTTGTTGAGTATGAAGGTATTAGAGCTTGGATGAAGTACATAAATCCTGATGTTGTTTGTATTTCCAAAAATACTTTTGTTTTTGATATTAACCGAATCTACTTGAGGGAGAAAGCGAAACTCAAGTATGTTTTGGCTACTATACAGAATAAAGTTTGTTTAACTTCAGATTTGTGGACGGTGTGCACTAGTGAGGGTTACATTTGCTTGACTGCCCATTTTGTTGATAATGACTGAAAATTAAACTGTAAAATACTTAAAATTTTCTCATATGCCTCCTCCACACTCAGGAGTTGAATTAGCTGCAAAATTATTTGAATTTTTGAAAGAATGGGGGATTGAGAAAAAAGTTTTCTTTGACATTGGATAATGCATCTAGTAATGACAACATGCAAGCTCATTTGAAAGAGCAACTCTCTTTGCATGATAGCTTATTGTGTGATGGTGAGTTTTTTCATGTTCGTTGTTCTGCTCATATATTAAATCTCATTGTCCAAGAAGGTTTGAAAGTTGTTGCTGTAGCTTTGAATAAAATTAGAGAGTCGGTCAAGTATGTTAAAGGTTCAGAGACTAGGATGAAGAAGTTTGGAGAATGTGTACAAACAGTTAGTAACATTGATACCAATATTGGCTTACGATTGGATGTGTCTACTCGTTGGAACTCAACATATTTAATGCTGGATAGTGCCATCAAATATAAAAAAGCTTTTGCTTCTCTTTAATTCAATGACAAGAATTAAAATATTGTCCTTCAAGTGAATAGTGAAAAAGAGGAGAGAAAATTTATAAGTTTCTGGAGCCATTTTATGACACTACTAATTTGATCTCTGGTTCTTTTTATCCTACATTAAATTTGTATTTTATGCAAGTTTGGAAGATTGAAGTTCTGTTAAGGGAAAACTTATCGAATGAAGACGAAGTGATAAGTTATATGTGTAAAAGAATGATGGAGAAGTTTGATAAGTATTGGATTCAATATAACATGGTGTTTGCATTTGGAACTATTCTTGACCCACGAATAAAAGCTTTCAATGTTGGAGTTTTTTTATTCAAAGGTTGAAAGTGATTTTCTTAAATGCCAAAAGAAGATGGAACTTGTGAAGACAAAATTGTATAAGTTTTTTAATCAGTATTTTAATACTAACAATACAAGTTCTTCACAATCACATTCTTCTTCTACCACACATACACATCCGCAAAGTGGAGGAGTTAAAGGAAAAAATAAAAGAATCTTTGATGTAAGTACTTTAATATTTTTTTCTTGTATTCTCTAATTGATTTATATTTTCTTGTTATTACTATTCCAATTAATATAGGAAATGATGGCATATGAGAGTCAAACAATTACAAGTGCTGGAAAATCTCAATTGGATCTCTATTTGGAGGAGCCAAAACTTGAATTCGCATATTATCAAGATTTGGATGTTTTAGAACATTGGAAGAATCAAAAGCATCGATACCCAACCCTTGCACTAATGACTTGTGATGTTTTAGGCTACAGTTAAACCATAACTTCTAATAGCGCTTTGTGGCAGTTATTCCGGTAGCGATTTCATAAATCACTTCGAAAAGAAAAATAAAACATGATATTTTCTTTTCTTCCTTCATACCGCCGGAAACAGAATTTCCTTTCACATAAAACAGAATTTCTTTTCTTCCTCTCTCACACCGCCAGAAACCACTTCCTCACAACCGGTGGAGAAAGGGCGCGTGACCGTCCGAGCACAAGCGCACGCGATCGGTGGAATAGAGAAACGACGACTGGCTCGAGTTTATCCTGGACGCGCGCGAGCTCCACGGGCGGCGGACGGTGAGCTCCACGGGCGGCATATCAGCAACCTCCACGGGCGGTAGATCAGCAAGCTCCACGGGCGGCAGAGCAGCAAGCTCCACGGGCGGTAGGCGGTAGATCAGCAACCTCCACCGGCGGCAGCATCCAGCAAGCTCCACGGAGAAGAAGTTCCATGGGCGGCAGAGCAGCCTCCACGGGCGGCATATCAGCAACCTCCACGGGCGGCAGATCAGCAAGCTCCACGGAGCTTCGCTGCTCGGGAAGGAGAAGAGCAGCGGCTTCCTCTTCGGTCGGCATGCAGGCTGGCATCTCCGGCATCCCATCGTGCGGACGGCAGGCAGCAGCCGGCGCCGCGCATCGCAAGAGGAAGAGAAAACAGGGGCTGGACAGCGCCGTTTTCCTCTCTGAAGATGAATAGGAGACTCGAATCAGCCGTCGTCCCTCGCTGGTGCATCTCCGGCAGGCGGTGAGCATAGCTAGAAGGGGCGGCGGGCAGAGCTAGAAGGGAGAAGGGTTCATCGCGAACAAGGATGAACAGGGCACGATTTTTATACAGTGTTTTTCCTTATTTTGTTTTCTAGCGGCAGCCGAAAGAAACAAACTAAAAGAAAACCTGAAAAACCCTAAATTGGGCTGAACCGGGTTCAGCCGAACCTGCACGGTAGTAAATCAGATTTGTTCTTGGTTCGCTTGGTTCGATAACCAAACGATTTCCGATTTGACCCAAACTAATTTTGTTCATTTCATCTTCGTAAGACGAATCTCTTCATCACATCCGTTCTGCCAATATCTCTTCTATCATGAACCAAACCAAGTTGGTTCAATTCGGTTCAAAACTAAATCATTTGGTTCACTAACCAAACGACCTCTGATTTTAACGAAATCAATTTCATTAGTTTCGTCTTCGTAAGATGAGTTCCATCATTTTGTCCATTGTCTGGTCCAACCAGATTTTATTTCTCTCGTTCTGAGAATCCAATTCTCAAACTCGTTTTAAGTCCTTCAGAGAACTTGTTGTGCGTGTGACCCAATAGGTTCTCGGTTATGTTAGCCGTCTGTAATTAACCATTAATTACAGAAATGATCATGAGTGACACCTAGTAGTATATCATGATCCCCAATTGATCAAAAAATCAACGATTGATTCCAAAACGTATTCTAAACTCCTTCAGCAGCTATATTGAATCGTGCCTCGTTTCTTTCACCGTCTTATACCCGCTTGGTTCAAGACATGGTGTATGTGTTGGTCGCCACTAGGCTGACTACGTCACACCTAGCCCAAACTGCTTTCTTGTCCTGTGGATTCAAGTTACTTGTACATGTGTCCAAGAGTCTCATACTCTTGACATGTGATGCTTTGGCCAAAGACTTTTAGTAACAATCTTGATAAGCGGCTGCAAGGTATACGTCTCCTTTTCCAAGGAGCGGTGAATCCTCTGTGGGCTATTCAAACACCTTCGGACACTTCAACTTATATCCAATCATCTCGGGTCTAAACCTCCTCGGAGATGCTTACTTAAGATGTCAAAGTATAAGTCTCCATGACCAAGATGACTTGAATACCACAAGTCAAAGGAAACTCGCACTTAAGCTGCATTGAAATCTTCATTGACATATGAATCGAACCATATGAAGTCTCATGGTAGGTCACTCCAATGAATTGGTTACCTTTAACCAGCATCCACGTTTAACTCTCAACATCTAATGTCGACAGCAGTGAGATCAGCTGCTTGGCTAACCAAGGAGTTCAAAACGTGCTAGTCTCACAGAATCGATGACGTCCGCGCTCATCAATTCCTCGACTAGGGATAATTTCAATACGTTCATAATTACACATGTAGAGATGCTCACTAGTTATGATTCAATCACAAATTCTCTCAAGCTATGAATCATATTGCGGACATTCAGTATTTGAGTTTAAAATCCAATCAAACACATATGGAATGTGCACTCAAATAGTGAATTGTTATTTATCCAATAAATAGTATAACCGTAAGACGATTGCCTTAGGACACCCCTCAAATTAACAGGATTTAGGTCGCTTCTCTCATGTCTTTCATGGAGAACTAACCGTAATTTGACTGTCTACAGAACAGACATATCGTTTCTTTTCTTTAACATGTTATCAACATACAATTACAAGAATACGATCGCACTCCCTCTAACCTCTTTATACACAAAGGGTTCGTCGGATTTTGTGAGAAATCAAACCTTTTGATTGCCTCATCAAAATGAATATTCCACCGAGTTCCAAACTTCACATTAATGAAATTCGTTTCTGACTTTATGGTTGTAAATCATTTATCCCTTTCTGAACTTTTCAGAACTTCTTCATGATCAGTAGTTTACTCATGCTCACTGAGTAACACGTAATTTGATTCACTTACGAGAAATCCATATTTCTCTGGAATATTATGTGTCCTACTGGATCCACGAAGAGGTAGCAATTTGCTCGAGAAGAAAAGGAATCCAGCGGCAATGGCTAGTGCTTCAAGCCTCCTCCATGCGGCTAGGATTTCGCTGTCTTTCTCCTTCTCTCCCGTGCGATCGAGCGAAGGCGACGGATTCTTTGCTTTCCGCAGACGGCGCAAATAGGGTTGGTGCTACACCAGGGCTTCGCCTTCTTCAATCCGGTGGATGCAGGAGCAGCAGCGACAGGCGGCTTGGGCCCGGGAAGAAGAAGCTGGCAGCGGTGCGTGGGAGAAGCCGGCAGCGGCGTGAGGAAGAGGAAGGGGAAAATCGCGATTACCCTTTGAGAAGCTATAGTGCTTCTTTTGAACCTCAATCATCGGTTTAGGGCTAACCAGGTTTGAGATTTAGGGTGCGTTTGGTTCCAGTTATGATGTATAACCTTGGTTATGTGATTACCAGGTAATCACATAACTAAGGTTATGGGGCATAAAACATAATCTAATGTTGTTTGGTTTATTTTATTTATTTAGAGGGAATAAAACATAATCAGTTTTACATTTACTATATTACCCTTCATTCAATTATATTTTAATATAATTTATTAAATTAATAAATATAATTTGATAATTTTATTTTAATAAAATAGTTCATTAAAAATAATTATTTTAATAAAAAATCATTAAAATAATAAATATAATTTGTTAATTTTATTTTTTAAAATTTAAAATAATTTTTTTATATTTTAATAAAATAATGTATTAAAATAATTATTTTAATAAAATAATCCATTAAATTAATAAATATAATTCCTTAATTTTATATTTTTAAATTTAAAATAAAATTATATTTATTTTAATAAAATAATTCATTAAAAATATTTATTTTAATAAAATAATTTATTAAATTAATAAATATAATATGATAATTTTATTTTAATAAAATAATTCATTAAAAATATTTATTTTAATAAAATAATTTATTAAATTAATAAATATAATTTGTTAATTTTATTTTTGAAAATTAAAAAAATATATTTTAAATAAAATAATTCATTAAAATAATTATTTTAATAAAATAATTTGTTAAATTAATAAATATAATTCATTAATTTTATTTTTTAAAATTTAAAATAAATTATTTTTTAATTTATAAATATTTAAATTAAAATTTATTGAATTAATTAATTCAATTTTAATTAGATTTCATATTATATTTTAATTAACTTAGTTTTAAAATCGAAGGGTAATCATGGAAAAAAATTTCATTAACCTCCAGAATTGTAGAAAACCTTAGGCTGCCAAGGTAATCACATTACCGGGTTATAACCCATTTGCTGATGTGGCGGTAATGTTATATTACTTGGGAATCGATCATAACCTGAACCAAACAATGTTATCAACGATAACCTTAGATACATAACCAAGGTTATCAATGATAACCCTCAACCAAATACCCCCTTAGGGCTAACCGGGTTTGATTGAACCGGTTTGAGGAATAAATCAAAATAAATTCATATTGAATCGGATCGGTTACTGTAGTGAACCGATTCATTTTTGGTTCACTTGGTTCACTAACCAAACGAACTCCGATTTGACTCAAACCAATTTTGTTCGTTTCGTCTTCTCAAGACGAATCTTCCCATCACATCTGTTCTACCAAAATCTCTTCCATCTTGAACCAAACCAAGTTGATTCAATTCGGTTCAAAATTGAATCATTTGGTTCACTAACCAAACAACCTCTGATTTGAACGAAATCAGTTTCATTTATTGCGTCTTTGCAAGACGAGTTCCATTAAATTGTCCTTTGTCCGATCCAACTAGATTTTTTCTCTCTCGTTTTGAGAATCTAATTCTCAAACTCGTTTTAAGTCCTTCGGAGAACTTATTGTGCGTGTGACCCAATAGGTTCCCGGTTATGTTCGTCGTCCGTAATTAACCATTAATTACAGAACGATCATGAGTGGCACCTAGTAGTACATCATGATCCCCAATTGACCAGAAAATCAATGATTGATTCTAGAACATTTTCTAAACCTTTCAGCAGCTTCAATTAAACGTGTCTCGTTCCTTTCACCGTTTTATACCCGCTTGGTTCAGGGCATGGTCTATGTGTCTGTCCCCACTAGGCTGACTACATCACACCTAGCCCAAGCTACTTTCTTGTCCTATGAATTCAAGTTACTCGTACACGTATCCAACAGTACTGTACTCTTAACTTATAATGATTTGGCCAAAGACTTTTAGTAACAATTCTGACAAACAGCCGCAAGGTATACGTTTCTTTTTCTAAGGAGCGGTGAATCCTCTGTGGGCTATTCAAACACCTTCGGGCACTTCGACTTATACCCAATCATCTTGGGTCCACACCTCCTCGGAGATGCTTGCTTAAGATGTCAAAGTATAAGCCTCCATGACCAAGGTAACTTGAATACCGCAAGTCAAAGGAAACTCGCACTTAAGCTACATTGAGATCTTCATTGACATATAAATCGAACCATATGAAGTCTCATGGCAGGTCACTCCAATGAACTGGTTACCTTTAACCAGCATCCACGTTTAACTCTCAACATCGAATATCTCCAGCAGTGAGATTAGCTGCTTGGCTAACCAAGGAGTTCAAAACGTGCTAGTCTCGATAAAATCGATGACGTCCATACTCATCAATTCCTCAACTAGGGATAATTTACATTCATAATTACACGTGTAGAGATGCTCACTAGTTATGATCCAATCATAAATTCTCTCACGCTATAAATCGTATTGCGGATATTCAGTATTTGAGTTTAAGATCCACTCAAACATATATGGAATGTGCCTTAGGACACCCTCAAAATGAACAGTTTGTTAACCGTAAAGCGATTGCCTTAGGACACCCTTAAAATGAACAGTTTGTTAGTGCCTTAGTTGAACTTGCCTTTTATACCACCTTCTTCATTTTGACCTTCGAACTCCGCGCTTCTTCTTTAGCATCTTCCGAACTAGATTTACTAATTCGGTAGCAACCTCATCGTTGCTTTCTGAATCCGATGATCCTTCGGATTCTTCTTCGACTTGTCTTTTGGAATTTTTCTCTTTTGTTTGACCTGCAATAAGAGTAATCCCTTTCTTGATAGGATTGGCATTAGTTTACTCATGCAGCTCAAATTTAGAAAATAATTTGTCCAATTTTATTTTCGAAAGGTCCCTGGAGACCTTATATGCATCAACCATTGATGCCCACAAAGTGTTCCTAGGGAACGCTTTTAGTGCATACCTGATAATGTCTCTATTTTTCATGGATTTTCTGGTAGCGTAAAGTCCATTGAGCAAGTCCTGAATTCGTGCATGTAACCCACTTATGGATTCTCCTTCTTACATCTTGATGCTATAGAGTTTGTTGAGCAAAAGGTTGCTCTTGCTCACTTTGGTTTCAGATATCCCCTCATGTAGCTCAATGAGTTTCTCCCATAAGTCTTTAGCATTTATGAACGGACCAACTCAGTTAAGCTCTTCCTTGGTTAATCCGAACTGGAGAGTCTGAGTTGCCATGGCGTCAGCCTCTATCTTCTTTTTTGTGGTTGCATCCCACTTTTCACATGATTGTGGGATGTCATTGTTGTCTATGGGGATTGTAAATCCGGTTTGGATTACAATCCACATATCCACCTATGTCTTGAGGTGGTACTCTATTGTACCTTTTCAGTAGATAAAGCCCTCCCTAGAGAACAAAGATGTTCTGACGGTGTTGTAGCCTTCTTGATGGGTCATAAAGTCTTGCACACACAATAACGAAAATAAGATGTATCAAGACTTGGTCTTGGATTAGTAGTGTGGAAGAAATAATAAAATAAAAATTAGAGCAAAAAATAGATAAAACTCAAAAAATTGCTCGATCAATGGTTGCACTAGGATTGAGCACTCCTCACTCTGATACTAATTGTAGGATCGTTTAGGAGCATTAGAGGGAGGGTGAATAATGCTTCTTTGCATTTTCACTCTTTTTTCGAAAAACCAAATCAAAACATGCAGTGAAAAAGTATTAAAAGAATAAATACACTTGATTTTACTTGGTTCACAGCCACAGGCTGCTACTCCAAGGCCCATGATTAGCAATCATTTCCTACGAGCAATTCATTAAATAACTCCCCTCTTATGAAAGGGAGTTTGTCGCTTTTACAAATAACTTAGGATTGGTAGAAGTATACCATCCTAATAATAAAAGTTCAATAATCAAAACTTAATTGCTAACAAAGTAGTAATGAATTTCTAAATCTGGTGTATCTCCTTGGCATGACGACAACATTTTGGAAGGAAGAATTTCGTATAGACAGTCGTCGTTGAGTCATATTCAGTTGCTTCTAGGGTTCCCCCTCGAGGCTGCTTATATTGACTGATCTGAGTGCCTGAAAATCTTTTTGGGCCCCTTCACGTCACTTCGTCAATCCACTTTTGACGCTGACTTAATATCTTTCAGGTGCCTGTATCCCTTCCGGATGCCTACATGCTGACGTGGAGATTGTCGCATCAACTTTGACTCCGCAATGCCTTATCCAGATTCAGGCGCCTGGAATCTTTTCAGGCATCTAGAGGCTGAGGTGTCCTAACCACTAGGATTTTGCCACCTCACCAGTCTTGCTGGCTCATTTCGCTGATGTTCGGTTGCCTAGAACCAATCCAGGCGCCTAGACTGTCCAGTCGCCTAGATCCAAATAAGGGCGCTCTGAACACAGTTTCAGTCCCTCCTTTCTTGCATTACAAGTTAGTCTAAAATCCAAAGTACAGGAAGGTTTTGGTCTTGACTTCAAGTTTTTAGTGAAACCCTAGGTCAGATTGACACCTACTGTTCTCCTTATCGGGAACGTGTCCTCATCCACTCTACTCGGGAGAATTTACCTTGTGCCACCTAGGTCCTCCAGACCTATTGGACTTTTGCTTAGCCTCGATCCTCGGCCCCCAAGTCTTCTACTGCTAGACATCCGGTCCCTGCCTAGACTTTCGCCTGGTGCTCTTGATCTGTCAGGACTTCTTGCCTAGTTCTCCTGACTAGGACTTCCTTGCCTAGTCTTCCAAACCAAGTCTTCCACCTAATCCTCTAGATTAGGACTTCAGTTGCCTAGCCTCCAGCTAGGACTTCTACTGCCTAGTCGCAACTAAGGCTTTCTTGTACCTAGCCGCAACTAAGACTTTCTTGTGCTACCTGCACACTTAGTTAAACTCATCAGATCACTTCATATACTTAACTTTTATCAAGGTTCAATCATCTGGTACTTCCTGCACCAACACTTTTTATGCAAACACTTGAATTAAAGGTCATTGTATGTGCATCGCATTATGCCACATGAAATTTAAAGTTATTCACATAATAATTAGAAAATACTCTTATATTACAGAGAGGTCCTGATGCAATATTCTTTATCCTTTCATCTTGCACACTTGAAATTCTACGGCCATTCACTTAAAAAAGTATTTGTGATATATATAGATTTCAAACCAAAATGTGAATTTCATCTCTATCTTTTTGTCTATCTCACTTGCACCTATTGATAGATTTTTTTTATTTGTAGTTGTTGTTCATACAAACTGTCAATAAAAATAATTTTAAAATATATCATATGATAAACAAACATAACGGGATAAATATTTCAAATTAGAAGTTAGCTCACTTTAAGTAGGATTTCACTTCATCACAGTTGAGGAGTATGTATGTTCTTGTTGCATGGCATTCTTTTGGATTTAACCATCTACTAACAGATGCACCCATTGTCTTACCAAGAAACTTGAAATAGAAAGCAGCTCTAGGTCTATCAGTTAAGGATCATCAGAATTTCAAGGATACTTGCGATGTCTGATTTGCACATTATCAGTAAAATAATATGAGCAAAAAGAAGATATATACTTCTTCAACCAGATAAGCATTACATATTGACCATTTAACTTTTACTTAGTTATGAATATTATTTTTTAATCTCCTCAAAAATCATTCAAATGGATACATTCATCTGTACTGCACAAGATCAATTAGTCATGCCTCGTAAAGTAAATTAACTAGTAGATGTTCCATTGAATTAAAAAAATTAGGTGGGAATAAACACTCAAGTTTACAGAATATAAGAGGAATTTCAGTTCGAGCCGAATCATTTTCGTTATCATAATAACCCTTGATGTTAAATTTCTAAAAAGAACTCAATTTTATAAGTCTTTGCCAAACATTATTAGGAAGTAGATCATGGAAGGTGATTGGAATAAGCCTTTATATGAACATGTGACAATTGTGACTCTTTATTTCAAACATTTTTAATTTGTTAATATCCATTCATCGAGCCATATTCAAGGCATACCCATTATGAAATTTGACTTCTTTGAACCAACTGCACAATATCTACTTACTTTTTTGTCTAATATATAACAAGCTTTTAAAAATTTATCAATTATTTTATTTTGATGCAACTTAGGTCTGTTAACTAATTATTTCATTTTCTCATGTGATTTTGCTATGTCTTTAGGTTTGCCCATAACATTCATCATAGTATTGAAAATATTATCAAAAAAAATCTTCTCCGTAAGCATCAAATCTAAATTATGTTAAATGAGCAGATACTTCAAATATGATAACTTCCAAAATATGCTCCGTTTCTTCTAACCACACTTGTAGACTCTAGGAATGCATTTATTTAAATCATTAGAACTCATTTGATTTACTAGTACAAATCTATAATTGTCTATTTCCTCAAGGATATCCTCTCATGACTTGATTATGGGCAATTGTTTTCTGACCATTGTGTTCTTTATGAACTCTTTCTTATTTCACCTGAAAGGATGCTCTTTTGGTAAAAATTTATGGTAATTATCAAACCAAGATATTTTTCCACTGTAAGGTAATAAAAATGTATCTGACTCTGTCATGTAATGTGGACTTGCTAACTTACCAGCCATCCTCCATCAAGACAACATTGAGTATGTCGAAAAATCACTAATCATTCATAATAAAATAATATGCAAGGTAAAATTAGTTTTACTTGTAATATTATAAGTTAAAGACCCTACATACCATAATTCTTTCAACTCGGCAATCACAAGTAGTAAAAATATATCTACCTTCTCTTTTAGATTCTTTGGACTTAAAATAAGCACGGTAAGGAACATGAATTTGTCTTTCATGCACATCCATGGTGGTAAGTTATATGGTGTTACTATGATTGACCAAGATAAATATTGCTATTCAGATTGACCAAATAGTTGAAATTCATCTACTGAAAGTTCCAATCTTATATTACGTGATTCCATTATAAATGAAGGAAATATTGTATCAAGATATTTCCATGTAGGGGAGTCAGCAGAATGACACATTATTCTCATTCATGTACATGCTCATGATGCCATCTCATGTTACTTGCAGTTGCGGCAGATGCATACAAACGCTGAATTCTAGCCACTATAAGAAAATGCAGATTTAGCATCGGAATTAGCGATGGAATATTAATTCCTTCACTAAATCAATGACGAAATTAAATTCCCATCTCTATATTAGCGATAGACATAAACTTTCATCGCTAATGGTTATTTTAACGACGAAAATAAGTTTTCATTGCTAAATTAATGACTAAAATTTAAATTTAGTTGCTAGATTAACACTAAAATATTAATTTCATCGCTAATTAGTGATGGATTTAATCTTCTATTGCCAAATTAGTGACAAAATATTAAATCCATCGCTAATTAGGGATGAAAAATAATTTTCATTGTTGGATTTACGTTTTTAGGGTTTTGACTATTTTTTCCCCGCGTGTGTTTAGGGTTTTCCTCTAGTGATCTTGTAATTTTTCTTCTCCTCCCGGCGATCTCTCCTATCGACTTTTCGCTCGTCTTCGAGCTTGTCAACGTTCCTCTAAGTAAGATTCGCCCCTCGATAAGAATCACAGAGTCGGGGTCTGCCTAAGTGAGCTTGTCGGCGTCGAAGCCAACCTGGCCGAGCTCATCAATGTTGGGGTCGACTTGGGCGATCTTGCTAGCCTCAGGCCTGGCCTGGCTAAGCTCATTGACCACAGACCTGACCTGGCTGAGCTTGTCGGCATTGGGGTCGGCTTGGCCGAGCTCGCCGGAGCTGAGACTTAGCCTAGCCGAGCTCTTCGGAGTTGATTTTCACTTGTTTAACAAATGCAATAATAATCTTTAGATTTTTGTTAGTTTTGATCAACATTGAAAATTATTTGATGTATTTGATATATAAAGGATATAAGTTTGATATTGCACTTATTTTTGATGTGTGTATTAAGTGTTAGGAACTCAACATAATGTGTATGCGGAACAATTATTACAGTTTTGGAACTCAACATAATGACTCGAAGGCCTAGAACAAGTGTAATATTGGGGGTTTACATTTAGATGATATCAATGTGAATGATGTATGTAATTAGGTAGGAATAACTTAATAACTTGCTATAAAACCTTCAACTAAGGCATTGTTAGTTTCAAGTCATGGTTGTAGGATCGAATAGGAGCACTAGAGGAGGGGTGAATAGCGTTGTTTCGCGTTTTTACTCTTTTACGAAAAACTTTATGTAAATCAAAACATGCAGCGGAAAAGTATAAGAATGAACACAGTTAGTTTTACTTGGTTCACAGCCACAGGCTGCTACTCCAAGGCCCATGATCAGTGATCGTTTCTAACGGATAATTCACTAAAATAGCTTCCCTCTTACGAGAGGGAGTTTATCGTTTTTACAAATAAGTTAGAATCGATAGAAATATAACGTCCTAAGAATGCAAGTACAAAAAGTGAAATTTAATTATCAACCAAATAGTAACGAGTTTGCAGTAGTCGATGCAACTCCTCGGCGTGATGACAACATTTCAAATTGAAGATTTGTGCGCAGGAGGTCGTCGTTGAGGCATATTCAGATGATCCTAGGGTTCCCCCTCGCAGCTGCTTATATGGACTGATCCAGGCTCCTGGAAGTCCTTCCGAGCACCTTTCGTCATTCTTTCGATGTTGACTCAGCATCTTCTGGGCACCTATATCCCTTTCGGACGCTTGTATGCTAACATGGAGGTTGTCGGATCAACTTTGACTCCGCGACTCCTTATCTAGATTCTGGCGCTTGAAACCTCTTTGGGTGCCTGGAGGCTGAAGTATCCTGACCACTAGAACTCTGTCACCTTATCTGCCTCGTTGGCCCATTCGACTGAAGTCCTATCGCCTGAAACCAATCCGTGCGCTTGGACTGTCTGGTCGCTTGGATCCAAATAAGAGCACCAAGAAAAAAAGTTTCAGCCCCTCCTTTCTTGCATTATAAGTTAGTCCAAAATCCTAAATATACAGGAAGGAAAATAGTTTTATAAATTATTTTGGTCTTGACTTTAGATTTTCAATGAAACCCTAGGTTAGACTAACGCCTAATATTCCCCTTACTGGGAACGCGTCCTCATCCACTTCAGTCAGGAGAATTTACCTTGTGCCAATCAGGTCATCCAAACCTGTTGGACTTTTGCTCTGTCTCGATCCTCAACCCCTAGGTCTTCCACTGCTAGATGTCCAATCCTCCAAACCCATCTAGACTTTCACCTGGTGCTCTTGATCTGCTAAGTTTTCCTGCCTAGTCCTCCTGACCAGGACTTCCTTGGCCAGTTCTCCAAATCTGGTCTTTCCCCTAATCCTTCAAAGCAGGACTTCCTCTACCTAGCCGCAACTAAGACTTCCTTTGCTTAGCCGCAACTAGGACTTCCCTGTGCTACCTGCACACTCAATTAAGTTCATCAGATCACTTCACAAACTTAACTTGAACCCGTTATCATTATTAAAATTCAAGTTCGATTATCTGGTGCTCCCTGCACTAATAATCTCCCCCTTTTTGATTATGGCAACCTAGATTTCAAGTAAAATATTTACTTTAACAATATATAAGTAAATCAATAGCAACAAGCATGACAAGTCAATAATAAGAATAAATCTTTGACTCCCCTTAATTCAGGACTCCCCCTGAAGTTAAGTTTTACTTAAAAAATTTTGAGAACAAAATCTTCTTTTCCTTCTCTCCTCCTGAACTTGACATGGTTTTTGTTTGTCAACTTGATTACTCACCATTCAAGTCATACTTAGATTTTTAGAAAATATATTTTTGCAAACATCAAAATGATTTTGAACTTTTCAGCCACTTTGAAAAAATTTTTAGAAAAAATTTTTAAGTCATATTTTTCTATTTCAAAAATAATTTTTGTTTAAGCTTTTTTAAAAATAATTTTTACTTTAACTTGATCTCTTTCTCCCTTTGACATAATCAAAAATATTTATTAAAAAATTTTATTTTTATAAGAGAAAATTATAAAATTTTGAAATCACTTAATTACGTGAAAAAAATTAGGTTTAAGTCCAAGTATGTCTTTCATAAAATATATAAAAATATTTAGATAAAAAATTTATCTCTTAGGCACATGTCTAACTTATTGGTTTTGGCTAACTATCAAAAAAATAGTAGTTTGACCAAGTTAGTCAAGTTTACGTGTAGAATTCTATATAGCTTGTACTGAGCAAGAACACTTAACTTGATCCATAATTTTTATTTTTAGCCCAAGTTTTGATTTGATGCATAGACATAAGCATCTAAAACCCAGACTTTGACCCTGTACATCTCATACCATTCTAGGTTTCACAATACACAATCAAGTTATCTAATGTGCTTTGTGAGATGCAATAATCTAAGTTTATAAGTGCATGATCGATATTGGAGTACCTAGATTAGGGCCAAAAATTCTTTTTACTTTTGAAATTATAAATTTTCAACTAAGTTTTCCAAAGATAAAATAAAATTTTAAAAATATTTTTGAAAAATTAAGTAGTAGTAGATTTGAAAATATAGATTTTAAAGTATAAAATAATTTATACGTAGTCTACCAAGCATATTCCTAATGATAATAAATGCAATAAGAAAGTGTAATGAAAAACTGTAATAAGGAACTATAATAAGAAAATTTAATAGGAAAATACAAAAATCAGTCAATAAATAGCAATAAATCAGAGTCAACACTAGAGTCAATAATACAAGTTACTAATAATAATAAAAGTAGCTGGGTCTACTGGAGAGGTGGATGAGGGTGGCTCATGCCCTAAGATCTGAGCATGTCTATCATCTTAGAATGTCTAGTCCTACTCTACTCCTCCTGCCTCTCAAACTAACTAGCCACAGTCTGCTGGTAGGTGACAACTAACTCGTGTAGACTGGTGACTGACTCTTCTAGTCTGATCACTCTATGCTCCAGAGTGATAGGAGGTGGGGTGGAGGGATCTAGAGGAGGTCAGCGATGTTGTCCTCCTCGTCCTCGGCTGCTGGCTGTGGATGGTTCCCCCGTCTCCAAGATAAAATTCCATCCTCATCTATATGAACCCCAACTAAGGAGAAGCTCCTAATGTCTAACATATCAAACTCACTAGCTGGTTTGACTTCACCTGAGGTGGTGTCAAAACCAAGTGATGCTAGGAGTGATGTCAAAATGTGACAGTAAGGCATATATACCCTCCTGCTAGTGGTAACACTGAATGAAAAAATGATGGCATGAAACATATATAAACTAATATCTATATCTAACCTATGATATAGTGCATATAAAAAAAAGTATGAAATGGTTGCATCATCACGACATCCTTGATAGTCAGGGGTAGAATGCAAGTCACTAACACTCTGTATAGAAAATAGTCTTGCACTCTAAGTCTAAGTGAGGAAAACTGAGTCACCATAGGGGCCCTGCCCTCTCTAAAAAAATATGAATGTATGATGTCTAATATGATGTGTGAGTAGGGATCCCCAAAAAGTCCAACCCTAGGGGGTAGCGAATAAATGGGCATGATGAATGTCTAAATCTTAAGTGTTCTTTAATCATGGTGGGAGATCGAATGAAATCTCTCCCTGCTACTCGGGTGAAGTAGGTAAGATCGTCAATCTGAACTAGGTTATTGTACAGTTTGGAACATAAACCTGTGTTAATCGAGCTAGTACAATACACTAGTCTCTATAGGTTGTAATGCTCTATAACCTCCATAGAAGGTATGCATGAACGTGTGAAAAATATCCTACATATATATCTAGAATGTAGGGATACAAAAGTCAATGATGCAAATCTAATTCTAAGCTCCTCAGTAGGGAATCTAAGATATATACTAGGGGTATTAGAAGTCTCAGCCTCAATGGTCTTTCTCTTAATCCTAATGCATAAATTATAACTTTAACTAAGGAAAAAAATTTAAATTGCTTTAGGGTTGTTTGGGGGCTTACCTAGGCATATTTAGAAGAAAAATAAGAAACTAATGACCTAAGATCCTTGGTGATAGCGCGGGAGAGAGTTATTGGAGGTTGGAAGAAGATTTTAAGCGGTTTGAAAATCTAAGATTTGGTTTACTATATAGACAGAATCCGGGCGTCTAAATTTGAATCAGGACACTTGGATTTCGTGCGATGCGGGGCGCTTGAATTGTTAGGTTTTCGCATCACCTAAAACATACCATAAGAGTCATCACATGTAAGCCCTTCCATATAAACCTTATCTTGTATTTTTTTTCTTCTAACCATGGCATGTTAAACATCAACTTTTAAAACTCTAACACATTTTAGCCGAGACTTAAGGATCTAGAGCATGAAACCTTAAATCTTTATCTCATGGAAAACGAACCCATTTATCTATTCATTCTCATACATGGTAGAAAGAAACCAATTGATGTAAGCATGCTTTTAAATCCTATTTCTAACTGCATGGCCGAAAGTTATAATCAAGACTTCTTATAGTTTAACATGAAATCTTTAGGAATACAACAATCGTAAACTATCATGTTGCAGGGTGAGGGAGTCTTACCCTGGTTTCGTTGATTTTTATATCTAGAATGCAGGGGGTATAAAAGTTAATAATCCAAACCTAATCCTAAGTTCCTCAAAGGGGAATTTGGGGTATGTACTAGGAGTACTAGAAGTATTAGTCTCGGTGGTCTTTCTCTTAATCCTATTGCATAAATTTAAGTTTAACTAAAGAAAAATTAACTTTAAATTGTTTTAGGATTATTTTTGGAGCTTACCTAGGCATTTTCGGAGGAGAAATAAGAACATGACGATCTAGAACCTTAGCGATGACACGAGAAGAGAGATTTTGAGGTTGGAAGAGGATTTATGCGGTTTGAAATGATAGGGTTTATGTCACGTCCCGAGAGATGGCCGTCTAAAAATTTCAGCAGCATCTCCCCAGTAACCATGATAATTTCCCTGAATACATGTATACATAAAGTCCCACACGACCTGTCCATACTACATAATATGGATTTATGTACAACTAAATAATATAAATGTGACCCACTCGGCCACTCACACATCCTAATGTAAGAATAACAATATAAATCTAAATCTACACAACCACCAATGAATAAACTCAAAAAGTCCATAAAATTTAAAATTTACGCATGCAGAAACATAAATGAATACGACTATAAAATCATGGATAAGAAACATACTAGAGTCTCAAAAACACCGATACGAATCATAAACTCGAAAGTAAAGAAGGTAAAACAGAAAGTACCACAACTCTATACTAATACATCCACACACAAAAATATAAGAAATATCTTCTGTTGTGAGATGGCATGACTGGCAGGATCTCCTCGGTATCAGTTGTAATCTCCTACCTGATATCTGGGAAGATAAAAAAATCTCAGGGTCTAAAGGATGAGTACAGGATACTCAGTGGATAATAAGAAAAGACAGCGCATGATCAAATCTATAATCAAGAGCACAAGTATATAACAAATAATAGGAATCAACATGTGATCAATAATAACTCTGCAGGTAGTATATATACTAACATGGATCTCATAAAATGCCTTAATCCATATGAATAATTATGTCATACCGATGTATCAATCAATAAATAATCATGTATACATCCACATTCCAATGCAATATATGTATAGTCCAATACATAGTATCAAGCACGTAATACAATGCAAGCATATGCATGATGCAGCTGTCTACACTCACTCCTGTACTCATGTGTCTATATGAGACTGAGGGTGTCCGACATCCAAATGGTCATACATCCAGTCCTACAATAAAGTAGCCTGGTGACCCAACAGTAGGTAGCCATCTATAGCTACGTACATCCTATGGTCAATGTCTGTCCTCTAATACTCGTCCCTGAGTATCACTCTCATACTCTCCGAGTACCACCCGTCTCCAGTATCAAGGTCATCACATCGACTGGCTGCGTACAGGCCATACAACCACCATCACCATGATGAAAATAGGAGAATCATAACCACCTAATATACGCATGTCACTACAGGCCAACTATTCATAACGATGGACCCACAACATTGTGGCTTTCAATCGTCATCATGCATCATGATGTGATGATCAAACCACAGTAATCAACATCTACCATGCTAATCAACATGCGTAGGTAATAAAGCCCTAATGATCACAGGTATCATAGGCAAAAGATAATAACCTCTAATGGTCACAGATAACATAAGCAAGGATAAGAACAATAATCTCATAGATCAAAGGATTCATATAACAGAATTGATAATCCAAGATCAAAAGAATTAAGGGTAAGCATGGTATAAACATGAGTAACATAAGTGTCTAATCCACAATCAGGAATAGGAATGTGATCAATAGACTAATCAACAACAATAGAAAAGGAAATATGCACTATAAATAGAATAGATCTGTATTGATCAAATATAGAAATTACCCACCTGGTATATCGCAAGTTAAACAATAGAACCCCCAGAAATATCCTCGTATATAATGAACTCCCAAAATCACTCAAGGCCTTGCAAGAAAAGTAACAACATCCTAAATGCCATGACATATCAAAGTTTCCTATCAAGAAAACACTAGTCTACTTTTAAGGGTTAGTTTAATCCCCATTCAAGTAACCTAACTCAGGTTAGACTAATCTAACAATTTGGTTGTTATTAATAGGGTTTAACTAATTAATTAATTAATAGCATTAATCAATTAATACAATTAATCCCTTGTTTAATCAACCCAAGCACACCTAATTGAATAGAACCAAATTCACTTCAATAGACCTTAATTAGGATCCAATCAACCTGAATAATCCCAACCAATATCCAATAGATCAGTTCCATTTAAATCAAAACCTAACAACTACCAATTACATAGCAACCTTGTCAGCAATGATTTAGAATAGATCCAACCTAATCGATTAATAACAATCACAATAGCTAGCCCCATAAATCCCCAACAATAGATTCCAATAGCCACCTCACCCAACCGATCAGATCAGTCCTAAACTACAATCTAAATCAATCAAACCATCAATTAGAAGCATTGGCAATTCCAAACTAAAAACTGAATCAAGGCAACATTGAAATCCTATAAGAATCAGTTTCAAAGGTTTACTTCAGATTGAGACCCTAGATCTCCTTGCCCTAGCTCAGCTCGATCAAGTCGCCGCCCAGCCGATCAAGATCCAAATCTCCTCTCGGTCAAAATTGAAAACCAAACGGATCTAGAAATTGGTTTCACACCAAGCTGTAAAGCACGAATCACCTCAACACCCGAAGAGATCCAATGAAATCTTTAAGCAATCCAGTTAGGAATCAACCACTTATCGATCGTAGTCAATCACCTCCCCCTCCACCGCGTCGCCGATCGCTGCCCGAACCACGCCACCTCCGACAAGGGAACGAGCCTCTCCAACTCACTGGCCACTCCCCTCGTCGTCGATGTAGGATCGAAAGAACATGCTAGAGGGGGTGAATAGTGTGTTTCATTTTTCAGTCGATTTTTGATTATCGAGAGTAAAACTTGTGGAAGCGAAAATATTTCAGAAGAGAAAGAGTATACGACAGTAATGCGAAAGTAAAGATAGCAAGCACACGAACACAATTGGTTTACTTGGTTCACAACCCAAGGCTGCTACTCCAAGGCTCACGGTCTTTGACCGTTTTCGACAGACAATCCACTATTAGGACTTGTTCCTTACGGACACAAGTCAATCGATTACAAATCCGATAACAATAAAATAAACTTTGTAAATAAATACAGGTTACCAAAAAAGTATGTCAAAATTTGTTTGATTGTTGCTTTTCATACGAATTCGGCATAGCAGCGGCTTTACGATTGCACGGGGTTGCTCAGGGCGCCATCGTCTCGTCAGAGTGCTCGTGTTGGTCATAAAAATTGATGTCTTAGCCCTCTGGTTGAACTGTTATTTTATATAGGGTTCAAGTCAACTCCAATCTGATCTCAAGTCGACTCCAGCTCAGCTTGATCCACTTTTTCCGCAGTGAATTAACCTCAGGTCGACTCAAGCCCCTACTCAAGTCGACTCTAGTCTGACGTGACATCTCCCGATAACCTTCCCCTCTCTGCGTTGTCATCTGGTGCTTAAGACGACTCCAGTCCTTACTCAAGTAGACTCGAGTCCGTGTGGAGAGACAAAACTGTGAAGACTTCCGGTTGCGGTTTGACCAGACTTCCAGTCGACTTGAGTTTCACTCAAGTCGACTCCAACATAGAAAAATCTGATTTTTCCACTCGGAGTCTACTTGTTCATTCTCTCCAACCTTGCATAACAAGTTAGCTAAATGACATACAAAATAAAGAGCTTGGAGAGTCAGTTCCTAGAACCGTCTCTTGGTCTTAACTTCAGGTCTCCAGTGAGACCCTGGGTTAGACCGACGCCTACTGTTCCTTTTGGAAACACGTCCTGACCTACTCCTCTCAAGAGAATTTTATCTTTGCCAACCAAGTTCTCCTGACTCGTTGGACTTTTGCTCGGCTTTGTCCTCAGCCCCCTGGATTTGTGCTGCGGCTTGGTCCTCTCTGACAAGCTCAGATTGCTACTACGACTCGATCCTCCAGATCAGCCAGACTTTTACTGTGACTCGGTTCTCCAGACTAGCCTAGACTTCTGCTGCAACTCGATCCTCCAAACCAGCCCAGACTTCACCTGGTGCTTCAACTCTACCAAGACTTCCACCTGATCCTCCAGATCTGGACTTGCTCGTGCCTAGTCACAACTAGGGCTTAGTCCTTTGCCTAGCCTCAACTAGGACTTAGCTCAACCTGTTCTCCCTACACACTTAGATTAAAAATATCAGCTCAACAACACACTTAACTTGAACCTAGTGTCATTATCAAAACTAAGGTTCGATCGTCTGGTGCTTCCTGCACTAACAATCTCCCCCTTTTTGATTATGACAACTAAAGTTTCAAGTTAAGTTAAACACATATAACTTAAAATAGTAAGTTGAGTGCATAAACAAAATATGTATGATGTGTATTGTTAGTGAGAGCCCTAGAGCTAATCATTTGATGATTGTTGTATGGACTCCATGTATCATATTTCTACATTTTATAAAGGTATTTTTGTGGTTATTATACTTACTTGATATTCGTGCCATATAATTAAGTATAATAATATCCTTGAGTAGATCGTTCGTATCTATATCAATCGATTGGTTGAATCGATAGTGAGATGATATAGAGAACACTACTCTGAATGATTCCTAGTCTAGCAAGCAAAGCTCCACCATTGCTTCGATCAAAGGCAAAATCTTTTTCGCAGAAGGAGGGATCAGAAATTTCAGCACCGAAGATGGGTCTCGGATCCTCTCGAGATTCTGGAGAGCAAATGAACGATTCATCGAGGCAAAAGGAGAAGATCCTAACAAGAGTTTGATAAGAGGCACTATCGAGATGGGAACTCCGACGCAGGAGCGGGAGGTGGGGCAAGCGGCTCTTGGACAGAGGGTTTAGGGTTTGGATAGCATTTAGTTCCTCCATAGGTACCAACTCCGCTACACCGCCGAGCTCTCACTTTCATCCAAAGTATGCTAGAAACGTTGATAAGGTATACCTAGCAATCATGTCAGTAGTCAAGACTAGGGTTCTGCTATTCTCCACGCGGTTGCAGAGAAATCCGGCGGCGGCTTCGAACGCCGGCTGCAGCGGCGATCTCCCGAACACGGAAGTAGGGACGGCGACCTCCCGAGCGCGGCAGACGGCGTGCTCCTTAGCGCTGCAGACAGCGAGCTCCCGAGCGCGAAGATGGCGAGCTCTTGAGCGCGGCAGACGGCGAACTCCCGAACGAGAAGACAGCGAGCTCCTTAGCGCGGCAGACGGCGAACTCCCGAACGAGGCAACCGGCGGGCTCCCGAGCGCGAAGATGGCGACGCGGCACGGAGAAGAAGAGGCAGCGTCGCACCGCGGGAAGAAGAGCCCTGTTCCGCCGTGGTTATGGTGGAGAAGATAAACGGTGGCGAAAAATCCAGAGGATCCGAGCGAACGCAAAGGAAACCTAAGCGGGATGGAGAAAAGGACGAGCGCGAGGTGAAATGATGGGAAAAAAAAAGACATTATAGTATTTTTTAAAAAATTAAAATTAAAATTTAGAGGTTTTTTAAAAAAATTAAAATTAATATTATTAATGTTATAATTTATAAATTTTTAACCGCGGATATTATACGCTGTTAATATAAATTTTTAACAGCGCACATTATACGCTGTTAAAAATACTTTTAACGACGCACAATATGCGCTGTCAAAAATAATTTTAACGGCGTACAATGTGCGCAGTTAAAAGTATTTTTAACAGCGTATTATTGTTGCGCGCTGCGGTTGATAAAAATATGATATTATTCGCAGCGCATTTTATTGGGCGCGCTGTCAAAACAACTATTAACGGCGCGCCTATGATGTGCGCTGCGGATGACGCGCTGCAGAAAGTCATTTTTGTTGTAGTGTTAGCATTTGCTTGCGCTTTCTTGCATATATCTTTGGACCAACCTTTTGTAGGAAGAGGAAATCCAAGAGCGTCCTTCGACTTCTCGAATCCGTCTACAACACTAAACCAAATATCAATATCGTTCATTAAAAAATATTCCATCCTACCTTTCCAATACGTGAAGTCGTTGCCGTCGAAGTAGGGTGGTCGTGCGATGCTGTATCCCTCTTGAAACGCCATGAATGATTTCGGTTGAACGTTAGATCTTCCGAAAGGAACCCGCTCTGATACCACTTGTTAGGATCGGTGTGTTCGTTAGAGGGGGTGAATAGCGTTCTTTGACTTTTCTCCTGTAAAATTATTAGCGGAAGCAATGAAACAAAGAAGAAAAGATCACAACGCTAACCCGTTCGATTTACTTGGTATCCACTTCTACGAGGTGACTAATCCAAGGATCCACACACACAGCCGACGATTCCACTATGAGAAAAACCTCCTTCTCGAATCACACTTCGAAGGCGGAGAAACCTTCACAACATGATGTCTTCCTCGTACAAGATATTTAATGACGTATGAGAGGAAGAGAAGAGCTTTTACAAAGTCAGAGATCAATGAAGAAGATGAAAGAATGTGTGTCTTTTTTCTCTGAGATGTTGACCGCTCTTTTTATAAATTTCAGTGCACCAGTCAACTGCTCCTAGGGCCAGTCGACTGATGGGCTTCAACAGGAATTAAATATGCATTTAATTCGTCAGTTGTCACTCCAACGGTAGTATATCAGTTGACTGCTCCATGGCCAGTCGACTGGTCCCAGTCGACTCAACTGATTTTTTCTGTGCTTGTCTGTGTGTGCTCCGGATCAACCCCAGTCGACTGCTGGCAGGGCCAGTCGACTGCTATAGCTGAAAACTTCCCTTTTCAGCTTCTTTCACCCCTTAGCCTTGATGCAAGCCTTCAAATGCCTTCCACAAGCCTCGTGCTCTTCCTTGCACTAGCTTGAGACATTTCCCTCGGCTTCATCGTGCTAAGACATCCTTGCCAAGAGGCCACGCCTCCGGGACTTCACCAATTGCCAAGAGGCCGTACCTCCGGGACTTCACCAATTGCCAGGTCTCCACTCCTGGGCTTTCCTGTGAACTCAAACCACACATGTTAATCAACCAACATATTCTCTAATGCTACGACTACTAATCAGAGATGATACCCAATAGTCCGGTTAAGGTTTACCTCCTATCACAAGGCGCCTTGATCATACGTATCGGATATCCTACCCTCTATCACTGAGTACCCAATTAAGGACCTCTTTCTAGTAATCAATAACCGTTAGCTATCTCTCATGAGAATTTGTTGCAATTTAAGGATTTCCTCAGAAAGTCCGATTAAGGTTTACCTCCTGTCACAAGGTGCCCTGGTCATACAATACTAAGATTTTCTATAAACTATAATTCACTCCCATCCACATGAAATCAAACCTTCATAAAATATCACCAAATAAACACAAGGCATAAATCCATATAACATAGTATAATCACATCATAGAAAATAACAAATAGCAAATCCATTGAGTACAATCATCTATTACATCTCAATTCATCCTAGAATCTAAGGGATCTACTTCATGACGGAGGAAATATAAGCGCAAGGAAGAAGAAAAGGAATTCATCTCTATTCCTAAATCTGAGAAAGAAAAGGAAAAGGACTTATCAATGTGTATGGATCTTCCTTGAATTGTAATCTCCTCATCGACGGTGGATGGAAACGACGGAGTAGCCCCTGGGAAGATGGATGTGATGACGAATTCTCCTCTGGAACGTAGTTGCGGTGCCTCCTTGTTCATCCTCTGACAGCCTCCCCTCAAAAAGGTTTTGAAAGGATGTTTAAATAGGCTTCTAGGCGCGACATGGTCGTGCCTAGTGGCACGACCGAAAAACTTGGCCCAAACTTTTCGCTGGCACGGCCATGCCTGGTAGGCACGACCTCACGTTGGTGTCGTTCTGGAAGAGAGGCATGGCCATGCCTCATAGGCATGACCCCGAATGGCTAGTTTGGATCTGGAAAAGCCTTGGCACGACCACAGACTGGTGTCATTCTGTTTGATCGTGCCTTGTAGGCACGACCCGTGGTCGGCTTGCTCTTGAGATGGGGGCACAACCGTGCTTGGTGGCACAGCCTGGAGTGGCTGTGAATCTGTATGGAAGGCACGGTGGTGCCTTGCAGGCATAGCCCAGTCTTGGCTTTTGTTGTTCTTCCTTCGTTCTGTCTTGTTTCACACAATTTTCATCCTGCAAATGATTTCCATCCTGCAAATGCAAAAGCACGAGAGCAGACCTCCGAACTAGAAAATAGAGAAAATATGTCTAATGCATGAATAAACATAGAGTAGTATAACATGAAAATGCATAAAGATGTGCAATAAAAGTAGTAGAAATATATGTATACCCTACACACATCACACTCCCAGACTTAAACTTTTACTTGTCCTCAAGTAAAACCTATCTCTAGGTTTAAGTAGAAATACATAGTAGCATCATAATTCTTAACACATCAATCCAATCCTATCAAAGCCTAACAATGGTGAGCATGATACTCAAAATTATTAAGATAATGTCTAAGAATAAATTCTCTATGCTCAGTGCAAAAAGTGGCTTGGTCCATTTGGTATCAAAACCTTACTTAAAGTCAAGTCGTCATGCTACCGTATTCCTAAATATTCCTAGCCTTAGACACTTACCTGCCACAGGCTAGGGTCATCCCTTCCATTGCACAAGGTCTCAAAGGATTACCTCAAGATCAAGAGAAACATAGCAATTATTTCCCCAGTAACTCTTATCGATCTCAAAGGGGTAATTGACAAGTTTTCACTCATGACACTATTTTTTATCCCCTTTATTCTCTTTCTTTTCTCTTTTCATTTTTTTTGAAGATGCTTTAAAATTAGAGAAGCATTTGAGTTTGAAGCTTTGCTTTATTTTGGGGTTTAAGATTTTTCGAAATGAGTTGACATGACTTGAGTTGGTCCAGTAACCAAAATATAATGGAAGGTCACCTTGGAAACACTAGTACTAGTCTAATCTCATGAATCATGACTAATTTCAGAATTAATCTACCTCCTAGATTAGGCAAAAGTGTAAGAGATCCTTAGACTAGGTCATATCTCAACTCTCTCAAGATATGCTAGCTCACTTCCTGTTATGGTAGATAGGAAAAGACATAGCACTCAGAATACTAGCTACAAGTATCAAAACAATCATCTAGAAAAGATGTGCTAGCATTTTTACAAAATAACAAACTCCTAAGATGTTGTTGGTGATTATTGACATGTTATCTACCATGAACTACTAAAATAAATTTTAAAGCAAATATGAAAATTTTAAAGCAAATTACAAAAATTAAAATTTAAAATAAAATATATTTTATTTATGTACACTATCTACAATGTATGCTTCCCCAGACTTAGCTTGTTTATTGTCTTCCTTGTTTTTTCTGGAGGAGGAGGCATGTTTAAAGGTATCAACTCAGGTGCTTCCTCCCATGGTTTTAATTCTTTTGGGAACAAAGAGGATAATGGAGGAAATTCTGGAAGATTAGGCAATTTCAGAAATAGGAAGTTATTAAACCATTCTCTAGTTCTCCTTAAATATGCATGAAATTGGTACATGTTATCAACTTGCTCCCCAATCCCTCTCATCATGTCTCTAAAATCTTCTCTCCTTTTCCATTCTTCCTTTTGTTTTACCTTGAATTCCTTGGCCATACTAAATAGTTTTTCATCCTTAATGAACAATTACTTCAATTGATTGAACCAATCTTCACTAATATCGTTTTGTTGCTCTAAAAGATTTTTAATAGAATTATGATTGGTATGTAAAGTGTCAAGGATTGAATGAAAAGTTGTAAAATCAAATGTATTCGAAGAGGATCTTTTTGTGAATGTTTTAGATATATGAGTGGCATTTGTTGGTATTGGGAACTTTATGGCATTCATCATTGTCCAATTTCTTCTGCCTAAAATGTTTGTCAATGGGGTATTAGGTAGTTTTAGAGGATGTTGACCATTCTAAAGCAAACTATACTCATTATCATCTCGTTGAATCAATTTCATTTCTACACAACAGTTAATGTCAACCTTAGGATTTCCCTTTACCATGTCCAACCCTTCTAAATCCAATCCTAGAATCAATGCCACTCTAGTGATTAATCCTCCCAGAACAATAGAGCTTGATAAATGTGGGTGTGACATGTTTATCAAGTGATTTAAAAATGATATCCAGTATCAATATTATAATCTTCTAACATGGCCCACAAACAAAGAAGCTCAACTCGATACACTACTTTATTATTTTCTCCTCTTCCAAATATAGTTGTTTCATTAATAAGAAAATATATCTAAACATAGGATTAGCTATACAAGAAATTCTAGATGAAGAAGGATGGAACATGCTTATACCCCCTAACTCACGCCATACATGATGTGGGTTCAAAAGCGTTAGGTATTTCCCGAGTGCCACCACATGGTAAATCGAATGTAGCATTAAAATCATTGAAAGTCCATGTGTAGTTTTCATTAAACAACCTAAAGCTAATTTTTCCATCCCCACTTTTGCTTTCAATCACAATGGTACTAAGGAATTCCAATACAAACCTTGGGTATGTGGGGTAATCCATTCTCATGAAATTTGTCTATCCTACTCTCTCTAACAACAAATTAAGATCATTATTTAAACCAAGTACTTTCAAGGTGTCCCAATCTAGGTATTTAGTGCATGAGATTTTTGACAAACTAAAGCATTAAATCTTTATCTATGTTCTGATTTATCAAAAATGACACCATATTGCGATTCGTACCTTTGTGTGAAGTCTCCCCTCCTTTTAATGATGTTTCTTTCCTTGTTTCCTTCCTCTTTCCAATCTTCTTCAACATTTTTCAACTGCAAGGAGAACCTAAGTGAGCCGTTGTGAATGAGGGAGGAAGAAAAAGGGAAGGGATTAGGAAGAAGAGAGAAAGAGATGAGTGAAGGCGAAAAATCACGACCGTATGGAGTTAGGGCACGTCGTGTGAAGAGTTAGGGCACACCCGTGTGCCTTTTATAACCCTCGTGAGGCACATCCGTGTCTAGAGGACACGACCATAAAAAGTTGTTAATCTGTAAGAAGTAGACACGGTCGTGCCTAGAGGGCACAGGTCTTGCTGAGGCACGGCATGCCCGTTGCTCTTTGGAGAAATGACACGGTCGTGCCAAAGTGACATGACTTGCTGAGGTTATTCTGTTGGACATGACACAGCCGTGCCAAAGTGACACGCCTCCAGAAGGCGCGGCTCTGTGAAGGAACACGGTCATGCCTAATAGACACGGCCTCAAGGGTTATTCCAGCGTAGGCACAGGCACGTCCCGCCAAGGCACATACATTTGTGGAGGAGACACGGTCGTGCCTAATAGACACGACCCACTTTATTTGATGTGTAGCTGCAAAATTTCCTGTAAACAATAGAAAAGTTTATTACTATATTGCAAAACAATCAAAAATAAAGAAAAAGAAAACATAAAACTTAGGTTGTCTCCCAAGAAGCATTTGTTTAAGGTCTTTAGCTCGACCCCTTTTTGCACAAATCCGGTGGGCACAGCTCGATTAGGAGATAATCCTCTTTTTCCTGGAAAGGCATCCCGAGGAAATATTTCTTTAGTCTCTGTCCATTAACTCTGCTCATCCTAGATTCCTCATCCCATATATCTACAGCTCCGTTGGGGTAGACCTTGAGAATTTTATAGGGTCCAGACCATCTTGATTTTAATTTCCCTAGAAAAAGTTTGAGTCTTGAATTGAATAGCAACACCATGTCTCCTTCCTGGAATTCTCTTTGTACTATGTGCTTGTCATGTCATTTCTTTGTTCTTTCTTTATAAGACTTTGCTTGCTCATAGGCATCCATTCATATTTCTTCTAATTCCCCAATTTGTAGTTTCCTTTTTTTTCTCCAGCTGCTTGTAAATCTAGGTTTAAACATTGTATTGCCCAATAAGCTCTATGCTCCAACTCCACCGGCAGATGACAGGCTTTTCCATACACCAAATGAAATGGGGTCATTCCAATAGGGAGTTTTATAAGCTCGTTCGGAAAGCCCAAAGTGCATCGTCAAGCTTTAACGCTCAATCCTTCCTAATCCTTCCT